>NW_015150587.1:1220432-1236264 GCF_000732505.1 Cyprinodon variegatus
AAGTGGATTGCATCTCCAATACTTCTGCTAGTTTTGTTGCAAGGATGGAAAACCGTCCACAGATCAAACAGGTAGCAATCTGATGCAGGGATGGGAACTTTCTTCCTTTTTTCCCCCTCAAATCCTAACAATATAAATAACACCAAGGAACGCTGGTGAGAGCTCTGCTATGATGGATGTCAGTTCCTGCTTGGTTCCTCATGACTAAATCAACTCCTCCCAACAGAAACACGTCCACCATAGAAAGATTCCTTTATTGTGTTTCTATAATTTCATCGATGCAACAAAACCTAAACCGCGCGGTGAAGCGTTACGCAATGGTATCGTTCCCTCACCTCATGCTGCTATGTGACATTTGCTCCAGGATAAACATTTAATCATGAATGCTTATTATATATTTGAGCCCACATAGTCCTTTTCTATAGTGGGATAATACACTTAGAGTCTGTGTTGCCATATAAGGCATATATAAGACTTTTACATTTTTGTGGCTCCAGACAGATTTCTTTATTTTTTTTTCTTTGGACCAATATGGCTCTTTGAGCAGTTTGGGTTGTCGACCCCTGCCCTAACCACTAGGCCGCCACTCCCCATATAATAATTTAACTTTTGTTGATCTCACACTGGATGAATTCACTTTCTGCATTTAACCCCAACTTGCCTTTTTTCAGACCTTCTGCAAGGGACTGATTCTCTTGCGGAATAAGAATTTGATCGACCCCACAGGCCTCCTGGAGCTCTTCTTCGAGCTGCTGCGGTGCCATGATAAGCTGCTCAGAAAGGTCAGTTTGTTCACTATCAATTACAGGATGCAGAATAGAACCATACCCACTTAGCTCCTTTGCATTTTGCATTACAGCTTTAAAGTAAACCATCTATCTAGTAGACCAAAACAAAGCAGATTTCAAATAATTTCTTGCACATATTTTGGGCAGGTCTGTTGTTGCGATTTTTCAGAAATTTAAAGTAGATCTAGTCACTAAGCTGTGACATGTTGGATGAGCTTTAAGGATTTATGGTTGTAACATAGAAAATAAAAGTTCAACATGTATGAATGTTTAGCTACATATATGTAAGCTTATTTCATGTTCTGTTTTATCTACAGACTCTGTACACGCACATTGTGACAGATATAAAAAATATCAACGCAAAGCACAAAAACAACAAAGTCAATACAGTAAGTAGAGCGTGTCAGAGTCTACATCAGCCATCTTTAAATGATTCATCCTCACTGCATGAGTTTTGTTTTGCTGTGTTTCAGACCCTGCAGAACTTTATGTACACAATGCTGAGAGACAGTAATCCCATAGCAGCAAAGATCTCTTTAGATGTGATGATTGAGCTCTACAAAAGAAACATATGGTGGGTTTAGAGTGGAGTAGAACGCAGATGTTTCCCGTAAATCATTGTGTTCATCGTTTTTTTTTTTTCTGCCTCAGGAATGATGCCAAAACAGTTAATGTCATTACAACAGCATGCTTCTCCAAGGTCACAAAGGTAAGGTTATTGTTTTTAGAGAAAGTGGTATGCGTGGATCTGCACCACCAAAAGCTGCTCTCACTCGATGTGTCTCTGTGTTAGATTCTAGTTGGAGGCCTGAAGTTCTTCCTCGGCACAGATGAAGATGAAAAAAACGACAGTGATTCAGAATCTGAGGCAAGTTTGATCAACACAGTGGTCATGTTTATTTGTAAAGTTTTAGTCTCAAAGTGAGTTGATGTTAAAAAAAAGATCTGTTGTTTTTTTTCTTTTATGTATAGAATGAAGGAACGTCTGTAAGAGACCTGATGATGAGGTACAACACAGGCAGAAAAACCACCAAAAACAAGAAGAAACTGGAAAAAGCGATGAAAGTCCTTAAGGTAACAGTATAAAAAAACAGAGTTGTTTTTTTTTTTTTTTTTCGGTGGGGGGGGGGGGGGGGTTGTGCTCACCTCAGGTTCAATGTTTTTTTTCTTCTAAAGAGGATGCTTGATTAGATATGAAGCTCTTTCAGGAGAAATATTCTAACATAGATATTTTTTCTGTCAGTGGAAAAGAAATTGCCTTAATTACAGGTGAAAACCTGGAATTAACCAGGTCATACATAGGAAAAGATGTGCATTCTTACCCAACTTCCTGATAGCTCCCTTTGGTTGAAATGTCTCCAGAAAGACTCCCGTCTCCATCTAACAATGTCTAACATTAATCTGAGGAAGGGTTCCCCCCTTTCCATGTATGCCTTGTTTTCCACTCATCTCACAGTAACTCAGTTATAATCAGGGCTTTGTATTTCTCAGCTTTTCAGCTTCGGCTTTATTTATTAATGTTTTTTTGCAGGTGATCTCACATTTTCATCCGACTAAACATCCTTTCAAACTATGTCATTTCCACCTCCATGCTTCACAGGTGTTACTAGATATATGCCAATCGTTTTCCAGGACAGGGTTGGGCTGCTGCTCTGAAAGCAGGATTCAAAAGGACGACTCAGACGTGCAGTAATGAAGCGAAATACCACTTTTGATTTTGATAAAGGATTAGCATTATAACACAGTTGCAAGCTTAAAAATTGTTTTGCATGATAAAGGGATGTAAATAATAATCGTTTTGTATCGATGCATCGATCCAACAGCCGACAATCCGATGCATCGATACGTCCGCAAGAGTATCGATTCATGTTTTTTTTTTTTTTCTCCGGTCTATTTTTATCCATTTGCTCCTGCGTGTAATTCTCCCTCCCGTGTTGTGGTGGCGCTAAACCTATTTTGCCCTCCTGCCTCGCTTCCTGGTGTGTTGCAGTAAGCTTGACACAGACCTGTTTGATTTATGCCCAACATTGAAGCGTGGTCCGTGCTACACGCTGTGGGTCTAGATACGGCCAAGGCGGTGAAGAAGTGTGGAGTGAGTTTAGTCCGATGACGGAGGGACATGAGGGCCAAAAAGTGCGGGGATCCAGGTGGGAAAAGGGTCCCAGCGTTCTCGCGCACCTCGGCCTTCTAGCGGGTCAAACTTCAGAGTTGTTTTCCACAATTTTGGTCATAAGGGTGACAGTGGCGTTGGATGTAGGAGTTTGCCCTGAAATCGAAGGATTGACGGTTCAAGCCCCGACTCCGAATTCATTGTTGTTGTGTCCTTGGGCAAGACACTTCACCTGCATTGTCTACTGATGGTGGTCAGAGGGCCCGGTGGCGGCAGTGTACGGCAGCCCCGCTTCTGTCAGTGAGCCCCAGGGCAGCTATGGCTACAATGTAGCTCACCACCATCAGTGTGTGCGTGAATGGGTGAATGGATCTAGTGTAAAGCGTTTTGGTCAAGTCTCCTGACTTGAATAAAAGGCGCTATATAAGTACATGCCATTTACCATAAAAACAAAACAAGCCAGCCTACTGTCTGCGGCACTGTTTGCGGTCAGCTACAATTTGGGAGAGATGCAGCGGAGCGTCTGTGGAGGGGATGGGGACGTCTGGAGCCGAGGTATTGCATTGCACTGATTTTGTGCAAGGCCTTTTAGAATCTATAACACGGGCATTATTATTTTTAGTGAATGAGGTTTTAATAGGAATAGGTGGACTGCAACTTTTCTACTTCTGTTGTTTGCTGTTGTTTCTAAAAAAAAAAAAAAAAAGCATAACGATATTACAGCTTTCATTGATTTATTTCAAATTTGAAACATTGTCTAGCCTGTAAGGTGTAAAAAAAAACAAAAAAAAAAACAGTCAATCGAATCAAATCGTATCATCGTGTATTCTTGAGTATCAAAAATAACCGAATCGTTGGGTCAGGAAATCGATATCGAATCGCCACGATGGGTGTGATTTACACCCCTAGCATGATTATATGCCTGTGTAAATTGCCAGTCGTCCTGGTCATGGTACTGGGAGACCCCTAACCAGAAATGCATTGTATTTTTTAGGTTGTTTTTTAATTTTTTAAGCATTAGTTAGATATCATTAAGATAAACACAGTCCCTCATATGGTGTCTTAATTTGGCTTTTTCTCCAAAAAAAGCTGCACACTTAACCTGGACTTTCGATGCATACAGCTTATGACAGTGAAGTGAACATGACCATATTTATAAAATGCAGCAGTGATCAAAAATGTAAACGGTGTAGGAGAAAAGGAAAACCAGTTTAAAAGTAACTGTGCGAAAGGTTCAGTGCAGAGCAAAATAACTAAATATGGTGCAAAATGCAGTTGAACATTGTGTTGTTCTATTTAAAGGGATTATGAAAAAATAAACCACGTTAGTAGTGCAGATACTTATAGTTTCCACAGTTGAACAGTCTGATGGCAGCGCTGGGATGAAATGTCCCTAATAGAAGGAAGATGAGCCCTGATGATCTGATCTTAATTTTATGTTTTTTTAAATTTCCTGCAGAAACACAAGAAAAAGAAGAAGCCTGAGGTCTTTAATTTTTCTGCGATTCACCTCATTCACGATCCTCAAGGTAGACTGGCCTACAGGCTCGGGGTTCTTATTGTCCTTTACTGAGCTGCTAACAGTCAAATCTATCTTCTCAAGATTTTTCAGAGAAGCTCCTAAAGCAGCTGGAAAGCTCCAAGGAGCGCTTTGAGGTGAAAATCATGATGATGGAGCTCATATCTCGTCTGGTTGGGATCCATGAGGTGGGTTTTGTTATTGTTTGGGGCTAATTAACAAGAAAAATCCACCTGTCTGTTCTGTGTGGTGGAAGAGCATATTGGACTTAATAGTTTTTGTTGTTTGCCCTCTCTAGCTCTTCCTCTTCAATTTCTTCCCCTTCATCCAGCGGTTTCTCCAGCCGCATCAGAGAGGTGAGGGTAACTCCCAGTTGAGGTCTGAGTGAGGGGGGGAGGTTTTTTCTAAACATCATTTTCTCTACAGAGGTCACCAAGATCCTGCTGTGTGCTGCCCAGGCTTCACACCAGCTGGTTCCTCCTGAGGTACGTCCTAAACTGATTCTGGAGGTCTCATCGATTTGACCTCATGGTGTGACATGTTGTCTCTCGCCTGCAGATCATCCAACCTGTGATCATGACCATCGCCAACAACTTTGTGACAGACAGGAACTCCGGAGAGGTCATGACTGTCGGGTACGTGGTTCTTTCACAATAAACACAGGGTCAAGATGTCAGGTTTCACCTATGAGAGTAGGTTGGATACTAGAGGTGAGCACAGCTGGGTTAAACACACCGGATGTACAGTTTTCTTTTAACTATGTGTTTAATGAAGGGATTCCAAAGGGGAAAATTTTAAAACAAGAAAAAATTACTCAACTGGTAAAGCTTCACTGTGTTTTATATTAATCAGATGGTGGTTAGTGACACATAGGATCTAAAATTGATATGAGGGTGTACACAACCTTGCAACCTCCTCTAATGATTTACATACACTAGAGACACTATGATGGTATTTCAGTGTATTTATCTTCTGTTTTCCACTCTTAGCATCAACGCCATCAAAGAGGTGGCCGCCCGCTGCCCGCTTGCAATCAGTGAAGATCTGCTGCAGGACTTGGCCCAATACAAGACCCATAAAGACAAGAGTGGGACATTTTTTGTGCTTTTATTTACTTATCTTTTATAATATTTTTAGTATTTTTTTTAATAATCTTTTTTCTTTTTTTTAAAATTCCCATTCATGTTTTTCTTTCTTTTTTTCAGATGTTATGATGTCTGCCAAAGGACTGATTCATCTGTTCAGAAATCTCAATCCACAGTTGCTGCACAAAAAGGACAGGGTGAGCTGCTGCAAACTTAAACCCTTATTATCATAAGAAGTATCATTTACAGAATAAGAAGAAAGGAGCACAATAAAACTTAAAAAGAAGAACTTATTGATAGCTTTTTACTTTCTAGTAAAAAAATAAATAAAATAGAAATGTTAGTGATGGATTATTAAAATAAATAGATTGTTTAAATAAAGAAAAAATCGAAACATATCCCTTTGCTGCCTTAATAACTATAGAGGAAATGTGTTGTTTAGGGGAGACCCACTGAAGCATCAACCGAGGCCAAAATAAAAGACTATGGAGAGCTTGAGGCCAAAGATTACATTCCTGGAGCTGAGATCCTAGAGGTGGAGGAGGAGAAAAAAGAGGAAGATGAGGATGAAGGTCAGCTGTGGTCCGACATGCATCAATCTGGTGTAATGCTGCACATCCCTTAGAGGTCTGATTTTACTGCTAATGTTGATCTCCAACATTCATCAGATGGTTGGGAGAGTGCGAGCATCAGTGATGACGGTGAGGACGGGGAATGGGTCGACGTTCACCACTCATCTGATGAAGACGTAGGCGAAGTGGTGAGAACGAAAAGGCATCGACAGCCAGACTGGGTCCTTTTGTTGGTTTCCTTTCTTTTTTTAACGTCTCAGAAATGTCTTTTAAGGCTGAGAAGCTCCAGAGTATACCGGCCGAGGAGAGGAAAGTGAAGGCAGCGGCAGTCAGCGCCAGCCGGCTCCTCACTCAAGATGACTTCAAGAAAATCCGCCTGGCCCAAATGGCGAAGGAGGTGAACGCCGCTCCGGGGAAAGCCCTGAAGAGGAAATTAGAGGAAAGCGACAGTGAAGAAGACAAGTGAGATAAAAAAAAAAAATACAATATATAGCAATATTTTTAGAGATGCACCAATCAGAAGTTTCTGCCTGCTTTTAGGTTGACCTGTAAAGTTTAGGTCGATGTCTGCTAAGCAATCTTATATGAAGAAAATGTAAAAGATTTGTCTTTTTTTTTTTTGTATGAAACAGGATCAGTTTAATTTTTATATTGCACTTTTTCAAGAAACAGTCTCCGAGATGAGGATTTGATCATAATTAGTACAGAAATAATGATTTATTTATTTTATTTTAAAGAAAAGAGAAAATTATTCTGAAGTGAGGCATCTTCTATTAGCATTTTTCTAATTCACGTTATTCCTTGACCAGCTTAAAAAAAAACAGAGTAGCAGCCGTTCTTCTATCTGCTGAAATGCTCCCTTTCTCATTCTCAGCCTAAATGACCCAGACATTCCTCTGATGTCATGTTAAATGTTCGCTTTATAATTGTGTCTTAAAACAATGGTCTTTAACCCTCTCGCCCCATATGGAATGCTAGTCATTTCTTTCCACAATAAGAATACGTGGGGCGTTAAGATCGGATTCATTATATAACCAGAAAAATATCAGATACATTTTTTTATTGTCAGCTAAGCTGATGTCTTTGTTAATCTTTTTATTTGATTTTAAAATTTTCCATCACCTTTGTTTATTCTGAATCCTTTTACTTTCAGTGGGGAGCTGCTGACACTTCGAGACATCGAGAGACTACATAAGAAACCAAAATCAGACAAGGAAACTCGACTTGCAACGGCAATGGTAACTTCTTACCCCGCCTTTACATTATTACCCTAAATGAAGAGTAGGGCTGCAACTAACGAATACTTTGCTCATCGATGAATCTGTTGAAACTTGTTTTGGATTAATAATCAGATGCTAAAATGTTCTTTTAAGAGCATTTATTACAGAATTTAAACCAAATGAAGCGAAATTTTGTTATAATTGCTTTGCTCTTTTACCTAAAGGTATGTTTTAGTCTATATATTCAAGTTAACAATGAATAGATTATAAAATTAGTTGACAATTATTTAAATAATGGATTAATCCAATTAATTGTTTCAGCCCTAATGCAAAATAATTTAATGGTGTAGTGACGGCCAGAGAAGAACATTTCCCGCTGTTAAGCCGTTATTGATGATAGATAAATGTCTGTTCACTGTCTAGGCTGGACGAACGGATCGGAAAGAATTTGTGAAGAAGCATACCAAGCTGAACCCGCACGCCAGCACCAGCAACAAGGAAAAGAGAAGAACAAAGAACTTCATGATGATGAGACACAGTCAGAACATCAGAACAAAAGGCAAACGCTCCTTCAGAGAGAAACAGGTATAGATATTTTTATCCAACTGTGGCTAAATGATAATGAGAAAAACATTTTGGCAACTTTATGAAATTAAAAATTTATTTTTTTTCCCCCAGCTTGCGCTTAAAGCTTCCCTCCTGAAGAAGAAGAAGCACAAGTAGGAGTATGAGGTTCTCATATTGGGTCTGACAGCCACCACGAAGAAAACGTACTGGGTCAAATAATATTGTACATCCTTTAAATGGCATGTAAACTCTGCAATTAACTACAATAATTGAAGCCCTTTTTTAAATAAATCAGCTGTATTTTTTGGGGACGTTACATATTTGTACAATAAATCTCCATGAAACTATTGAGTTGGGATTTTTTTTTTTGCAAAGATGTGACATAAACTGAAATAGTGATGGCTGCTGTTTGTTGTATAATTCATGTCAGTTCCATGACCTCGTTTCAAGATTCCTCATTTTTACAAGCACCCACAGGAATTTGCAGACTCCACTCTAATATGTAGTAAAGAAAGTCGTGCCAAACTGCAAAGAAGTTAATGTGTAATTTTATGAGACTCCATCACACATTAAAGGTCAGTTATATACCTATTTCCATGTTAACCCTTCACGCCTTTGCCTGCTATATTTTTCGCCTTAGTTTTAAGGTTTTAGTGTTTTCAACAGGAAATCCTGTTAGGACAAATAACAGTTGAGCTTTACAGAGTAAAGCAATTTGTTCTGTTAAATGTTGGATTTGCAATTTATTGCATGTCATCCCAATGTACATCTAAGAGAAATTAAGCTAGATTTTAATTATTTTATTGCATTTGATGGAGAAAAAGAGGAGTAGATTAAAAGATTTTTAATTCCATTTTTTGTATGTAATGTTCACAGTGGGATCCATGTTCACTGGAGATTGTTTCCGAAAGCTTGGATTACAATTAAGACAAAGTTTTGATTGGTGTATGGATTTGTTTTGTTTTACTAAAAGGACTTTGCTACCTTTTGTGTTTGTTTGCAAAAAAATCAGCGAATAAGGCAATATTCTTAATCCTTAAGAGAAATACGGTTGTTTTTAGAAGGCAGAGTAACAAATGAATTGGGATGTTTAGAGGATGAGATGATACCATGGTGTTACGGATCTCTCCAGGATCTGATCCCTTGCACTCCAGCCACAAACTATATGAGACACTTCCCTCTGGCAGGAGGCTGTGGTCCATCGGGACCAAACCTCACGCCACAAGAACAGTTTCTTTCCATCTGCTACCAGCCTTATCAACAAGGCCCAGAGACCCCGTGACACTGCCTCTGTTCCTCCCACGTTCAAAACCTACATGCTACACCAACATAGCATCTCCAGTCCTCTTGCGTTACATTAATAGTCTATTTGGTATATAGTGTATAGCTATATATTGTGTATGGTATTTTGCAGGGCTGCCAACTTTTCACCAAACCTTGGGGTGAGATTTAGAAATAGTTCAGGAAACTGTCAGGGTTAGATGAGGATGGGTGCAACTATAGGCTGGAGGTTTTCAGAGGATTTAACTGAAACAAAGTGGCAAAATGGGATTTTTATTGCAGGGTAAATGTTACTGAGTAACAATAAGTGTTCTGTAGTTGTGTGGAACATTTTTCTCACAATATACATTATTTTCTACATTCTGTTTTTTTTTTTTTTTTTTTTAGAGAATTGAAGTAAAGCATAATGGGCCCTACTTAAATACTTGCATATTAAATATACTTTAATCTAAGAATTTCACAACTTTGCTCATTAATTATTCTCTGCAGTTCAAGTAAATTAAACAATGGGGAACTACTAAGCTATAACGGGATTACTGACACTGATACAGGAAACAGGGCAATTGAAACCTATGCAAACTACACTGTGTATGAAAATTTGGTAATAGGCTAAGAATTAAAAAGCATCATTCATTATGTTATTACTTTTTCTTTCAACTGACAAAACGGCTAAACATTTCAGACCTTCTAAGAGGCTGTAGATTTTATAAAAACTCACCATGACAGGAGACAGCACTTCTCTGGATGTTTCATTTGGCTGTTGTGATGGAAATACTGTTTTAAACAATTCAATGGACTGGAATAAAGATAAATGAATAAATATATGTATATGTATCCAGGATAAATTAGCTGTTCTGCACATCCTCTCTGAATGCGGTTGGTCTTTTCTTGGGTGGCTGATCATTTGAAAAATAAAATGCAATGGTTATTTTTCTTTGTGTTCTTAAACCTGAAAGCTTTAAGAATTTAAATATTTGTGTTGGTTTAGTTACTCCTAAATGTCAATGGGAGATTATTAAACTAGACTGAGCAATAATTATTTAACTTGTGAGCAAAACATTGGACTAAAACTGGGACCCAAAAAAAAAAAAAAACACCAGGTAAAGAGAAAACAAATCATTGGATGTGATCCTTTTTAGTGTGAATATATGGAGCGAGAGTGTGTTAATACCTTGAGATGGGTGAGACTCACTCCCAATGGGTGAGAGTTGACATCCCTGAATTATTATATTATAGGTTTTATATTATATATATATATATATATATATATATATATATATATATATATATATATATATAGGCTATCTAAATTAATGCAGTGGAAGGTAATTGCATATTACAGTTAAAGTACGGTATTGCAAATGTATATGTAAACAATTGTTACTGTGAATAAGTAGTCGGCAGTAATATATATATGTATATTTTTATTTATTTATTTATTTTTATACACCAGGTCAAATTCGTTGTAAGTGCAAACCTAGTTGGCAATAAATCTGATTGTAATTGTAGTCCTTCGCCGACACGTTCCCCCCCCCCCGACTACAATACCCAGAAACCCCTTGTCACAACTGTTAAGCTTTACCACTCAAAGAAGCTGGCACTTTAAATCTTTCTCGGAAATGAGGTACGTTGTTTGGCTATATATTTAAATTAATGAACAGTTCTTTTAACATTTTACTAGACTTTCTATCGCTGTGCACTGAATATGTCGACATGTCACGGTTAAGCCCTCGGCGTTTCCTGACAAGCTAACTGTCATGCCGATGCTGTTAGCAAACAAGCTAGCAGTCAACCGTTAGCCTGGCTAGCTTCATTTATCAATTTAATCACCTTCGTTACAATTAACCTGATTAACTGACTAGGACTTGGGTTAGAAATGGTATTATAAACAGCATGGTAACGTCTGAGTAATCGTTCACGAAAAAAGGTGACTTACGGCTTATTTTGTTTGGGGTACGATATTTAATTTTAGCTTTAGTTTAATAAATCACTCCATATAGCTACAGTGTATTTGGCTAATATTGGTCAGAAATGCTTTCTAGCTAAGGATTTGTTTTAACCATATTGATTCTGAACTTATATTATAATGCTAAAACTATATTTAGGACATTGAATAGTGGCACATTTGTTAAAGATAAAAATGTTTGTCTTGAAATGGGTAAAGGGACTAAATGTTGAAATATTACTAATCTGATTTACTTCACAAGGCACGACCAGGTATGAGCCGTAGGACTTATTATCTTTAAAAAAGAAAATATACTTTTTCTTTTCTCCCAAGTCTGAATAAGTGTGGAAAAAATAAGTATACATTTTTTTTTATATTGTGTATTATTGTTGTTATTGTTTTTTTTATTTTTTTTATCTCAGTCCATTTTATATTCTAGTCATTCCATTGATTTGTCAGTCTGGTTATCTGTTCATCCTTCTGTTTGAGTCATCTTGTGTTGTTTATTATCTTGGTTTGTGATGTGTTGTAAACTTGAGCGTGTGTTCTTTATTTTCTACACTCATAACAAATTATGAGTTTTAGGATGTTGGGTAACCCTGAGGAAAAAAAAGTACTGACAAATAGTTTTCAGTTTTTGATATGTTTGTTCATGTCTTAAAATGTTGAGGGTTTTCAAAGTGGAATGGAACTGATTCTCTGTTCGATTTTAAGGGAATGGATTTCTGCGCTCACATCTGAGAGAACTAGTGATGAGGGGTAATACACTGAGTTTATTTAGACCAGACCATTCTAAGGTCAGGAGATACAACATAGCAGCTATTAGGTGTGGGTAAAGTTTAAGCCCTGCTCAGGCTGATGTCTTTGTCTAACTATGGTGTTTTCATCTCATCAGTATCAAGGATTTTGATTAACTGTTTGTCTTCCACAGTTAGAAAATTGACTGAATTTCTAGAAAATGGATCAGGATAATCTAGGGCTGGGCAATTAATCGATATTATCGATTAATAATTTTTTTTTTGTTTGTTTATGAACCTTTTAGGCTTTCATAGCTCAGAGTGACGTCCGCTCATCACTTTTTCTTCGTAGATGTGTGCTTTTACCTGATAAACGGCTTCTCTGTGTGCATCCACTAGCTGTAAACATTTAGTTTGCTGGATGTTCATTGTTGTAAAACATCAATATTTTATGATAATTTTTTGCACATCTTGAACTTTCTAGTAATATATTTCATATTCTTTGTAAAACTTAAACATGAAAAGAGGGATTTAGTCAAAATTGGTAGTAAAAAAACATTGGTATTTAATTTATAGGATATTATAATCGAATAATTTCATCAGAAAAATATATATAAAAAGTCGTACTTTATCCTTAAATGAATTTGAATTTTATTGCGAGTCAACACAGGAATTCGCCCTACAACCCAGTTCTACTTGTAAAATAAGTTTATTATCTGTCATTGACCTCTTCAGGTGATAGTTATAAAAGTTTAAGTCTTATTTAGGATGTTTTGTTGACATTACATGGTATGTATTGGTAAACATTGCAGCAAAAATGCTCTGGTTGTATTATCGTGATGGTACAAGTCTGTATCTTATATTGTTTTTGTGTGGCATAGTTTAATAAGTTAGTAAATAACCATAGATTATGTGCTTCCTATATTCTTGTACATTGGTGTTTTCGCTGAGGGTTTGTGTTACATTTTCTCTCTTCTTCTTTGCAGGTGCCATTTCCTGTAGCCCACCATGGCACCGGGGGACGTGGTGCCAGAGAATGCCAAGGAGAAACGTCCAGGAAACAGGGCGTCCAAAGCAGAATGTGAGCCTGACGGCTCATTTGTCTTTGAGGCTCATGAAGCCTGGAAGGACTTCCATAACTCTCTAAGGCATTTCTATGAAGTCGGGGAGCTGTGTGATGTCACACTGAAGGTAGAAATGGCTATGCCCTTTGTGTACTCGTCAGCATAGTTTAATTTACCGTTTCCTGCATCATGTATTCTGTGCTTCTCTTTCTTATAGGTTGGCAGTAGATTGATACCATGTCACAAGTTAGTTCTAGCTTGTGTTATTCCCTACTTCCGGTAGGTTTAGTTTGCTGTGTTTCTTTACCTTTGGTACACAGAATTGCCTTTTTTTCACTTGTTTGAAACATCGGAAATGAAAGGTATCAAAAATATATAATAATAACCATAATTGACCTTAATAAATATCACACTGGAGAAATTTAACTCTGAATCTAACCAATCCCCTTGGGGAGCAGTGGACTGCCATTGTGCGGCGCTCGGAGAGCAGTGTGGAGTTAAGGGTCTTGCTCAGAACCAGAGTGGAGGCTGTAGGGATTGAATCGGGTACTTGCAACTAGGCTTGTCCCGATCCGATACATGGATCGGATCGGGACGCCGATATTGGCAAAAAAATGCGCATCGGCAAAGCATGTAAAATGCCGATCCAGACTGCCGATCCAGTTTTTAAAAAAAAATCCGGTCCATATTTTCCAGCTTCGCCGATTGAAATGATCCATTCCACTATTTTGCGCCAGTGTTTCCCTGTTTTGCATTTTTATCAAAACTTACAGTAATACTTGCACCTTTAACTGTTTACGGTTTTACTGTTCACTGTGCAATTTCAGATTGCTATTCATAATTTTGTCCAGTTTGTGTTTATCTCTTAATAAACAGGTAAGTTTGTTGTTACCAAGCATTGTGTTTTATTCAATCTCACCTAATTTAGCTGGCTAGATGTTATCAAGAGTACTAAAACCCTTTTCAACATGAGTCTTACAACTAAGGCTAAATACTTTAACTTAAACTCAAATACATGCTCGGATAGGCTGGTATCGGCCAGTATCGGTATCGGATCGGAAGTCCAAAAACAATATCGGTATCGGATCGGAAGTGCAAAAACCTGGATCGGGACATCTCTACTTGCAACCCTCTCAGTGCACAAGCGCACTGCTCTAACCACTAGGCCAACACTCCCCTTTTGTGAAATGTGGAAATAAATTATTTTGATCCATTGTATAACAAAAAAAAAAAGAGTTCAAGATCAGATGTAGATCCAGCATGGTGATAAGATATTGCTGGAAATGATGGATGGGAATGTGATGGTTTTCTGTTAAATTAACTGTTAAGAGTTTTTTTTTTTTTATTGGGGACAGTACTTTAATGGAGTTTCTGTTATACATAATTATTCTCTACATTTCTAAGATTGTCATACCAAAATGTATCACTTTCTGTAGGTTATCTGGCTATGTGCTTTGTTTTGTATTTTTTATTGTATGATAATTTTATGCTAGTTTATGAATTCACAAACTCCTGAAAATACTTCTCAACAGAAGCCAACAGGTTTGTTAGCCTCAAATACAGACATGTTCCAAAGTAATGTAATGCAGTGACCTGTGTGATGATAACCAGAAGTGACAAACTGAAGCAAAACAAAGATGGCTCCACCACTTTTTAGCTGGAATACCCTCTATCTTTTTTGAAAAACAATTAGAAGGTAGAGTCTGTACCTTTGTGGAAGGGAATGATGTTTGCCCGTTCCTCCGGACCCGATTTGGAAAGACTTGGATTTATAAGTTAACTCCGCTAGTTGTGAAACAAATTAAGAATGTGACATGTCACAGCTGCTACTGCTGCTGTGATTGGCTGTAATCTCGACATGGGAGGCATCTGCCACTTGGTGATTCCCCAATCAGCTCGAAGAATCAAACTGAATGTCCCTCTCCTTTGCAAACACTTTTCACAGGAGCCATTTCAGATGGATGAGCGCTGCCATAAACAGATTTTCTCAATATTTTCTCATTATGTATAATTTGCAATTACTATTTGATACCCTGTGCAATAACCTGTTTCTCTACATTTGACACCCAGTGCAATAACTATATATATAAATATCCATCTATATAAATACCCATAACCAAAGCAAGTGGGTAACTTTGTTGAACTTAGATTTGTTTATTAAGTACTTGTATGCATTCAACAATGGGGATTGAAGTTGATTATTTGGATGTTTGTTTGTTTTTGTCGTATCAGATATTGAAGTGATAATCCTTTATGTCTCCTCAGGGCCATGTTCCTGTCAGACATGTCTGAAGCCAAGCAGGATCTTATAGAGATTAAAGACTTTGATGGAGATGCCATCCAGGACTTGGTGCACTTTGCCTATTCCTCCAAACTCACTCTAACTGTTGACAATGTTCAGCCTCTGCTCTATGCTGCTTGCATCCTGCAGGTAAACAAAGTACTCTCTCTCTTTAGTGTTTTATTCTGAAGGTTTAGTTTAATGTAAAATGCAGTTTAGATTTGATAATAAAAACCCTACCCCATGTAAGGATGAATGATCTACAACCTTGACTCTGATAGGTGGAGCTGGTTGCCAGAGCCTGCTGTGAATACATGAAGGCCCACTTCCACCCCACCAACTGCCTTGCAGTTCGAACCTTTGCTGAGAGCCACAACCGTGTGGACCTGATGGACATGGCCGACCGCTATGCCTGCGAGCACTTCACCGAGGTGGTGGAGTGTGAGGATTTCACATGCGTGTCACCCCAACACCTGCGCACATTATTATCCTCTTGCGACCTCAATATCCACTCAGAGACACAAGTGTATAACGCAGCTGTGAAGTGGCTGAAAGCAAACCCGCAGCACCATGAAGCCTGGCTGGACCAGATAATGTCTCAGGTTAGACTATTTTTATAATGAATCTTCCTTCCTTCCTTCCTTCCTTCCTTCCTTCCTTCCT
>NW_015150587.1:1236364-1254568 GCF_000732505.1 Cyprinodon variegatus
CCTCCCTCCCGGGGATTTACAAGTGAAATGAAAGGACAGGCAACCCCTAAGTGTTGTCTAGAAAAGTTTATACTCTTCATGGTAAAATATTTATAACCTCTTGCTGTTAGTTAATTTCACTCCTGCTTCCTGCAGGTGCGGCTGCCGCTGCTGCCGGTGGATTTCCTCACAGGAACAGTGGCGAAAGAAGAGATGATCAAAGGTAACCTGGACTGCCGTGACCTGATGGACGAGGCCAGAAACTATCATCTCCACCTCAGTAACAAGGTGGTCCCAGACTTTGAGTATTCTGTCCGCACAGTCCCACGGAGGCACACAGCAGGTACTACTATATGGGAGGATTTCTGAACTTCTTTGATCAAATAGTGACCTCCATTGATTGCTGTTATGCTAAAGGAAGCTTTCTGTACTGCAATGTATGCATGTTATTGCTGGTGTAGTGCTGACAGTTTGGAAGTATCTTTGTTGTTACATGTCAAAGAGCCAATTATTTGTGGTTTGTTTATGTATTTATTTTTTGCATTTGTCTCATTGTTTAGGGGTTCTGTTCTGTGTGGGGGGCCGGGGAGGTTCTGGGGACCCGTTTCGCAGCATCGAATGCTACTCGATCACTAAAAACAGCTGGTTCTTTGGGCCTGAAATGAACAGCAGACGGCGACATGTGGGAGTGATATCTGTTGGAGGTGAGAAGATTTTCTTGTGAGAATACTTTAGGAAGTAAAATCAGTTAAGAAATTCTAGAAAAGATTGATTCTAGATCGTGGGTCTCAGCATTCAGGACAGGATAAGACAAGAACACTTGATGAAGAAAGTTAAATGTTAGATGTTTTTTTGGCCCTACAGGTAAGGTTTACGCTGTTGGTGGCCATGATGGTAATGAGCACCTGGGTAATATGGAGATGTTTGATCCACTGACCAACAAGTGGATGATGAAAGCCTCCATGAATACAAAACGGTACACATAATATTATTACATTTCTAATTTAAATCCAGTTTAATGGTTAATGTCAAATACAGAATTGTGTAAATATGAAATGTAAATGTTTTGATGTTTTTTTGCAGGAGAGGGATCGCACTGGCAGCTCTGGGTGGTCCTATATATGCTATTGGAGGTCTTGATGACAACTCCTGCTTCAATGATGTGGAGCGTTACGATATAGAAAACGACAGCTGGAGCGCTGTGGCACCGATGAACACGCCCAGAGGAGGAGTTGGCTCTGTGGCTTTGGGGGTAAAAGCAGGAAAAAAATCAGTCGTTTATTCAGTTTGGTACATAATTGAATTGAATTTTTTTTTTGTCTAGAGTTACGTGTACGCAGTGGGAGGAAACGATGGGGTGGCGTCACTGTCCAGTGTGGAGAGGTTCAATCCCCACCTCAACAAGTGGACGGAGGTGTGCGAGATGGGCCAGCGGCGGGCAGGAAATGGAGTCAGCAAACTCAATGGCTGCCTCTATGTTGTCGGTGAGAGGCAACCTACAGTCTGAAGTTGTCCCTGTTTATGGTTATCGCATGCTTTAGATTCAACATCTTGAGTTTTACACACAAAGGTTTGAATTAAAACTAAAGTTAATGTTTTGTAAAGCGCTTTTGATCACTGACAGGTGGAGGTTTTATTGCAGAGCTTAATCTGAAATGATGCTTCAGTATTTATTGTTAGATAAAAATGCGAGTTATTTTTGCTCAGGTCTTTGTGCTTCATACATGGTGCTTTACATGCATGACCACTTGTTCTTCATATAGCATCCAGCTTTTAATAAATGCATCTTCCCTGTGCTGTTCCAAAGGCGGCTTTGATGACAACTCTCCCCTGAGCTCCGTGGAGCGTTTCGACCCTCGGTTGCACCGCTGGGAGTACGTGGCAGAGCTCACCACCCCACGCGGAGGGGTCGGGGTCGCTACGGTAATGGGCCGGGTGTTTGCAGTTGGAGGACACAACGGGAACATATACCTGAACACAGTGGAGGCGTTTGAGCCGAGGATGAACAGGTAAGGTGGAGATGAAGATGCCGTAAATTATTCAGCACCGCACAGATGTTTTTCTTTGATTCTATCATAATGCATCAATGTTCTGATGGGGATTTGATTTTGTCTCAGATTTTTTCCCCCAGAGCTTGTTGTAGGACGACGATTTGTTTTTGAGAACACACGGCTTTAGTTTGCATCAATCCCCTGTCTGTTGATAATGTTTTCTGCGGGGATCAGTTTGCCTGACCAAGGATAAGACTAGCTTAGAATAGATGAAATGGTGGCAAGGTTTAATTTACCTTGGAGAGTGATAGACTGTTTTCTAACTTGACTAAAAAAAACTAATAAGAAGGATTTTAAACTTTATATGAACTAATTTGATTTCTTTAGCAGCAGACTTTTAAACTTTTCACTTGTTCTCCTCTTTTTGTTTTAGATGGGAACTGGTGGGTTCTGTGTCCCACTGCCGGGCCGGAGCCGGGGTTGCCGTATGCTCATGTCATGTCAGCCAGATCAGAGACGTCGGACAGGGCTCCAGTAATGTGGTCAACTGCATGTGACAGCCGCCCCACATTTGACAAAGGTGACTGACCGCAGAGTGGCCATTGGATCCAATCGCTGCACTAAACACAGAGAGCAGAGCAGCTGGCGTATGCTCAGTCAGCTGTATAAGAAACATTAGAGAGAAGGAAAAGACTTGATTAAAGGAAAAGCACAGCAACAATTTTCATTTCATGATTCTAGACTTCTGGTGTTATTTGTAATCTTTGATGGGGTATTTTGTACTGTATCTTCTTCTGTTTGGACTTTTTTTCAGTAGATACTATTTGCTAAGATTTTATTTAGAAAAACCTCCTGAGAATGATCCTATTCAGAAAAACAAATACTGTAATGGCCAGTAAGAGGATTATTTATCTCTGAGAAGGCTGCCTATATAGTGCTGCACTGTTTTCATATATCTAGATCAGTACTCTACTGGACCATCTATCTGAGTTTGGATGTTGTTAAATTTTCCTTTACTCTCACTCCAAGATAAGTAAAGGGTTTCTGCTCCTGGATTTGCAGCTTTTTCATGTGTTTTTTTTTTTTTGCTCGGTTTGGGGAATCCCAAAACTACTGACTGAGATAATCAGCTGAATCCTTTCCTTCCATCCTTTCCTTCATTGCTGACAGAGGTGTTATGAAAAGATCAAAGCAATATGTTGCACCACTTTAAGGTTTGTATCTGCAGATGGTTCCATTATATTTCAATATATGAACATTTTTGTATAATCCAGCAATTCCTAACTACATAATCCTTTTGCTGTTCTCTATTTTCCTAGAATAGATGTGAAGTTTGAGTATATTTTTGTCCAAATTCAATTCATGTATGTATTTAAGTGGTTCTGCCAAATGGAAAAGGGGAATATTTATAACCTTTGGCAGAATTTTCGCAATAGGAGCTCAGACAACTCTTTCAGATATACTATTTGTACGAGAAGAATTACAAAGAGTTGCTCAGATATGGTGCAGCTGGTGTTTATCAATCATTTTTATAGCTAACTTGAAGCCAGTTTTGTCTTTTTAAATGTCTGTGTGTGAAATGTGAGCTGCGTGACTTTATTGTTCTTACATAGTGTGGATATAAAATGGTTCAATAAAGTTGTTTAAATATTGTTGCTGAGACTCTTTTTTTTATTTTTTTTATTCCCATTTTACATTGTAATAGTTATCATCCATATGACATCTTATTCCTATAAGAAAAATGTTATTACATTTTCCCTGTAAAACCGCTCATTAAGAAAAACATAGGGATTGAAGTTTCTGGCATGCTCATTAAGGACTGTGGTATTCTTTTTTTTTTTTTTTTTTAGGGTTGATGGATGAACTTTAATGTAGAAATAAGAAATAGGTGCGCATTTTTGTATTTAGTACAAATTAAGTCCACAGAGATTTAAAATTATACGTACGAGCCTGACTATTTGAATGCACCCCCACTGCTGGTGTATGCAAGTTGGAGAGAAAGCACACAAAGCTTGGCTATTTGCAAGCTCCTGGCTAATTTAAACTGAGTATGAATGCTTGTATCATAAATGGTCAAGTTTATCAAAATAATTGATTTCTTGGCTTTTAAAGCACTAATATTTGGGTTGTGAGCAGACCCAGGACAACTTGGAGAGACCATGTATCTCAGCTGGACTGGGAACAAACCCCTCCCCCCAGAAAACATGTCTGTGAAAACCAAGGGTGTAGGTTTGATCTCAACTTTGGTAGGGACACTATTGGTCTTAAGTTGAATTGGTCTGATGTCATTGGTCCTACTCATTATGCATGCTCCTATTTTTTTAATGCTTGATGTGAGCATCAGGGCGCATTTCATTTAAAGAGAAAACAGCTTTTTTTGCTACATTTATACAAATTTTATTAGCACTACACACAATATGCTGTTTATCAATGTTTGAAGCATCAGTGGCTCAGAATAATGTAAAATTGGGACAACTTAACACTTTGAAAAGGGTTACATTTGAACTTACCAGTGACTAAGAGAGAAGGTAAACGCCTACCTTTTTAACCAAATATAGTCTGAATATGTCTGTTGTTTATATATTTATCCGGTGTTTTCTTTTGAAGGAATAGGATTGTGCAGCGGCAAACAGAGGTAAAACCCACTCTTATTTTTTTAATCTGATATGCTAATATTCTAGTAGTCTAATAGTCTCTATGCAAACCTACACCCATGGTGAAAAGAGATGCCTTGGTTTCCCAACCCAAAGAACCCAGGACTGAAAGATGATTGATGGACAGATGGTATCGTTACAGAAGTTCATTAGCCAAGTTTATTTAATCCAAGACCAGTTTTGCATTAAGTTTGGGATCAGTTTCCTGTAAGAACACCAAACTGCCGTGTCACCCATTTATTTGTTGGGGTTGTTTTGAAATTTGAAGAACTTAGACCATCAGCAACTCGCTATCACTACCGTGCTTAATACTGGTACATTTTTATATGTTTAAAAGCCTCAACAAGACTCATCTAAACATTTATTTTTAGATTTGTTTTGTAAATTGATATTTTTTCACCATCTCAGAATGGTTTGGCGAAAAGCTCGTTTCACTATAGAGAGTGACACCAGTATCTCAGCATCTTCCAGGTTATGATAGGTCTGAGTCTTCATGGTCCAGGCTTAATAAATGTTGTGAGCCAAACACACTGATTAAAAGCAAGTGAACCAGGAAGTGAACCTGTTTATTTTAGATCCATAAATAGTGTGCTTTCTCTGCAACTTGCTTTGGAATATTTTCCAAATAACAGTGTTTGCAACTGTGTGTTGATTGGAAGGAAAAAATTAAAATATAACCTGATAAATGGAGTCAAACTTTTGCAAACCTAAAGACCATAAAAAAAAGGGGTAAAACAATTCTACATCAGACGTTTTATCGAAGTGAAGATGACGGAAGTATAAAAGAGAATTTCATAATGAATGTTTTGTAACATCCTATATGATCCTTGTTAAAAAGTAACCATTTGAGACCAATCTGAGCTGGTTAGCTTTATTGGCATCCGACATGTGGCTGTTGTAAACATTGTCTTCTGGACTTTAGGGTTCTGCTGTCAAAGGTGTTATGTACAGTCCTACAATCTACCTGTAATTACAGGCTTATTGTTAAATGCGTTTCCAATAATTTGTTTACGAACACTAGAAGTTTTGGACTTTTGAATAAAGAGATTTATTTTACTTCCTTAAGGTTTACAATTGGATGGTTAAATTAGCTGTAATCACTGCTGTCTGAGTCATTTTGTATACAAACAAAAAGGTTGAGAGCAGTTTGATCAGATTACATATGTGTAGCTGTTTACGTGTTTGGTGTAGGGTGTGTTTTGTATGTTTTAGGGTAAATGAAAATGAGGTTAGCCTTAACTAATGCAAAGAAAAGACTTCAAAATAATAACTGAAATCAAATCATTTTACATACAACACACTCCGCAAACTTCAGTGGGATTTATACGTCATCTGTGCAGCTTTAATAAGGGCGTCTTTGCACTCTGCCTTGTTTTTCTTTTCTGTTTTATTACCTCCAGTCTTTGAACTCTGGACAAACGCTAAAAAGAGGAGAACCACGGAGAAGATGCTCAGACATCAGGACACTTAGAGATCCAGCACATCCTCCACCGACAGGCTGAGGGAAGCTCAAATAAAAACAAATTTAAAAAAGCAATTCAATATTAGGATGTGCAGAAATACATCCTAATTGCTGATCAGTGATAAACAATGGACAGAAGTATTTTAGTGAAGCTGCTCCTCTTTGCTGCTTTTCTTGCTTGCGGTGAGTATCCATCCCTTTCTTTCAGAAAATGTGTGAAAATTCTTTTTTTTTTCTTTAAATTATTTATTTTTTTTAATCTTTAAATTTCATGCCAAACATTTAATTTTTAAAAGCATATGAACAAAGAAAATGTATGAAATAGGATTAGATTTTTTCATTCTAAATCTATATATAAAGACTATTATATTTAGCATAAAAACAAACTATTAGCATTTAAAATATTACAGCTCTGCATAGATGGCTGGATCATTGAGGTTAAACAACTGGATGTCACTATACTTCCTGTCAGTAAAGAATCAATTCAATTTTATATGTATTCCATAAGAACAGCCACCTAAATTTTAATCTTTTTATGGTTTTTATGATTTATTGAAATTTTTTTCTAATAAAAATGTTTTAGTTGACCTCATTTGGTCTTTTATTCAAGTTTAGGGGGAAACAAATGGTTGCTGCCTTAGGAACACAGTTGTTAGACATTGTGTGTTAGCTCAGTAGAGTGGTTGTTAGTACGGAAGGATCAAATCCGATCCAAAACCTTTCTGTTTGATGCTTAAATGTTTTCTGTGAATAATTATCCAAAAAACATGCATAATAAATTAATAAGCCACTCTGAAGCCCAGGTAGGTTTTTGTTTATGTTTCACTTTAATAGAGTCATCTAACACTCACTTACTAGTGGAGCACTGGACATATTGGCTCCCAGTATTCAAAGAAGCTCCATCCTACGTGCACAAAGAAACATCATCACAGATTCTTCCCTCCTGCAGCTATTAGAATTTATAATCTTCAGTTCCCCACCAAAACCTCGATAAGTTGTTACATTCCTGCTGACAACTTTCCTTTTTTTGAATAGTCTCTTGGAATTTTTTATGCATAATTATTTTACAGTTTTCTTTTAAAATCGCTCTAATCGTTGGCAGACTTCAATCTCTTATTCCTATTTTTGTTTTTATCTCCTTACCTTCGTGTACATCTGCATAACATTTCCAGGAAAACCTTTCTTTCCCCACTTTGAGGCAATAAAGGATTTCTCTACTATATTTGTTTAAGTGTGACTTGCATATGAAATAAGTAAAAACTTCAGTGTGACTCTTCCTCTGCATCTAGTTTTCTAGGTGGCCTTTCAACCAGTTAAGGTCCTGTGCAAAACATGTGATCCTACTAAATTGTCTGTAACTTTGTCAAACATTCACCTAAAGATTTGTGTCAGAATCCAAAGTTGGCTGAAATGGACTGTAAATATGAACCAGTCATGAGACTTTTATGATTGATGGCTATTAAAATGGTTTACTGGCTTTTGGGGATTTTCTGAACCTGTTTTCATCTGAAATTTTCTCACTTTTACTAAAATGACAGGGATGCTCTGCAATCTTAGAAAGTAGCGGTGGTTATAGAAAACAAGTGGTGCAAGGAGAGAGACATTAATTTTTTCTTTTCATTTAATATCTGAAAGCCCCAATGTATGTTGTTCCAACCAGGTTAGATGCCCACTTCCACTTTAGCCATGATTATCGACTGCTTCTTTATCTATGGTGTAAAGTTTAGGTAGAACATTATAAAAAACAATGTCAAGCTGTAATTTTTAAAGCACAAACCTGGTACAGAGACAGCAGCGTGGCACTGATCCCTGTTTTATGTATTTCCACTCTAACAGGCAGAGAAGCTTCCCCTAAACCAAACATCTCCCATTTAAGCATTAAAAAAAAAATTGCAAAACTAATTTAGGAAACACTACGTATCAAAAAGGCTCTACTTTCTCTTATCTGTTGCTCGTTCAAATCCAAGCTTAATTCCTCTTTAGATAGCTGTGAAACCTTGCTACTACTTTAGTATACCATATATATGTTTACTATAGGTCTTTGATTGTGATGGCAGTTAAAGTAAAAAAAAAGAAGTTTTTATAACCATCTTGTGTAACTCTTGTATACATATAAAAGTATAAATGGTTGGAATTAGATGTTTTTTGTCAGGAATATGATGTGATATTGAAAAATAGTTTGGAATAATGCATTTAGTGCAAGAGACAAAACATTTATTAGATTGAGTTTGTTTTTAAGTTGTTTTCAAGCAAATTTCTTCCATTTCTGCAAAAATGTAATGCTTTCATTTGTTCTTACATATACCAATTAAATTTACCATGTTTTTTTTAAATTCCACAATATGATTTCTAATTTTCGTAATTTAAAAAAAATCTATCTATATATTGTATCTTTTTTGCTGATATTTAAGTCAGCTTTTGGAGGTCTAAGCAAATTTTGACTAGAAAACACAAAAGCAAAAAAAGGTTGGTAAGCTCTGGTCTTGTTCATTTTTAGTATATTCAATATTGTTTTAAGGTACCGGTATGCAAATGCAGCTAACAACCATTTAAGCATCTTTTTGCAGGTTTAATGAAAACAAAAATTATTTTACAGAACGAAAGTGTGACAGTAGGAACAATAATAAGAATATGATTTTGAATTCTGAGCTTAATTAATTCTTTAGGCACAAAAACTTTTCATCTGAAGCCTTTAAACCTGGTTAAACCTTAGAAACTGTGGTAGTCAGATTGGCTACTTTACCTTCTGATTAACACAACTTGCTTTAAAGTAGATATTAGTTGCGAGATTAGCTTATATTGCTTTTAAAAACATTGTCTCCACTGTCCATTTCACCATAATGAATCAACATTTATAAAATGACATTTAATTCCCTCCGCTCTTTAGCCCACAGTCAGTGTCGGGAAGGTTGGAGGGAGTATGAGGATAAATGTTACTTCTTTTCAAATGACACAAAGTCGTGGGAGGAGGCGAATGCATACTGCATTGAGCACACCAGCCACCTGATGAGCATTCAGGACATACATGAAAGGGTAAGGATGCAAACACAGGTGAGAGTAAAACCAACCTCAAAATCAGTTTTAAGCTCTCTGTTTATCTGTTTCTATATCTAGTTATGGGTGCGAACACAAATCGGCACAGAGATCTTCTGGATCGGCTTGAATGATAAGATCGTAGAAGGTGTCTGGGAGTGGAGTGATGGGAAACCTTTCATAGAATATTTATCGTATGTATATAAATCAGTCCCTCAGGTCTGATCAACATTGGTTTCATTTTCCTCCTTAAATAATGAGGATATATCTTTTAATTTCGAGTCCATTCATCAAAGAACAGAATTCCCTTTCCTTCAGGTACTGGATGTCCGGCCAGCCTGATAACTGGAATGATGAGGACTGTGGTGAGTTGGTAGGAGAAAGCTTTGGACAGTGGAACGATGAAAACTGCAACAGCAAGAGGAAATACATCTGCAAATACATCAACGGTAAGGAAACCTGGATGCAGCCTCTAAGTGGTTTATTTCCATTTATGTCCACAGGGACAAACTTTATTGTTTTATTTATTATTCAGACTATTGAATGTAAGGAAATGTAGGCAACAGATCCAACCGTTTGAATGTCATCTACCGTATTGAGCCACTTTCTGATGTTTCTTTTAAGTTGAATTTGTATAAAAATGTCCACAATGTTATTTTGCTGAAAAACATAATTATTAATGAACATGAAAAAGGTGGGTATTTTGGATTCTGCTTTTTTTGTATTTTATTTTATTTGTCATTTGAAAATAATTTCTAATGTTTCTTGATTTAATAAAAAATCCTTACACTTGTCTTATTATCTCCATGCAGAGGTAAAGTATCCAAAAATTGTACTCAAGTAAGAGTAAAACAACTTAAAATCCTTTTTTTCTTTTACTCAAGTAGGAGTATAAAGGTATTAAGTAAAATATCTACTCAAATACTAAGTAGTTATTGGTGTGTAACATCTGATTTAATGTTTAAAATTACATAATCAGACAGACAGCTATGTAAGACCTCTTGTATTTTGAAGTATAAAATAAAATAAATATACAAATAAATAACATGATTAGAAAATAACACATTCACAGAGGATTAAACTATTTTCCATATTGATTTTATAGCATGCACTTATAAAACCAATATTAACAGAAGGTGATGCGTGTTAGGTAAGAATAAAGAACTTCCAGCAGCAATATCTACAGTTTACCTTATTTTTAACCTGATCTCCAAATAGCTCAAGTTCCTCATGGTTAGTGGAGTAACCAGAAGGTTTATTTTACTAAGAATAGAGATGCATTCACAAGAATATTATCTTGGTAAAAAGTACAGTAAAGTACAACTCGTTCTAAAAGTATTTTTCTCTAAAAGTTACTAAATAAAGCTAGTTACTACCACTCTCTGTCTGCATTTAGCATGTTTTCCTTGCACACTGCTGTGCTCTTTGTTTTCCAAATATAAAAGCTATTTCTATCTCAGGGAGGCACATACTGGAACAAAGTTACTTATAAATTGTATCACATCTCTAAAGAAGCAAGAGATTTCTGTATATTTTCCAGATAAGAAAAAAATATTTAGTTTTCAATAACGGTAACTGATCATTAGAAAACTACTGGAAGCAAATAATGACGAGAATTAACAGTTTTTTTGGGTGCTAGTCAATAACTGGACTAATAATGTTGCTCTTCTAATCATCATGTATTTTTTTTTTATCTCTTATACAGAACAGAGAAATTAATGGTTCCAAAACTATTCCAAATTCACATTAAAGTGAAAATCAGTGCTGTTTACAATGCACTCTTTATGTTTTTACATTTAGAAGTTGCAGTAAATATGAAGATGGCTTCCACTGGCAATACGTGGTACAAATTAATGCTTCGGTTTTATATCAGTCAACTCATGTGCTCTATAATAGAAATATTAGGAACATTACTATAATTAGTAAAGGCATTTTGAATTTCGTAAAAAGATCTTTTGTTTTTAAAGCTACAAATACTCTAATAAACTCAGGTTTTTCTGACTGATGCTATTTTGAGTTGAGTAGTTTGCTGAAATGCTACAGGCTAGTCCCAGCAGGTTTCTATATTTTGATATGACCTGTTGATAATTTGGTGTAAAGCACATTTCAGTACAGTTCCAAACAATCCAGCTGATATAGTTGATCACAGCTGCTTCCATACTGAGATGGTTTAGTTAGGAGATAGTTAAAGCCATTTTCCATCTCCTGCAGCAAATCCTGCCCCACAGTGTGACTTAGCCAACGGCTGGCGGCAGCACGGCTCCAACTGCTACAAGTTTAAGTCAGAAACCATGAAGAGCTGGTCGGCAGCCAGACTTGACTGTTTGCAGGAGGGAGGAGACCTGGTTTCTATAACCTCACTGGAGGAAAATACGTATATGATGGGAACACTGTCATCAACACACCTGGACTTCTGGATTGGGCTCTCCACTCTGGTGAGTTGAATATGTTGATGGATTGAGACATTCATGTGTCTGCTGGAGGATAAAAGATAAATTTTGACCCTTATGACTTTGAAAAGGAGTTTTGTTTCACCAGAAATGCAACAAGATTTCATGTCATCTTGATCCTGCGAACAGCCAGTTTGCCTGGTCTGATGCAATGCAGGTGGGATTCACCAACTGGGATGGCAACCAGTCAGTGTAAGACCAAATATCTCCACAGAAAACATTTTGACTTATTTCTATGAAAACGTCATACATTTGGGTTAAAGCTTTTATTCTCTAACAGAGACCCACAAGTGGGCGGGTGCGCTGCCTTAATCAAAGACTCATCGGAGGCATTTGGAAAGTGGAGGTCCCATTTGTGCAAATATGAGCGTCCATACATATGCAAACGTCTAATCAGCAGTAAGCTCAGCTAGATGTGATCATTTTTCCGAGGGTCCCCTTATACTGTTTGGATTGTGAGTGATGTCTCCTCTTCTTCCAGCTATCTGTCCTCCGGGTTGGCAGAGCTTTAAGGGAAGCTGTTACTGGATCGTCAGTAACATCAATATGTTGACCACTTGGCATGAGGCTGCAACCACATGCTCTGGTATGAGCGCTCACCTGCTGTTCATTAACAGGTAGAGACCAAAGAACATTGCACTTAAAAAATTGTCAGAAATGTTTATTTTCTCTTTTATATCACCATCATCACATAGGATATGAGTTGAACCTTTTATACAGGAGCTTTAACACATACCAAAAAAAAAAAAAAACAAAACAAAACAGAACGTAACAGCACTTTTAAATTACACTCGTTTAACAAATTCAAATATATATATTATATATATATAATGCAACAAATGAAGGCCACCAGTAGAGTATTCTCAGTACATCTTGCATGAGGTAGCTCTGGACAAAAGTTATGTTTGTTTAGATATAAAACCAGAAAATATTAAAATTAGAAACTTTCTTTTTTTTCACCTTTTGCTTTATTGCTCCAAAATAACTAAAAACTAGCACTTAAATTGTAATGCAAACACTATTGCAGCATATGAAAAAATGTTATTCAGTTCTTCATTTCTGAGCTGATTAAATCTGAGGTGGGGTTTAATTGGTTATACCTTCATTTTTTTTATTCATAAAACTTATTCAAGTTGTTTAAAAAAATAAAAAATCCTTTTGCATGTTTAATAACATCAGTTTTCAGAGTCATAAAAGGAATAAATCCAGCTAAAGGGATTTATGTTTTTCGTATGGATATTATCTTTGGAAACAACCATGTTGGTTTAAAAAAAAAAAAACAATCCTGGGGTCCTGTTTTTTTCTATGAAATGTTCTGGTTCAGCCTCTACGGAAGAGGATTAGGGCCACTGAAAAAAAAAAAAAGTTAACAGATTTTTTTTATTTTATTTCAGTTTAACATCGGGAAAAAGTCAGAATTCTGACTTTAATCTCAGAATTCTGACTTTTTCCTCAAAATTCTGACTTTAATCTCAAAATTCTGACTTTGTTCTCAGAATTTTGAGATTAAAGTCAGAATTCTGACTTTTTTCCCATGTTAAACTGAAATAAAATTTAAAAATCAGTTAACTTTTTTTTTTTTTTCAGTGGCCCTAATCCTCTTCCGTAAGCCTCTGTTAGAAACATTACCTGCTTTCTTTATTGCAAGCAGAGGATCACAGTGTTTCACAGTAAAAGAAAGGTTAAAAGCCTCTTGGAAGGATTTTACTGTGTGTTATTGAGAGGATACATTCCTCGTTTTGTTGTTGACAATAATAAAAAAAAACAACTAAAAAATAACCAAAATTTTAACTTTTTTAGGCAGCTGAAGTTTCATTTTTGTAATGTGATTTTTTTCCCTTTGTCTTTTTTAATCACACAAAGTCAAGAAGAGCAGTTTTTCATAAACGGGAAACTTCCAGACTTTCACCAAGTTGAGATTCCTGACATCTGGATCGGCCTATCAGGTCCTCCATTGGCTTTGATCAAATCTCCTTTTTATCCATTGAAAAGTCCCTTTTAAGTTCCTACGATAAAGTTCTGATGTGCCTCCAGATATGTACCAGGACGGAGACTTCAAATGGACGGATAAAAGCAAAGTCGAATTTTCAAATTACGGAGCTGGCTGGCCCCGAAACACGATTGACACGTGGGACTGTGGTCAGATCTTTACAGGTGAGACTCTCCCCTCTGTCACTTTGCACTTATATAAACTGTTCCTGCTGCTAGCTTCCAGAATGATTGCTCTGGTTTTTAGGGAACTATGAGGGCAAATGGGAAACAACCAACTGCTTTAAGAACCTGGGTTACATCTGTGAGATGACAGGTGGAATGAACCCTCAACCCACTGCATCTCCTGGTTAGTTCCTTTTCATCCGCCCTCTGTATGTACATTGCAGTCCCAGCTCTACCAGTAACTGTTGTGTTTGCTTCAGATGGCCACTGTGACAGAGGATACCTGCTGTATAAGGACTACTGCTATCACTTTGAGACGGAGCAGGTGAAAAACTGGCATGATGCCGAGGCTCATTGCACCAAAGAGCAGGGTCATCTGGTCAGCTTTCATAATGAGGAAGAGCTCAGTTTCCTCACTGGTGGGCAGCTATGGATTATAACCCCATGCATCAATATTCATACACTTTGAATTTTTTCATTTTACAACAAACCTAATTACGGTAATGTGATGGACCACACAAAAGGTGGAGTATAACTGTGACATAAGAGAAACAAAACATAATTTCATCTCCCTCGTTAAAAGTCTAAAAAAATGTATTCTGCATTTCTGTTCAATGCCTTTGATTTAATTGGAGCTGCATGTTTTCCTATTTCTACTATAACCCATGACTTTTGTTTCTTTTAGGAATAGTTTCCATTTTTGCCATTAGTACCAGCTTTTCTGTTGTGCTGAGGAAAACCACCCTAATAACAGAACTCAGTGATGCAACCATTTAAACCATGAAATTGTGCTATTAGAAGGCGGCTTTTTTTCCAATACATATGATCAAGACCAGGGGGAAAAAGTTCAATCTTTTGTCAACAGATCTTCCCAATGGGAAACTCTGCAGCTTTTCCACAGTTGACATAAACCTGCTCTCATGTGTAGCTATTTATTTTAATAAACCATTTAGCTCTTTACGGAGCAACCAAATAAATTAGTAACACTGGATTTTATTTGGTAAGTTAAGCAAAGGGAGCTGAATACAAATGTAACTTAGACTGTTAAGTCACAGTTATACACTACCTGTTGGTCTCTTGCATAGAATCAAATAATAAAAAATGCATAAAAGTTGCTGCTGTTTCATGACAAACGATTTAAAAGGGTTTGAATACTTTTGCTATGCCCTCTATTGACGTTGTTCAGCGTATCTCTTTTTTTTCCACAGCTCATATGCCAGGGGAAGCCTGGGTGGGCTTAAATGACATCACAGCTGAAAGCGTTTTCGTGTACACCGATGGAAGCGCTGCAGTAAGTTAACCATAGCTAAACTCATCCGACAAACTCTCATTCCACTGTAACGTCTCAGCAGCACCTCAGTTTGTGTTTCTCTTTGCTGATGATGTCAGGACCTCCTCCCCTGGGCGCTAGGCCAACCAGACAACTGGGAAAACAACGAGGACTGCGTTCACCTGACAGGAATGACCCACCCTGATCCTGGGAAGCTTAATGATGAAAAATGCACTGCCACGAAGGAATTTGTTTGTAAAAAAGGTGCGATGCTTTTACACATCTTCACTTCCTTTATCCACCCTTCTCTTTTTGTAGTAACCTTTAACTTTCTTTCACCTTAGCAAAGGGTCAAGGACCTCCTCCTCACCCTCCAACGTCTGGACCAGGTATGTTCCTCTGCTCCCAGTCCTGTTACTAACTCGTCTTTCAATGCATGTGGATGTCTGAGTTGTTGCATCTGCTGCAGGATGGAATGAGAAATGTGGCTCTTGGACCCCTGACCCTTTCAATGACTACTGCTACCTTTTAAACTACCTATCAATGAGAACCTGGGCAGAGGCCCGAGCTGACTGTGTCAACCAGGGAGGGGATCTTCTCAGTATCACTGAACCCTTTGAGCAGACCTTCATACAAGGTAATTAAAGCTCTAAGCCATCTTGCTCCTGTTTTTGTAGTATATTGTCTATTTGCATGAATATAAAGCAACATTTGCCTACAAATATATACATAATTATGTTATGATTATTAAATATCCAGTGGCGTCCTGAGATTAACTTTAAAACCTAGAGTCAATTTTAAATCAATCTATCAAAAGAACCCTTTCTATGGATTTACTCCTGTTTGTGCACAACTCATCTACAAAAAGTGAAACCTGCCTCACATTGTCCTGGCTGTAAACACTGCATACCAAACTTGGCAATATTTTTTTTTACAGAGATAAAAAAAAAAAAACTTTAAATGGTTGAGTGAAAAGACAATAGTCATAACTTGATAAATACAGTGTATGAATGGCTTTTGGTGATGGTCTTTATTTTTTAGAAGTGCGCTTTAACCATTAATTATGCGTAGTAAATAAATGGACTTGAGGAAGGCGAAAAGATTGGTGAGAACAGCAGAGAGGATTCTTCCCATTTCATGCCAGAGCTGCGTGTCCCGAGCCGTCATCAGTGACCCCTCACACCCCCATCATTGACTGTTCTCGCTGCCACTCTCTGGGCAGAGGCCTCGCAGCGTTTAATCCATATCCAGGAGATTCCAAAACGGCTTCTTCCTCACCGCCATCAGACTGCTGAATGTTGAAAAAACTTAAAAATCATGTCACAGACTCTCCATCAAACTGACCATATCAATGTGTGTTTTTGAACCATGTTTTTTTCTCCCACACTGTTTACATTTGATCACTGCTGCACTTTAAGAAATGGAAATGTCATGAAAGCTGTACAAAATCAAATTTCGTCTGTGTATACAACATGACAATAAGTTGTCTAAGTCTAAGTAATATATATTGAATATTACCACATAACATCTTTACAGATTTTCAGGTGAACTGTAGCCTCCCTGTTTCAGTTAATGAATTGAAGCATATTAGGCTCAGCAGCCATACAAACATCCTTAAAATCATTAACTTATTGATGTGAAAAGCAGCTCAGCGAACCGTTCTGTTTCAAACGCAGCCCTGATCCAGCAGACCCCAACTGGGATCTCCCTTTGGATGGGAGGCCATGACTCAGTCACGGAGGGTGGCTGGGAGTGGACGGACGGCTCTCCGTTTAGATACATCCGCTGGAATGCAGGTATATATGAGGGTGAAAAATATGGGTTATCTCTGAAAACCAAAGCAGTCAGACAGCAGAATTTATGTTCTCTCTCACAGGTAACCCAGATGATTATCTTGGCGAAGACTGCCTGACGATACTTATTAATAATGGCTACTGGAATGATGACAACTGCGAGAGCAAGAGAGGATATATCTGTAAGCGGAGAGGTGAGAAGCTTTGCTTAAACTGCTGCTGAGGCTAGAGTATTAAATAATAGGTCGACAGAGAGCTAAATGTGAGCTTCTTATTTTCAGGAAAAACACCTGAGCCTCCTCCACCACATGATGGTAAAGAAGACATCTCCCTACTGCTCCCTTAAGGGTGATATAAGATCAAATTCTATAAAATACCCCCAGTATTGACATCATTTTTTTTTTTTTTTGGTTCAGGTTTTATGACAGCAATCGTGTGCCAAGGATCTACTGCCGTCCTCCATTGTCCACAAGAGAGTGTGATAAACATCCAGTCTGCTTTCTACGGCCGAAAGAGCGACGACATCTGCCCACACTTTGATGGATCTGAAGGTCCTGCTGCCTATTAGCTATTGCAGAGTGTTTTGTGTAATCAACCTATTTTATTTATCCGTTTATGATTTTGACCTGCTTTTCAGGCAGCTGCACTGTTGAAGGAGTTCTTCCTCAGTACAGAAAGGCGTGTGATAACCGTCCTTTCTGTTTTGCCTATGCCTACACCGAGGAGGACCCCTGTCCCACTGTGTCTAAATATCTGGAGATAGTCTATAGCTGTGAGCAGAAAGGTAAAATCTTTATCTCAGTTTTTATTGTATTTTTGAAAATGAAAATACTTTATACTGTCGATTTTTTTTATTTTGTATGTAGGATCACATTATGTTCACAGTTTATATAAAATAAATGTTGCCTTTTATCAGTATGTTTGCACGGCCTGGGTGTCGAGGATGGGAACATTACAGACATCCAGCTTTCTGCTTCTTCTTCCATCGGCTCCTTTACCGCACAAAAAGCACGTTTGAATGGAGATTCCTGCTGGATGCCCTCAGGAAGTGGTAGGAAACTGGTTTCTAAATATCCTTTGACTGTGAGCTTCATGTTAAGTCCACAGGAGAGGCCTAATTGGTCGACTTTAGGTAAAACAAGATGTTCTGCTCTTTCAGCATCTTCAAGCTGGATCCAAGTGAACCTCGGTCAGATCAGGAAAGTAACTGGGATTGTAATCCAGGGTTGTCCTCAGAGTGACCACTGGGTCACTAAATTTAAGCTGCAGCACAGTGTGGATGGAACAAGCTGGAAGGATTACTCAGCTGATGGAGAAGTGAGTAAGAGAAAATTTCCTCCACAGTCTAATGTGGAATCCATCCATCCATCCATCCATCCATCCATCCATCCATCCATCCATCCATCCATCCATCCATC
>NW_015150587.1:1255463-1275210 GCF_000732505.1 Cyprinodon variegatus
GTCTCTACTACGCACCTTAATTGGAACCATTAGTGACAAAGCACCACTATATGTTACAGACATCCCAAGTTCCAAGAACTAATTTCATGGAGATTAGACATCCGACCCGAAATGTGCCCCATACATATACACACCCCGCATTCTTGCCTGCACAATTGCAGTAGTTCTAACCGCACATGATGCATGAATTATTGTACTGCCTGCAGTCTCACTCGCATAAAAAAAACACCACCTTTGAATAGTCAAAAATCCGGGACAATTTAGCTAGCGGGCATCTGTGACCCTCTCCATTCATCTCTTGGTGGCAATCTTTACTCCCTGTAGCAGCAACGTCCACATCTGCCTCTATGGTTCTTTCATAGAATGTGTTTATTTTGGTAAGTTTTTTCCGTTCTTCCAGCAGCTCTTCTCTCCTTTTTCTTTCCTGGAATCTGCTTAAGTACCTCATTTTGGTATCCATTGTCTCTAACACATTATACGTAACGATTACCCCAGTCGGCCTCAGCAGATGGCCGCTCACACTGAGCCTGGTTCTGCTGGAGGTTTCTTCCTGTTAAAAGTGAGTTTTTCCTCTCCACTGTCGCTACAAGCATGCTTAGTGTGAGGGATTGCATCTGAGTCAATGAGTCGATGCAATCAACTGGTTTTTCTAGATAAAAAACTTTGAATCAATTTGACTGTATGATCTGGTGAACTGTAAAGGGCCTTCAGATAAACTGAATTGAATTGAATTGTTATGGTTTTAATCTATACTGTGGATTACCCATAATTTAAAGCCGTATTGTAAAAAATAAAATACTCAAATACATTGTTCTTTTAAGATCTTTAAACATATTATATGGGTGTATTTTTTAACAGCCGTCTAATGAACTATACACAGTTATTAACATTTTAATTAAAAGTACCACTGTCTACTTTGCTATTGGTGTCGTGTTTAAACGCTCACCATCATGTTGAAATCTGGCATGTGTTGGGGTATAAATAAGGTCCGGGTTTGGTCAGTTACTTTAGCATCAGGTGGGTATCAGGTAGTCTACAATTGCGTAGGGGGCCTACCAGGTGTCAGTGATGGGGCCCCTAAGGTCATTGCGCGTAAGCAAGTGCTGTCTCTGCTTACCGATGTTTACGCCATTGGTTAGGTTCATTAACTTCTCTAAATTGTGCTTAGGTGTGAGTGTGTGTGTCCATAATTTTGTGTCTCTGTGTTGCCCTGCGACAGACTTGCAGCCTGTCCAGGGTGTACCCTGCCTCTCACCTATAGAGTTAGAGATAGGCCTGAGAGGACATAGTGGGAGAAGATGGATGGCCTTTTTTTTCTTTCTAATAGTTACTTAAATATTTTTTTCTCCCCTATTTCAAGTTTTTTCCAGGTTCAACAGACAGAAATATCCCTGAAACTCAGCTGCTTGGCACACCAGTGTCCGCTCAGTATGTCCGCCTCCTTCCAGTGGAGTTCAACGGTCAAGCGGGCCTCCGGTTTGATGTCTTGGGATGCACACCTGACTGTAAGGAAGTCATGACACTTTCTCCATTATACTATTCTAATATGGAAAATGCTCATCTAAAATAATTGCGGCTTGACAGATGCAATTACATGTGCCGACAAGCCCAACTTCAGTTCTGGCCATGATAAAATGACGTGAGTTGAATCCAAAACATTTAATTGTTTCCGCAGCATTTGATTCATTGTAATTTATTCAGTAATCTTTCTGTATCTTAAGGGTGCATTGCCAAGCAGGCTGTGCCAAAGCAGATTACCAGGTGTATGGCACATCTGTATATCGTGGGGTATGTAATTATGTCCTATTACAGTATGTGTATCACCATGAGGTATTTCGTGTATAGGACAATCTAAATGATTTCCTTTATGCTTGTTTGGATAATTTTCTGGAATAGGACTCAAACATCTGTGCAGCAGCCATCCATGCAGGAGTTGTTCTCAACGAGAACGGAGGAGACTGCACCTTAATAAAAGCTCCAGGACAAAACTTTTATCCTGGCTCCACCAAGAACGGCATCACCTCCAGGCAGTGAGTTAAATGTTAATGTTCTCTTTATATCATGTAACCTAAAGCATAGAAGTTCATTCTAATTCTTATTTCTTCAGATTTGATGGAGACTATGAAGTCTCGTTTTCTTTTGCAAATGGGGGTGAGTAAAGATTTAATCAGTCTAAATATTTCAAATGTGCTACATGATTTCTGTTTAACCCTTGTTTGTTCTTTCTGCCATCAGAGCTGAGATGCTCTGGACCTGACTGGTATGAGTTTGGAGATTTCTGCTACAAACCTTTTGGAGACAAAAAGACTTGGCATAACGCCCGGAGCTCATGCAGGAATCTGGGTGCTGACCTTGTTTCCATCCAGTCCATGAAAGAACAGAGCTGGGTGGAAAGTTACCTATACATGGGTATGTATGCGAATGAAACCACTTAAAGTTCAAGAAGAGAGAAAAAAACAAGCATCCAAGCCTTAAATGTGAGGTTTTCTCCTTTGCAGCCACCAGTAATGTGTGGACTGGTCTTAATGACCTGGCCATCCCCGGTCTGTTCATGTGGTCTGATGAACACATAGTAACTTTTACCTACTGGGCACCAGGAGAGCCCAACAATCATAATGGCTTCAGTGAGGACTGTGTCGAGATGTTACATCAGGTCAGGTCTCATCTTTGCAAACAATCCAGCCAGCCGGGTACATAGATGTTCTTTGTAGCTAATAATGATCCATTTCCTTCCAGACTGGCAGATGGAACGATAAATCCTGCACACAGCTTAACAACTATGTATGCAAAATGCCCAAAGCACACTACCCACTCCCCTCAGTCCAGCCCACCATTTATGGATGTCCTCAGGTAGGACTGTCCAGATATTTACTCCCTTTCCGTCATCTCTTTGAGTTCCACTTTATGTTTTAATCTGTACAAAGGAACAGCAGCAATGCATTTAACAGCCAAATGTTTTCTTGGTTTATTCCAGGGTTGGGATGCATATGGCTACTCATGCTACTGGATGGAAGAGACAGCCAGGAGTTGGTCTGATGCTAAAGCCTTCTGTAAGGAGAAGGACGGCTTCCTGCTGCACATTGGAAACATGTGAGGATTAAATGTCTTTTTGATTTTTTCTTATAGCATAGCCATGAATTAGGGTAGAATCATTTGCTTTGTGAATGTGTTTGTAACCCTTGACCCTTCTTTCTTTCTTTTGTTACATCAAATTTAAGCTTCCTGTTAGTATGTTTTGCACAGCATGTGATCGGCCACATCTTTTTATAATAATGAAACTTAAGGAAAAGTTTGTAAAATAGCTCATAGTGAATTGAAATGGATGGAGAGTAACTATTAACAGAAATGATGAAGTTCAGATTCCCAGATGGATTACCATTTTGCATTTGTTCTTTGGTATTTATAATATTATTTCAAACAACAATGTTCTTACAAATTTATGAGACCCAAGAAAACAGGTAGATTTATGCCATAGGAAGAATAGGTAACTGTGAAAAAAAGGACTGACTACATATGCATGTCAAGAAAAACAAAAATGGCATAAAACCCATAAGAGGTGATGGATTAGATCCTGATGTGACGTCTTTCATGTTTCACTGCAGCTATGAGCAGTCCCATTTCACAGTGGCTCTGACTGGAAGGACTGGTTTCTGGTGGATGGGGCTCCGTGCCCAAGGCGACTTGAGCGGAGGGGTCGACTACGTGTGGGACAACGGTTTACCTTTGACCTTCACTCACTGGGACCAAGACCAGCCAGGTAGTAAAACTAAATGTAGCCCCGCCTGAGAAGTAGGATGTCTAATATGGTGGAAATGCAATTATTTTAAAGATGCTGAGGATGGTACCTGTGTGGCTATGACGACGGGTCAGATTGGTGGTTTCTGGGATGACAAACCCTGCTCAGAGGAGCACGCCTTCATCTGTGAAAAGTTCAGACCTGATATCACCCCACCTACCGAGGCTCCAACCCCTCCTCCTTCACAGGGCTGCGCTGATGGCTGGACAGCTTTGCCCCACTTCAGGAACTGCTACAAGGTAACGATGACAGAGAAGCAAAGGTAAACTTTAGCAAAAGGAGAGACTAATATCTTTTCTTTTTCTGTGTGATGCAGCTTTTCCACAATGTAGACTGGTCCCAGAAGAAGAGCTGGGGCACTGCATATGAAGACTGCATATCCAGAGGTGCTAATCTGGTCAGTATCCACAATCAGGAGGAGGAAGAGTTTTTGTCTCTGTACACTAAAGGCAGCACTAAGTGGATCGGCCTCAAGCACAACCCTATTGAAGGTGGTGAGTATCGTTAGAGGTGTCATATAAATTTTAAATAAAACCACCTAATCTCTCTTCATGTGTCATAGGCTATTCCTGGAGTGATGGAACACCACTGTCACACACAAACTGGGGTTATGGAGAGCCAAATAACCACGAAGGCCGTGAGGAGTGCGTGGAGATGGTGAGCAGCACCAACGGAACCTTCTCCTGGTGGAACGACCTCAACTGTGATGCACATCAGGATTGGATATGCATGATTACCAAAGGAAAAACTCCAGTCATTCCCCCAGCACCTCCATCTCCTGTTCCAGGTAAACTATCCCCACGAAACGCCTCAGGACATGATCTGGATTAAATTACCGGTATCTCTCAAGGCTTATTTGTTTTTATGCATCCTTCATCTTCCAGCTCCTGAGTGTGGCTCAAATCCTGGCTGGAGGAAGAACGGTGATATCTGTTACTACTACAACGACACAGATATAGTTGACTTCCACACAGCCATGATGCGCTGCTATGCAGAGAAGGCTCAGCTTGTGTCGATCCTCAGCAAAGATGAACAGGCATATGTTAACAGCATGGTACACCTTGTTTCTTTGACTTTTACAGATGAGATTTACTGTGGGCAATGAGAAAAGGTCTGTTGATTTGATGTTTCACTATTTCCTCAGGTGGGGACAGGGGAGATAGCTGCAGCCTGGATCGGCTTGAGGATGTTTGGCATTGCAAGTGGACAGTACATGTATGTACAGTTCAACATGAATCAGTATTGTAATTCTAGAGTAAAGGCATTCAAGGACTATAATGATCCATGATGCACAATTTCTTTGCCATTTTCCAGTTAGCCACAAAGGAAATGAATGGACTTTCAGACAGGGGTAGTTTCTTTATTGACAACGATGCACCAGCACTGTGTAACTTGTTAGAGAATTTGAGTGAATGATTTTGGGGTCAATATACAGTATGTGATGCATAACAATGCTCAGTGCTAGCTGCTCGTCTAAAAACTCACATATGTACCTTCAGAGGGTCGAATACGTCACTGAGTGAGTTATTTTATCCATATTGCAGCTTTCTGACAGTCTGAGTTCCCCTTAACCACCAGAGCTAACTAAGCTAAAACGTATGGAACAAAATAGTTATGACACTGACCTGGTCATGCATTTAAGGGCGCGTCTTTATAAGTAACTCCATAACTTCTTAATCTGCTGATCCAGACTTGTCCGCTATCAGAATCGTAAACACAGCTGGAGAGTGCTGTGTTGGCAATGGACCTTTGGGGGGGGTTAAACCTGGAAGTTACAGGACTAGCGCCCCTAGTGGCTAAATGACACACAATGATACTTTTAAAAATAGGTTAGATTTGATCAGCTGGTTACTCTATTAATAAATAAATACTAAAAGTAAGATGGCAGACACATATTTAATAGGTTGCTGACTTGACCATTCTATGGCTTAAATTTTCAAAGCTTGCATTAATGTTTTTTTTTTTGTCATGCTAAAGTAAACCTTTTCCAGGAAAACTGGAAGGAAATACTTGAACCGATTAGCAAAAAAATTCAAATAGATGCATCCAGGCACAGGTGAATAGTCTATCTCTCCTCAGGTGGGTCGACTCTTCCCCTTTAACCTACACCCACTGGTCTCCGGGTGAGCCAAACAATGCCAACGGGGAGGAACAGTGTGTCCAGATGAACAGAAATCAAGGTTCAAAGACTTAGACTTTTCTTTGCTGTGAAACCTCACCATGCACACCCATATTCTGACTCGCTGGATAATGACCGCTGGTATGTTAAGGTGGATGGAACGATGCCAACTGTGGCCGAGCTGGAGCGGGTTATGTGTGTAAGAAGTTTCCTGGAGACATCCACACACCTCCTCCCCCCACACAACCCTGGGAGGGCAACTGTCCTGCAGGTGGAGTACAGATATAACATTAGAGAGACCTTCAGACGTCATACAGTAGTGTGTTTCATTGAAGCTTAAAATGTTCATGGAACTTTAAAGGTTTTCTTCATAAATGAGGGTGGATGGGGTCAGAATGCAAGGTTTTCTTCACTTGCTGCCATCTTTCTATCCTGTAGGATGGTTACGTTTTAAGGACAAGTGCTTCATGTTCAAAGGGAAGAAAGATGAACTGAAAGCGAACTGGTCTTATGCTCGAAGCTGGTGCAAAGATCAAGGAGGAGACCTGGCAATTATTGATAACCAGTATGAGAATGGTAAGCATAAGCTCCACTACCAGAGCAGCTCATTGGGCTCATTCCATCCAGCTTACTATAAGCTCATTCTTGTTTATTTTTTTACTCTAGACTTTGTGGCTAGTTACCTCAAAGACTTGAAGCTCCCGACTTGGATCGGTCTGTCAGATCTTTTAGTGGAGAATCAGTACGCCTGGTGTGATGGGGTCAGTCCAGTGCTGTACACCAACTGGAATGAACATGAGCCCAACAATGTAGGAGGAACGGTAAGGATCTTGTAAAAACTGATAAGGATTTTTAGCCAATGCCTTCAAAAACAGGTTAATGATCTTTGATATTCTACTAAACAGGAACATTGTGTGGCCATGACTCATGGCCCTCTCTCTACCGGCAAGTGGAACGATGACGCCTGTCACAAAGATCATAGCTTTGTCTGCTACAGAAAGAAATGTTAGTCAGATAAATTTAATCTTTAATTAATTCAAACCCTTTAAAGCTGCAGTTAATTAATTTCATTTTGTTTGTGTGTGACTGGCTCTGATCAGCAAGCAGCATTGAACCTCCTCCTCCTACCAAAAGCCCCTGCCCAGCTGACTACATCTCCTGGTACGAGAACTGCTACAAGCTGGTTGAGGAACCGGCTACCTGGGATGAAGCTCAGACAGCCTGTGAAGAGCAGGGCGGCAACTTGGCCAGCATTGACATGAGCTATGATCAGGCCTTTGTGGCTGGAGTCGTCCTGCAGGGAAAGGCAGATGCCTGGATCGGATTAAGGCGCAAGGTGCATTCAACATAATCTTTAGCTATAGTGCCTTTTAAAGGGTGGAAGGATGATTGTCATTTTTTAAAGATTTATATCTGAAAGGGTTGGTATGCATTTTATATAAAGCTCACCTTGATAACTGCTTTTTAATGAATAGAGCCTCAAGTCTTTAAAGGAATCTCCTACAGCATCACACTGCTTTCACCGTGCCTCACCATCTTTTTTTGGGAGATGAAAGATATGTGTTGGTGTTGTCTGAATAGAGCGGATTCTTTCATGCTTGCAGTGCTTCATACTTGGGGTGTGTTAAATACAAAACAGGACTTCTCAAAGCACACTAACAGAAATATTTCACCCAAATTTTAAGAGTTATGTAAATTTATTACATAAAAAAATTACCATTTATTTTCTTCCGATAAATTAAACTCAAACTTAATAAATAAACCTTACATGATCTATATCCATTTGTATAACAAAACATATTTATTTGAAAAACCTAATTCTAAACTCATTAACACTAATGAGTGTAATTATTTTAAATACATAAAGTTTATTTTCCTCCTGATAGATTTTCCCACCTAGACTGATGACTTACAAGAACAATAATCTAGGCTTATTTATCTAACTATTTTTGCAAAGGAAAATAGATAGGAAGAGTAAAAACCAAATCTGCTGTAATGCAGGAGGATGGCTCCTACACGTGGACAGATGGTTGGCCAGTTTTCTTCACGCAGTGGGGTCCAGGGGAGCCCAGTAACATCAAGGATGAGGGATGTGTCAGCATGCATGCTTCCATCTGGTTCCATGGGACCTGGAATGACACCAAGTGTGACCAGGCAAAGTCTTACATCTGCAAGATCTCCTCAGGTAAAACCAAACAATGCTGAGCATTTATTTCTCTTGAAATAGTGTATAATCTGAATATGTTTTGAAACATTAATGTTTTCAGCAAAACCGCCTCCGACTCCCAGCCCTGGCGATGGGAAGTGTTTGCCTTTCTGGGTTCCCTACGGCCATTACTGTTACTTTGTGTACGATGGGAAGGAGGCCTTCTCCTGGAATGATGCCCGACACTTATGCCAGTCATACAATACTGAGCTGGTATCCATCCACAGCAGAGCAGAGGTGGAGTTCATCAGGAACTTAAACTACACCAAACACCACAACATCTGGATCGGTCTAACCAGGGACGGAAACTGTGAGTCAAGAAAGAAATAAACCAGGCAACTTTAATTATTCTCTTACAGATTAATCCTTGCAAACACACAGCTATAAATGCAATGTTTTGTCGTTTAGTTGGTTGGGGGTGGACAGACAAGACATCCTTGGGATTCCTTAACTGGGCTCAAGGTGAGCCCAACTCTGCCTTCCATCCCGGGGATATCGCTGAAGAGAACTGTGTGGAGATGTATCCAGACGGGCACTGGAATGACAACAACTGCCTGCAGAAGAGAGGCTTTGCCTGTCGCCATCGCCAGTGTAAGGCGCTTCAAATGCCATTTCTGATGATATGTGATGTTTTACTTCTGCAACCAATCTGGATGTGATGAAATTCTGAGTTTCTGTGTTAACTTCTATTTCAGATTATACAACGGATGAAAATAAAAATCCTATTTTCCCCACTGATAGCCCAGGTGCAAGTAAGTATGGATAATCCTTTAAATAACAAAGTAGATCTTCATGCACGTTTCATTAGATTGTTACACTGTTCAGCCTTATTGATATATCTTGCAGACGAAGGTATTCTGATCTTTGGTTAGCCTACTTCTTTTCACACTTTACATCAAGCACTGAGGGCCCAAAGTTTATATTTAATCTTTTAATAAAAATCCTTCGCCTTAATCACTAGGAGCATGAAGCAGAGCCGTTTATCTGCAGCTGTCCATCTTGGACAGGTCACCAGTCCAATGCAGGGCAATTAGATTCACATGAAAGTTTTATGCTTTTATGCTTAAGATCCATATTAGTTTAATATCTCCAATAATGAAACCTTTAAAAAGATTAACAGTAAATTAGTGAAGTCCATACCTTCATGAATTCAAACTGCCAAAGCATTAAAACCATTGAATAGTTGTAACACAAACTGTAATTTACTTATGAGGCAGAAAACATGAAGATCTTAAAATACATCTGGAAAAAGTTCAATATTTTTTTTAATCTCTTATTTTTAAAATGTGAAAGTCAAATCCAATCTAGATTAATTTCAGAATGCAATATTTCAAGCCTTTATTTTTGATAATTATGGATTATAAAATTCAGTGCCTCTTTATACACAAAATCAATAAAGAAAATGCTATTTTAAACACAGACTGATTTGTATGTACTGAATATATATCTTGTCTCTGTGCAAGAATTACTGCATCAATGCAGTGTGGTGCCTGGAGGTGCTCCTCATGCAGCGCTGTTGGGTTGCAAGGTTGCATTGCATTGTTGCCTCTAATGTCCCTTATCTTCGTCTCGACTGTAGCACATTACAGTCTGTGGAAAATTCTTCCTAGACTTCAAACTACAGACCACTAATGGTTCAATTATTCCTCATTATAGCCCACATTAAATGGAATGGCTGACAACAGAAAGCAACATGTCTTGCCTATGTGTAGGATTCATCTCTATGCAGCTTCATCCACACCATGTGAAGTTCTCCCAAATTCTTCAAGGGATTTTTGATCCATTGCTTTATAACCTTTTCTTTTCATAATTTTCCTTCCACTCAACTTTCTAACATGCTTGGGTATGGCGCTATTTAAATAACCACCTTCTATAACAAAGATATTTCATTTACCCCTTGTGGATTGAGTCAGTGACCATCTTCTGCACAGCTTTCCAGCTAGCCCAATGATAGTGCTGACCCATACTGAGAAACCATCCAGAGGCTCGGGAAACCTTTTCAGATCTTTTGAGATATATAGATTAGTGGTGCTTGTTTCCAATAACTTTTTTTCACAGTTTTAATTTTTGGTTTTCATTGCAAGCCATAAATAAAATTTGTAAAAATGAATTTGTGATGAATCCAAGTATGAGATTCACTTTAATGTATCTGTACAGCATTTTAAAAGCTGCAGAATTTAACATACAGTTGCATCTCTACAGACAATGGGCTGATGGTTGGCGCTACCATCGGAGCAATCGCCTTCTTCTCCTTGATAGCTGGATTGCTGTTCTATGTCTTCAAAGTGCGGGGATATAAACTGAGCAGTCTCACTTTGCCGACGAGAACGAGTACCAACATCGATGTGGTAGGTCATTAACGAGCTGGTTTCAGCTCTGTGAGAAAATCAGGTTGAATTCGTATGAATCTAATGTCCATCCTCTCCCTCTTCTGTTGCAGCCGGCTTTCAGCAACCCCAACTTCATAGGAGAATCGGATACGTGAAGCTTCCCTGTTCTCTGCTTTTCAAAGGGAATATTTTTAAAAATCCTGGTGGTTTAAAAATTATTTTTCTTTTAGGATTAAGCAGTATTGTGGATATCTTAAAACAGCTAAAAATTTGTAATAATATCCTTTGCTTTTCTTTCAAGTGATGAGAATATTACTAAGATTTGTAACCTCAAAAATTGTAAAACGTTTAATGTCACCTTTGCTCCCTTCAGTATCGACCATTACACATAAAAAAAAAAGATTTTTAATCAATTTTTTTATTTTCTTTTGAAAATCCTTCAATTTAAAAGTCTTGCTTTTTCAACCTCTAATTAATTAAAACAGTTTGATCCCAGAAAGATTTTATTGTGATATCTCAGACTACTCTACATTTTTGGACCTTTCTCATAATAAAATACTAGAATTTGAGTCTTAGCATCAGCATCAACATTAAGGAGCCCAAGTTCATTCCTAGAGATGTTTTTACCAACTTAATAAAAGAAAAACGCATTATCTCCCTTATGAAAATTGTCATCTTTATGAAAATGTTATTTGAAGCTTTTGGTGTAACCTTTAAAATTATATCATTATTTTGTTCAAAATAAAGCAGAGAAAGCCTCCCTCCCCCATCAACCTGTGTCATTTCCAGTGTTTATTCATCTTTGTACACTGCAAACACAGTTTTACAAATTTTCACAAAATGAAAAAGAAACATTTTTTTTTCAAAAACCGTTCTGAACATTTTCTTTCCCAGTCAAAACATAATTGAACAATTCAAGACGGCAATTCATAAACTGAGCAGCCAAAACAAATGAAATTAGAGCCACAGGATGTGAACAGAAAGAAAAAGAGAGGCGAATGTTGCAGTTCCCCATCATGTACAGGGTGGACATTCATCTTTTCATACTATAAAGATCATTTCAACAACATCCTGCTGAAGGTTACATAAAAAGAATTCCTAATTACATAGCGGTCGATCCTTATTTAAAATATATCACTTGAATAGAAACAAAGCTAGGAGCAATTTCTGATCATTTGATTTAAAGACCCAAGGTTATACCTAGACCTTTTAGAATTTCATGCAAACAATTCATCCTCCGATTCTGTATATAAATAAAAGGTGGTGATATCAACAAAACATCATATTGCTCTGGGTCAAAGAAGCACAGTCCAACTGGTTTATTGTGGTCTTCACTGCTCTAACGTATCTAAAAGAATTCATGAACAAAATATGTTTGAAAAAAAACTTGATTTTGGTAGAGTTTTCCAGCTGCTCAAAATATGACAGAAAAAGACTTGAATAAGGTGTTCAGCGGGGTTGCACATGTTCTAGGAGCAAAAGTGGGATTTAGATCAAATACAGACAAGCATGAATATTGCCATCTTAAAGCAAGATTTTGACACCACCACAGATATAAGAGGAAGAACTACCGTGGCTACTGAATCATTCATTTAATTCTTTCAGTTATCCAGCTTTTACCGTTTTTTTTTGTAGCTTGTGCCAACAGGAGCAACAACCACAGAGACGAGAAGCTCTTTAAATTATTCAGCTCTAAACTTTTTAATAAAGAGCTGAAGTGTTCTTCAGCTATGGTCTGATGAACCCACCATGAACAAACATCACAACAATAAGATCACCATCACCTTGATCAGAGAAGACAAAGGCTTCTCGAGGCGCACCAAAGTTTTACAGCAGCAAAAAAGAAATATTAAGACAAGGAAGAAGAGCTGGTTTCCACCTATGCACCATTAAAGCTCCAGCTGCTCTTGATCCACAGTGCTTTCTGCACCTTACGGTGTCTGAGAAGGACCAAACTAAAGGCAAGTCTCCAATAATTCAACTTCTTCATAAGGCACATAAACACATCTTTATCCATCATTTGTGATTATTGCACATAAAAGAAATGCAAAACCCAAAAGGTAGCTTAGAATAATAAATTAAAGGCTGATTCTGATTTGTGTGGCACTATAGTAGAAAACTTATTTAGATCACAGGGATCAGGTCAAACTGATGTCTCACAAATAAACATGAAGCTAGCAAACAGATCTGCAGGGTCAACAGACCGAAGATGATTTAAGTGCCATGGTATCCGGTCTCCTCAGAGATCATAATACTAACAAAAGCTTAAAAAAAGAACAACAAATCTCAAAATACTTGAACCACATGTCCTTGATTAAGAGGGCAGATTCACTGAGCCCCAAAAATGGCACTTTTGGTAATAAATTAATATCTTCCTCTCATGTTTGCTTTCAGCTCTGGTTTCAAAATCAATTTAATGCTGTTAATTGAAAGAAAAAAACAAACATACACTGGGGGTTCAGATGACAGATGTTTTTGTTCTAGAGATATTGTGAGAAAAGTGAGGAGTTCAAAAACAAATCATCTCCCATTGACTTTGGTAATGAAATAAGACTAGACCAAGAAAAAAAAAACCTGCGGATAAGACTGACAGAGGACAGTCTAGGCTCCTAGCATCATAGCTTTTGGCTGTCCAGTCTTAACCAGTTGATCCCTTGTCTGATGTAACGGACCATGAAGCTCATACTTGAAATCAGCTTCAGTGGGCCCAGAGCAGCGTCCAGCTCAGTGGAAATACCTGAAACACAAACGTATTAAATTGGATGAATAAACAGCTTTACAGAACGGATGACTTTAAACGAGAAAAAAAAATGTTTATTTATTCTCAAACATTTATCTAGCCTGTTCAATTGGAAGCCATAAAAAAAAAAAAGAAATTTTTTTTTGCTTGTATGAAGGTATACTTGCAGCTGAGCTTTTGAATTTATTGTCACACCTTCTAGTACCAAACACTGGTCTACCCATGAAAGTTAATCAAGACAAAAATATTCAAACATGGTTGACAAAAAAAACAAAAACTGAGCTCTTTGATGTTAATATGTTTTTTATATTAAAACCTATGGATTAATATTACTTCTAATTTCACAAATTTTACAGTTGGAGGAAAATCATAACTAAGGATTTTATCCATTAAAGTTGAAAGCATGCATCATTGGATACATTTTCTGTTTTGATATTAATTCTTACTTTTCTATTCTGGAAGCACAACAGACTCTGTATCTGCAGCAAAGACTATTGTGTAAAAAAAACTTCAAATGTATTTTTCTTTAATTGTTGCTATCTTTTACTTTGTTTAAGACAAGGAGTAAAGATGGTGTTAATCCCAATACAGCTAATATCTGAGTTTAAAAGGGTAGGATGCTAGCTAGCTAATGAGCTCGATGGGTTTTCATTCTTACCGCTGCCTTTTTGTGCCAGTTCCTCTGCCTGCTCCCACAAGTCATGAGCACTAACAAACAGTGAAGTGATGTTGACATAAGAGAAAGCCATTTGTTCTATGTTTTGAGGAATCGCCACAGTGGCACCATCCACAGCGATACTAGACCCGCTGTGATTTGAACTGGGACCTGAACTGGCTGGAGATGGCACACTGGGGGATGGGTTTTCTGCTGTCCTAAAGAAAGAAATATATACATATATATTAAAAAAGTTGAATATCTGTATAGAGGGACTAACATCTCAATTATTTAGAGGATAAAATGACTTACTTTGATGAGGAAAGATGTTTTTTTGGCCCCTGAGCAAAGTTCTGAAAGATGATCAGAATTTAACATTAGTATGACAAAGAAAGCAAAGACGATTATAAAATGTTCGCTTTTTAAAAATTATTTTTTTTTTTACTTACACTAAAGTGATCTGTAAGTGTTTTTGAAAACTTTATTGCGATCTTTTGTTTGTGTCGAAACATGGCCATCTGCAGGAGGGACTGGCATTTCAAACTAAAAGCATGATACAAAAAAATAAAATAACGGAGTGGAAAATATTAGATAGTGCTACAGGATGGGAATAAAATAAGCTGCAGAAATCATTCCTCATTATTCTAATAGCCAACAGGAGAAGAAGCTTCACTCTTACCATAAAGCTACAAAGTCCTTCTCTGAGGGTGCAGCAGAGGAGTCCACTGGGTTTTTGAGTTTCAGCACAAATCTGTGAGCATGAGACAAACATCAGCATGAATTATAAAAATTATTCCTCACACTTCGGTTGAAGTACACTTTACAAATAAAGTAAGATTTAAATGTCCTGTATAGGAAAAGTATTTGGGGGAATTTTCTGAATAAATCTGTCTGCAATACATCCCAAAGCCCCTGAAAGAGTGCTGAAGTATGACGTCTTACTTGAGGAGCTCCACAGTCTCTGCAAACATCGTATAGGAAGACCCTGAAATCTGGGGGTCTTTCTCCAAGGCAATGCCACTCTCAACGAAGAACATGGCTGCTTCCAAGTAGGTGAACGCTTTACTGAGCTTATCTGGCTACACAGACATAACAGAATAGGAGTAAAAAGACAGCAAATCCACTGATGTGTAGAGTGTAGTGCAATAATAATAATAAAAATAACAACTTACATCTGCATCTGCTTTGTGCTTAAGTTTTTTAGCCTCTTTTATGTAATGGTTCACTGGATACTGTCTGTGAAAACACAGCATATTGAGATAAACATACTTCCTAATGGAAAGATAAAATGCATTAAACAATAGCATTGATCTTTTATCACTTGAGAAGAAACATTTTCACTGTCACTATATTCAGTCTCAGTTTATCGCTAAGTCAAGTCACACTGTCACTGTCACTACATGTGTTAAAGAGTAAATTCTGAAAGTCAATGATGCAGTCTGTTAGGGTTCCTTAATAGAACACAGTTAAAATATTAACCTAAACTTGACTGCATCATTTAATCATTACGATCAATTTGGAAATAACTGACTTTCAATCAGTTACCATGACTGGATTGATTGATTTTTTAAAAGTGTTTTGAGGACACATGTTGTGAACATGATGTTATTTAAATATATAAATTCAGATTAAAATAAAAAGACATTAACTTCAATCTCAAGTGCTTTGTTCAAAAAATAAAAAACAGATGCACTGTTAAAATACACCAAAGGAGCTGCCGTCATGTAGGAAACATCAGAAGCGCTAAACAATATATTTAAAGGATTAAAACTTAATAGACCCATTCTCTGTCGCTCCTTTAAATCCTGAAATGAAGAAAAGGCCCTAATGAAAGGAAAACAAACCTGCAGTAACTAGCAGAAGTATTTACACTGGATGAATATTTTCTAAGTTTTTTTTTAACTTTTACGGAATGACTATGACCTGGATGACTGAGAATCTTCATCAGATCACAGTTATGTGCCGCTGTTTACTCTAGCTATTAGTTTTTCTTCTTCTATTTAAGGATTAAAAATGACACCATGATAAATAATATTTAGGTCAAACAAAACAGTAACATTGGATAGCAAATGAAGAGAGCAACAATGCATGCGCTTCATGTGATTCAAGGCAGGGGTGCTGAATGCACTAATGAATCAGCAAAGACATGCATGTATGTAAAGACAAAAAAAAATTAAGAATACATTGGCATAAAACATTGCATTGATATACGAGTCTATCTCTAGCCCAAATTTTGGAAATTCTTTAGAAACTCTTGTATTTTTTATTTTTTTACTCATTTTTTTCTCTGCCTTTATGATGCTATTTTTCCACTATTTTCTCCAAAAAAAAAAAAAACTCTGAGTGTGCCTGCACCTAAATCTACTGAAGTTTGTGGCGGTAATATGGCAAAATGTAGAATAAAACATATTAAATTGGTACAAATCCCTTTTCAAGCTCTATAAGAAAGAAAAACCTGGATTTTCTTGGTGGAAAAAAGCAAGATTGTACCTTTTGTCGATTTTTAACAAGGATCTGTTGCTCGCAGCTTCTTTCTGGGGCTGTGAAGTTGAAGGCACAGTGAGTCTGCCTTCTGGAGTCTTTCCCTGACATTTTAGAGAGCACATTAGGTTAAAACATTTAGTTCAGTAAACAGTTAGCTTAATCATATACAGCACCACATATAGTAATGACGTTTGAACAATCACCTTTTTATGGAGTTTTCCTTTGATCTCCTTGTGCTTTCTGGACTCCTTGCTCTTAACAGTCTCCTTACTTTCCACCAGTATCTTTGCAGAGCGGTTCTGTACCTTTGAAGCTTTAGTTGTGTCTTTGGAGGAAACCGGTTCCTGGGATGTTTTCTTAACCTTTTTTTGCTCTTTGCCTGGTTTGTTTGAACCCCTGAGGGAAATAACAGAGTTGGTGAAAAGCCACGTCTGATATGTAGACAAATGAATATTTAAACCCGTCTTTGCTTATGTGGACGTACTCTACTTTCACAGAAGCAGGGTTTATTGAGGTTTGCTTTTTTTCCAACTTGGGTTTCTTTTTTGGAGGGCCTTTAATCTCCACCTTGACCTAAAAAAAACAAAAACATTGCTTAGAATAATATTTTCTGATAACCACGAGTACCATCTGAAGCGTCCCTCCTTTCCCCACAAATTCCTCACATTTTGGCTCTTTTTATTTACTTTTCCAGGTGTGGATGCTTTGGAAGACTCTTTGCTTGCTTCTTCCTTCTCCATCTCTTTTGCTGCTCTCTTTTCCTTCCTGGGAACCTCTTTGTTATTACCAGGAACTCTAGAGAGCAGACTGAGATCAAACTTTACCAGCAGGGATTTAGGAGGCCGGTAGTGGTCCAATGAACTGCTTGCTGCCTTGCTGGCATTATTCAAGTGCTTGTGGGTTGATTTGTGAGGCACCTTGGTCTCTGTATGGGTTTTGGAACAGCTGACCTTGATTGGAGGAGCAGGAGACAGGTTATGATGTTTAGTGTGTTTAGTCCTTTTTGCTTCTTCTTTAGTGTCTTTTCTGTCCTTTTTCTGATGCCCTGTTTTTGATTTTGCTTTCGGATTGTCTGTTAAACGTGACTTTGTGTTTTCTGTGGTTACATGTTCCTCAGTTTTAACACAGATTGCTGTTTCAGGGCGGTCTGTGCAGGAAGTCGCTGAAGCCTTTGAGAGTTTCCTGGAACTGCTGCAGTGGCTCGCACCATCAGGAAGGCATGTTTTGCTGTTGTCCTGGCTGAAAGAGCCCGCCCGGCTACTTTCGCTGCTCCGCTGAGGAACAGCAACATCAGCTGTAAGCTCTTTTTGCTGAGATAAGGACTTGGATCCCTCACTGGTGTCTGCACAGGTCTGCTTGGAGGTTTGAGCGTCAGTGTTTGAGTTCTGCTGACGGGACCTTAACCACTCTCCCAGCTGCCAGTCACAATGGCTTACTGCGACAGAATCAGGCTATAAAAGGAACAGAAAATCTGGAGTTAAATAAAAGTAAAATAGGCAGGAGCGAGATAACTGTATTGAGTGATAATTAAAATGTAGTAAATGAATGAAAGACCTCAATTTTAACTAGTTTGCTGTCTAGAGGTTTCGGTGGTTCCTTCACAGAGACATCGCTGTCTGACTCGGACTCTACGCTGCTCTCAGAGTCGCTGGAGCTCGTCGTCTCTGCATCACTGGAATGTGTAGCTGTGAGGGACCTAAAGAAAAAACAAAATTACACAGACCGATATTAAAAGTACCTTTAAGTTAACAACTAATTGGAGCTCTGATTACGTAATTGATTAGTTACGTAATCAGAGCTCCTGAGAAGCAAACCTGTGGATGTTATTTAGGAGACACTGCTCCCTTGAAGGACAAATGAAAAATCAAGGAAGAATCAGGGAGAGTACTGGGGGATCTCTATTCTGGGGAGTCATATAAATCCCATGGTTCACTACTTCACTAGCCCCTGAAGGTGCCTGCTTTGTATTTTGAAACATTTATTGAATGATTGATTGATAGACTTTAATGACAAATTTACTCCTTACGTCGGCTCAATAGTCAAAAAGAGATGTTGCCAAAAAGAGGAAAAGGTGTTTGTGTGCATATATATATATATATATATATATATATATATATATATATATATATATATATATATATATATATATATATATATATATATATATAAAAAAAAACAACCCTAAAAACTCTTCCTCACTAATCGCGTGTTGTCTTCCCCCTTTTTCCTCCTAGCTCGGGTCCTCTACCAGAGGCCTGGGAGCTTGAGGGTTCTGTGTGCAGTATCTTTGCTGTTCCTAGAACTGCACTTTTCTGAAGATGCCCAGCTCCTCTACAGACTAGTGCAAGGGGTGAGAGGTATTGTCCATGATGGATGTAAACTTGGACAACACACTCCTCTCACCCACTTATATATGAATTATAACAGCCTGAGGATGTCCTGCCATCATACATGAGGGAGACAGGTTATGTGTCTCATAGACAGACCTGTTCTGATGTCAAATTTGTCCCAGAACAAAAGCAAAACATCCTCTGAACATTTTGGCTAAAGCAGCTAAGGCAGTGCGATTAAGACGGCAAAGTATGTCATGAACAGACATTGGCTAAAATGCCACTCATAAAAAAGAAGCCATTAGAAGATGGTCACCAAATGCAATTAGGGAAACAGACCTTGATATTAGTCTGCCTTATAGAATATGAAAGTACAAATAATCTGCACCATGGTTAGACAATCTCAACTCTTGGCATTATCAGTGCATAAAAAGATGTTTAATGAAGAACCCTGAAAACAAGTTAAACAATTTGACATTCATTCTACAGTTAAGGAAACTTAAAATTTATTTGGCAGAGCCAATATTGTCAAGTGAGAATAGGAGGAGATGGATTTGGGGGAATTTTCTGGATCAGGTAAAAACTAATCCAGGGAATTATAAAAATAGGATAATCAAATGGTGGGGAAATTACGAAATAAAGTAGCTAAACTAAAATCAGCATAAAAACTATAAATCTGTATGTAAAATAAAACAAAGTTATTTGGTTGATCAAACAACAATGACCATCCAAGAATACTGAATGCACAAGAATTTCTCCTTCATTGATATATTTTAAAGATTTCCACAGTTACTTAATTTCCATTTGGGATTAATAAAGTATTTTTGAATTTGATTTAATTGAACAATAACTGAGTGACTTTATCCTGTCTGAGCTTATATTAAAAAACTGTACATTACATTATGAATGATGTTACTTACTTTGATGAGTTCTCCTGGCTGTAGTGAGACTGATCTTTAATGGAAAATTCTGTGATTTCTGAGAAGAGAAAAAAGGAGAGACATTTATTTTAGTTGAGAGGTTTGGATCAAATAAATGGGACCAATAAGGGACACTAAGGGCCGGATTTATCAAGATCCAATTTTGC
>NW_015150587.1:1276372-1284760 GCF_000732505.1 Cyprinodon variegatus
GTACATTTTTTAGCGTGCGCAGTGAAATAGCTCACGTTTTTATACATGCAAACCTTTGATAGATCCGGCCCTAAGAGAGAGGGTCAACAACAGAGAAGAATAAATTCACTTTAGTGGGGCTACAGATTAGCCATTATATTCACATATTCAAAAACAGCATTTTGTTCATTTAGTTATATTACACTGCAGCCCAATACATATATTATTTAAGATTCACTTGTAAATTGCTTTAAACCTTAAACAGAAACACAACTCTGGATTAAAACGGGTCCAAATAGATTAGACAGATCGCCCAAGACAAACTGAACATTGCTCACTTTCTTCTGGGCAGGAGGAGACTTGTTCTGCTTCCTGCAAGGACACAAAAAAAAGGTACTGTATTAGTCATCTGTAATCTTTTTCTCCAGCTTCTTCACTGAACAAGTTGGCAGAAATGCAAATCTGCAGGTTATATCTCCAAACCAATATGATCTTATTGAACATGTGAACCTGTCTCTGTCTGAAAGGTGACTTATATTAACACAACCCAATGTATTTTTAGTCACGACCTTTCACTTTTAAATATGCAAAAACAAAACAAATGTGGCACTTGTGGTTTTTAAAGCCCATTCAAATAACCCTTTGCTTTTTGAAATGTTAATCTGAATTTTCTTTTAGAAACTTGCATAAATTTCTTCCATAAAAACGAACGGGAAACACTTTAGATTGTAGGAATGATCACCATTTTAAAATCCAATTCAGGACAGTATTGTTGCCCCCCTGTCGTCTGTATCAACAGCGTAGTTGGAACGCAGGCAGAGGGAACACTTTAGATTGACGGAAATAGTATTTGCAAGAAGGTATTCATAAAAAACAAACAAAAAAATCAGAAAAAACTTCAATAAAAAACAAAGAAAAAGATTAATTTTGGATATTTGACCTTTGCTAGGACTGGAGACTGCGATGGTTCAGGCTTTGGTGTGTGTATAGCTGTCAGCAGGGGTGGGCAGGACTTAGTCATCTCCTGTCGAGACAAACACCAACATATTAAATAAGATGCACTTAACACATCCTTCAATGTTTTGATAAAGAGTTAACAAAACAACAGGAATCAGTCGGACAAAAAAAGCATCAATACTGTGATCTGAAAAAGAATTTGCATTGTGACATATTTCATCTTTCCCAATTAGAATTTTTCACTTTTCTTAACACCAATTACGATCACTTACCCTTAAGATATCTTCTACACATAGATCTTCATCAGATGTTGCCTTTGAAAAAGTAAAATTGCAACATTGCAAAATTAAACATTAGGGCAACAGAAAAAGGGATTAATCACAATAATGAAAAAAAAAATGATGCAATAGTTGGGGATTTTAACTTACATAGTCAGATGTAGAGAACTTAAACATTAATAAATAAAAAAACAAAATGATTGAGTAGTATTATTGTGGACAGTAAACTATCTAATTCAAGTTTATTTTTTTTCAGTTTCTTGACTACAGGTTTTATTTTCTTAGTTTCATTTGTTTGTCATTTTTTTAAAGATCAGTTCTGACTGTGTGCAGTTATGAATTTTGAACATTTCAATCACCATTTTCTCTACTTTTTGGATTAAATAGCACAAAATGTTGACCTAAGTAGGCAGAGAGGAATGGTCAAAGATAAATCTCTCTTTGTTCTGACCATGTGAAATTTTATGCAAGAACTTTGACAGAAAGGAAGAGTTACTATCGGAGAATGAAAAATGATACTGAAAGTATATTGAACTGAAAGCCCTGAGGTGTTCAGTGGATCAAAAGCTGCAAGGAGAACCAGTCCAACCTATGTGGCAGTCTCTGGGTCGCTTAAAGCTACAACAGGGTGTTTAGAAACCTAAGGTAGACCAGTCAGAACAGAATGGATTTGTTATTCGTGCTTCACGCTGATTTTATTCAGCACCAAGTTAATGGATGCCTGTAGGTTCCCTTCTAACATCAAGACAACACAGCCCCTGTCTGGTTGAGACAACCTTTAAAAATGGGCGTGTTTTACTGAGTCATCTGTCATAAAAAGACTTGATCCTTATCTCTGACAGACGATAAAGGTTTGTGTTTGCCCAGATGGAGTAGAGCATTGAAGATACAATTGGTTCAAAACAATGAACGACCAGGGGTTTATGCAGACAGTTGCATCTTACTCGACTAGTCCTCTCACATCCAATAGATATTACAGCAAAATTTATATTACAGTTGTCTTTTTATGAGGAAAAAAAACAATCAAAATAAACCAAAAAAATCTCACCTCTAAGAACTGAGGTATTGTCTTTGTTTTGGCAATGTCAGTTTTGTCGATCAGTTCTGGCAAAGATTCATAGTGCTCCGGTGAAGGCTTCAGCTCCGGGGATTTGTTGACCACCTGGTCCTGACCATCCATGGGTCGCACATAGGCCGTCGGCTTCTGGGTCATCACTATCCCAGCCTGCTTGGATGACAGCAGTGAAGAAAAGGTCTGGCAGGGCAGCGTGTTAGTCTTGGCTTGCTGTGGAGGTGGATTTACAGGTGAAAGCTTAACGCTCGTCTCCCCTGAGGAAATATCTGGGGAGCCTTGAAGCTGAGGCCTATTGAAAGTGTCCCTGGTATCCATGTCCATATTGTGGTCAGAGGAATGTAGGACGGGAAGAGGCTTAGCATCAGGAGAAAGGGCAGAGATCTCCTGGGGAAGGCCGAAGACTTCACGCTCCTTTCTATGATGTCCTGAGTGACTGAACTGCCCATGGCTCAAAGAAGTGACCGATAATCTGGATGAATGTTCATATTGGTTTAGAGAGGAGCCAGACGGGGGCGAGGAGAAACCACTATTTGATGTCCCATTCAGGCTTTGAGTAGACATGGAAACGTCCCGATCGTGGAAAAGAGTTCCGTTTGATAGATCGGCACTTGGCCGGTTCTGATCAGACTGTGAGAAGGTTGCGTAAGAAGGAATGGGTAAAGCCTTAAGTGAAAAAGGGGCGGCATTATTCACATCTTCGTAACTGCCCAGCATTCTTTGGATTCGATCAGAGAGCTCATCCCCTCGGTTCGTCTGAAAAAAAAACAAAAACAAAAAGCACTTCTTAGGAAACCACAATGATTTATACAAAACATTTAAAAGAATATTAGCAACAATTCCTAACAACTTACAATAAAGACCGCTCTTTTCAACTAACCATAAAAGTGAGTGAGTAAGTAAGTGAGTCTGTGGATTAAAGAAGGAAAACCTCCTTCAAAATGCATTGTACTGATGTTCTATGTGAAACTGATAACATTCAGGTATTAGAATCACCCCCTCCCTTCCTAAATCTGCTCTTGCCGTCCTTCAGCTTTTAAAGCTACATTTACAAGAAATGATTAAGCTAACCAGCGTCCTTCAGGCGCATCTATCAGTCTTGTTCAATTATGATTGTGTCCTCACAGAATGAATGTCTTGGAGAACCAGCTAGTGTTTCACTGACCTTAAGGCCCCCTGCTTTGCCCCACAGAGGCTGAGCTATTTTAGCCACAGAGGGTGTTGAGGCCATTAGCAGGCTCAGTGGAGAAAGGCAGACTACCTTTTCAGTGACCATCTTATAGACATTCAACAACTCTTTTGTCATATTTCTTTTTTTTTTTAAATAAGGTCAGTAAGATTTTATATGTCTACATGAAGGATAAAGTGGTGCAGTGCTGAAAGAATGCTTCTGAAGCATTTCCATTCAGGAAAAAAATCAACAAAAAAACTACGCAGTAATCCTCAAAGAGAGCTGACAAACAACCCTCATAATAAGGTGATGCTGTTTTTAAACACAGCAGTCAAGCTTTAAGCAGAAGCCTTTTTAGCAAGCTGCCCACCCCGGCAGATAGCCTGAGTAAATGATCCACTAAAATCACTTATACTCTAAAGAGTAGAATACTCAGGATTTACCTATTTTTAATTTGCCCAAAATAGTTGCCCTGCCTGGACTGGAAATATTACTATTCCTCAAAATACCAGAGGATAGAGCAGCAGTGGAGCAGTGGTAGAGAGCGTGACCCAAATATATAGCATAACCTTGATGCATGGAGACCTTTGTTGCAGGTCTTCCTCTCTCTTCCTCTCTACTTTTTAATAAAAAGACCACTAGAGTCTAATAAACAAAAAATAGCGAGGGATAAATTCAAATATGGCAATTATTAGAAGGGTTTGACGCTAATTAGTAAGAGCAGTATAAAAAATTTGGAAATTTGTTTTAAAAAAATAAGACAGACCTTTTTTTTTTTTTTTTTTTTCCAAAACTGATGCTACTCTAACATTTTAATATCATCTGACAGATGCTAACATGTCTAACAGGAATAATGTGACTAAGGTGACAGATGGCTCTGCTTAAACCGAACTTTTACAACCTTTTTGAGCAAAGCTAAGCTGAGCATATTGCTATTCATAGAAACCAGTAGTTAGGAGCTATACTAGGTGGCCTACTAGAGTTTACATATACACAGTTCAGGTCGCCTGGACTGGTCCACCAGGTGGCCAAATAAATAACAGCCAGTGTTGTCCTCTCTGCATTTTGTTCCATCCTGTCAGATCTTACCTTATACGGTTCTGCAAAGAGTGGCACATTTTCAGCATCAAGCTCCTTGGACAGGCTGGTTTCTTGGATTCTTTGTTCCCATGCTCGGCGGCGAAGAAGGTTCCTTTCTTCCCTGGGAAATTACAAAGAAAGACATATTAACTTTATTTACAACCCCTTTTTATGTATGTCATGTTGGGAGTACCAATATATAAAAAGTCTGAGATGTCAACTATTCTTTACTATAAAAAATTGTGGATTTTAATTATCATTGCTAAATTTAAAGCCAACAACTATTACATTTACCCTTAAGATTAAAAAACAATTAGCTGTTATAAAGAAGTAAAATCTGATAAAACAAAGACAGATGTTTGTCTTTTCTGACTTGATAAACCCGAGGGGAAAGCAGCAGTGTCAGAGGAGATTAAATCTGCAGAAAGGGGCGTAAACTGACACAAGGTGCAAGCAAAGAATCGTGACACATCGTTCAAATCAGTTCTCCCAATATCCCACATATTTCATTTTATTGGTGATCTTTAACTGTAATAAATAATAAAAACGTAGAAATTCAACAGTTAATTTGGAATTATGTCCTGCTATATGTTTCAAACATCTGAACATGAACACTGCATTTTTAGTTTCACTTTTTTCTTTTTTTTTGCTCCCAAACCACTGTGCTAATCATTCCCGCTGACAGGAATCCCAGCAGGACGCTGCCATGGCAATAAGAGGAGCAGCAAAGATTTGGGACCAAGCCAAACAGATGAGCAACCCTTCATTAATGCAGCAAAAAGCCTTGTTAAACCACAAGGATACCCCAAACTGGCACTGCCCAGTCACAGGGGTGAACAACACCACAGGTGGCTGCTCAGAATCACACTTTGAGATAAGAATGACTAATTAAGATGATGCAAAATTGGCTCATATGATTTATTTAGCCATTACTAGTGTGGGCAGATTTGGTAACCCATCAATTAATAGAAGTCATTAAGATAAGAATATTTAAGATCTAGATTTAGAGTTTGGAATTTATAAACAATCTGTATTTTTCTCACTGCATCCCAACAAATCAACTTGCTTTCAAATTTACATAATACATCTAAAGAACATATTCAAATTTGTCTAATTTGTTTGTATTAAGTCAACATAAAAGGGAGAGTATTTTTGGACTTAGCTAAAGCAGTGTAACATCACAGCATTACACAGTAATAACTTAAATGAAATATATACTAATTTATTCATACATTTTACAAAACTGAAGTTTAAAAGGGTGTAATTGGATTAAGAATACAACAACAAAAAAAGCAGTCATATCATATTACAATAAAATGAGCCGATATTCTTTTTGTTTTACAATTGATCCTGAAAAGTTTGGTGTAATAAACTTCCTCAAATGCAATTAGGAAATTTTCCTAAATATATTTGATTAGCTATCGTCATTATGATAGCTTATAAGAGATTTCAGGATTTATTTATTCCATAGGTTCCAAAGTAAGGCAAATAACGTTTAAGAAAAAACTAAAACATCAGCACATATCCCAAACTATTTGTATTGTCCATGAGCCTTTTTTTTTTTTTAACTACAGTAAGAAACAAAAAGCCATGTTTTTTGGGGAAAAACAAAAAAACTTTCATTCAGTTTTAATTGATTCTAAACCACATTCAGAAAGAACTTGAAGAAATTGCATTGAGCTCAGTCTCATTTGTCTTTTACGCGGTTCTTTTGTGTCATTGAAAGCACAGCTTTCTTTAGGTCCTAGCTCTGTGTTTTAATCCAGCCGTGTTTCGGACTTTGACCAGAAGCATTGCAACACATGGAGTCTTTTCTTCTTTATCCAGTCACTTGGAGAGTTGCTACCTCACTTCTGGTTGTTGTAATGTTGCAGAACATAAATTAAATTAGCTTTAGCTTGCAAATTGGTTGCTTTTTTTCTATTCTACTATAGTTGGTTAACAGCAGCCATTTTGTGGCATAACCATGAGTTTTCCAGCACTTTAAGTATGGTGTTTTGTGAAATGTGATGATGAATAACAACAACAACAACAACAAAAAAAAAAAGATAACAATATAGTTTCATTTTTTCGATGCCTTTTCTGAGACATTACTCTAAGTAAAACACAGAAATAGTGAAATATGTGAAGTGCAGTTCCTCTGAAATTGTATTTACTTACTGTGGGGCCTTTAACTGATCATAAAGACGGTTGAAAAGCATTGCTTTTTCTTTAACTTGTAATCTCAGTGAAATGATGTGAGGCATCAGAGACACCAAACTAAAAAATTTGTGCAAGTACAGAAAGTGGATGAAGTGAAGGGTCAATCAATTACAATGCGTAAACTTTCTGCAGCTTTTGTGTGCCTTTGGTAAAACCTACTTAATTTTTTCCAAGGAAGAAAAAAAAATGAACAAGGGTCATGGGAGAGTCAAGGTTTTTCTAAAGAGCAAAGGTTGCCCTACAGTGCTCAGGAAGTATTCTGCAGGGAAGCTTAACCATTGTTCTACAAAGTGTGCACAGCTTCAAGTATGAATATTCTCACATGTCTGGTGCAGTTTCAACTTAATAATGCAGTCTCCTGACACATGCTAGTTTGAGTTCTTAATTTGACTTTGTGTGATGTTCAGAAGAAAAGAGTCTGACCCTTGGTGCTTCCACCGGACAGAACCTGACAGCCTGGTGCTAAATTCCACAGAAGACATTGAGAGGTCAAGAAAAAGAAAAACACATTTCCAAATAAACAAAAAGATGCTACAGAGAATGTCCCAATGTTATGCCTTATTGACCAATACCTTAGAAACGTAGGGTGTGCCTAAAACATTACTTCAGGGCCCAGATGCGCTTGAAAATGGTCACTGTTATGCTGAAAATCAGCAAATATGCTCTTTGTTTATGAGCTGTACAGCCCTTTGACTGATATACAGGCTTTCTCCCCTATGCATCTCAGCACAGAAGCAGGTTATGCCAAAACGTTGACTCCTAATGTGCATTACAGCAACAGAAACTGTGTTTTTAAACCCATTTACTTCCTTACTTGCACAAGTATACATGAGAGAAGCGCTGTGAAGACGTGAACCCCACATTGTTAAGACTTACATCTGCTCAACAAGGCAGGTGAGCATGCTACAGTAGAGAGCAATTTTACCGTACAAATAAAAAAATAGGGCAAGAAAATGGAAAATTATCCATTGATCTATTATCTTATGTTTAACTGAATTTGGATGGGAAAGTCAGAAGGTACAGGATGGAATCTAGATACTCCTCTTTCAGCTCATTCTGGGATCCAAAAGAGTTCTAAGGCAAAACAAAAAGTTGTTTTTTTCCAGGATTTCCATACTGCAAAAAATGTCAATCTAAATAAGTATTTTTTTTTTCATAAAATAGGTGTTTTTTCTTGAATTGTTGATGTAAGTGAGACACATTGCCAATGGAACAAGACAATTAATATTTAAAATAAGAAAAAAAAAACACAATGGCATTGTCTTATTTTAAGTGCATATTATCTAATTATCTTATTTTAAGAGTTAATATACTTTTTCCATTGGCAAACCATCGTATTTAGCTACTCAAATTAAGGATGAATACACTCAATTTAAGAATTGTTTACTTTTTTTGCAGTGGAAGTTCTGGATGCTCTTCTGATGAGATGCTTTTCTTATTTTGGATATTTGGACCAAACTGACTATATTGATGATGTTATAGATTGAAAACAAAAAAACAAATTCAGCATCATATTGAAAGAGATTTCTTTGAAAACAGCATACTTGTTGTCGACAATGTATACAGAACTGCAATGCAGCTCCTCAGAAGTGTTTTTTTTTTTTTTTTTGGCAAAATAAAAACACAGCTAAATTTCCTTAAGGAAATTT
>NW_015150587.1:1285459-1296516 GCF_000732505.1 Cyprinodon variegatus
TTTTTTATTAGGGGTGTAAATCACACGCATCATGGCAATTCGATTCAGTATCGATTTCCTGACCCAACAATTCGATTATTTTCGATACACAAGAATACACCACGATGACAATGTTTCAAATTTGAAATAAATCAATGAAAGCTGTAATATGTAATAGCAAATAACAGAAGTAGAAAAGTTGTACTCCACCTATTCCTGTTAAAACCTCATTCACTGAAAAGTAATAATACCCCTGCGTTATAAATTCTGAAAGGCCTTGCATCAAAAAATACTGCACAAAATCAGTGCAATGATTACTATGCAATACCTCGGCTCCAGACGTCCCCGCCCCCTCCTCAGATACTCCGCTGCACCTCTCCAAAATTGTAGCTGACCGCAAACAGTGCCGCAGACAGTAGGCCGGCTTGTTTTGTTTTTATGACCAAAATTGCGGAAAACAACTCGTGAAGTTCCAAGCCAAGGAGCCCCAAACTGATGGGGAGATGGAGCGGGGACCCCCTAATTTTATATTTATTGATGAAATTGTGTTATATCAAACTAGTCCTATAGTCACGCTATTACAGATGGAGAAATGTAGCGGAAGTAATTTTACCCTGGGATTATTACAGTATTCCTAATTGGGATTCCTGGTTGATGGGACAGGTGTTGTGAATGAAACTGTGCCCAGCTCGAAAGAGTGTGTGTCGCTGAATGTGTGCATTGATGACCGAAAGACATCTTCTGCCTCCATTGATCTATTTACTACAGTGTGTTGAACTCATTTTAATTTATACTTAAAGACATTTCAATTAGTTGAAAAAATTGCAGGGAAGAATATGTATATAAATATACAAAAGTCTAATCAAGCAAAACTTTCTCGACCCCCATGCAGTACCTCCGTGGACCCCCCAGGGGTCGCGGACCCCCTGTTTAAGACCTCTGATACAGATAATAAAAAATAAAATAATAAAAATAATCATTAGAATAAAAAATCCCTTTATTGTCCCACAATGGGAAAATTCTGGTGTGTACAGCAGCAAAAAAGATAATAGAAAAAACTGTCAAAAAATGTAAATTATATATACACACACACACATTTTTTTTTTTTTTTATGTATCTATTGTCAAACAGAGTATTAACCCTCACAAGTCATGCTGAGTAATTTGTTGTCAAGCGCCATTCTCTGCTCTGAGCTGGATGGAAGGCACTCAGACCTATTTAAAGGGACAGCTCCGCTTCACTAACTAAACCAAGTTTTTTTTTTTTTTTTGTCGAACACGTAGCTGAAGAGAAGCATGTATGATCATAATGAAGCTGACCGTTTCATCTGAAAGGGTGTATGCCCATATAAATATCATGCATAAACCCCAAAGCTCCGACTCGCAGCTGGTAAAACCCAGCCAGCCCTTTCCAGCTGATTCCACCTCCTCCGTCGACCTGAATCCTCGCACGTCTCCAAGTTGGTTTGACACCTCCGACGTTCATTCCCTTGGTTATAAGCACATAAACTCTAGCCAAACTAAGTGTAACCCAAGACGGGACCAAAGCCCCGCCACCAGCTGAGGAGCATTAACCGGGGTCAGGAACCGTCTAGGCGGGGGTAGCTGCTACCGGTTAGCCGCGGAAGGTTGTGCCTACCTCGGTTGGGATGCCATGGTGCAGTGCGCCTCTCGCAGCGACCAAAGTTCGTTGTCATTCGTTGTTTCTTCCTGGGGGTCCTCACCGAGTGGAGGTCTCCACACTTGGTCACATTGTTTACCGGTAAACTTAATATAATTGTTTCAACTGCTTAGAGTTTTTATTTATTTTGTAGTTGTCAGCTAAGTGAGCGTATTTTGGGTTCAGTCCAGCCCGTCTGCCTATCGGACTGTTCCACCCTACCCAGCCACCCGGGGACCAGCCTCGGGTTTTATACACTAATTCCACCGAGAGACGTTTAAAAGCAGGAGTTTTACCGATTTTTGTTCTTTAAAGATACAAAAAAATACAATTAATAACAATAACAGCGGCGTTTTATCGTGGCTTTGTTAGGAATTATTTTGACACATTCTCTGCAGCTCATGTAAAGTTTTAGAAATCACCCCTACATGACTGAACATGGTACTGCCATCTGGGTGTATTGTGTTGAACCTACTGGACTGTCAGTTCAAAACAACAGTTTTATGTGAGAGTAAAACTAATAATAAAGAAAAACAAAGAAAGATAAGAAACCCCAACATTGAAACAATCTACAGCTATATTCCGAGAGACAATAGAAATAAGAAACATACCTGATAGATCCGATTGTTAAAGACTTGAAAAGATCAATCAACAGCTTTTTAAAAAGAAATCTATGTAGGATTTCCAAAAAGTTTTGCTTAAGTGTCACATCCTGCATTTTTTCACAACATGTCACATTAAAACCAGAAGCTTTATTTTATTTTATTGGAATTTATAGCGGCAGTCCGACACAAAACAGTGTGCAGTAAGTACATGGTTATATGGCCACATTTTTTAACAACAACAACAAAAAAAAGGATCTAACATGAGTGGATGTTTTTGCATGGATTTCATCCTATCCCCTCCTTTTCCACTGTTTCCTCATCATAACCTTTAATCAGACAAGCAAATAAGAAAAAAGGCACAAAAAACAAAAGAAAAACAACAAACAAACAACACAAAAACAACCTACAACTATTTAATTTGAAAAGTACCCTTAACAGGTCACACAATGCCCAGCAGGTGGCACCCTTTCCTTGCATTGGTTGAAATACAACATAGCAGAATACAATAAAGTAAAGGCTAGTGTGCTTTCCATAATATGCTGAATTATATTAAACTGTCAGGGAGAAATTGGCAATTAATAGGGCAGACTTCCTCAATATACAACTATGACACAATTGAAGAAAGCTATGCATTTTTTTTTTTTTGCATTTCTAAAAACACAAAATCTGCTCCAGCCTTGTAATTTTTGCAAAAAAAAAAAAAAAAAAAAAAAAACTCAATAAAACCAGATATTTATTTGAAGAGGGAAATAATTGCTTGCACAGCAACAGAACCCTGAATATTCAAAAGAGTCATGGAGTCATGCTTTAGAGTTTTACATTCTTTAAGTCAATAAAAAAAAAAGTGCACAACGTGTATATGTTGTGTAGGAACATGTCTAATAGAAGCAGCAGATTCTCTCTTCACTTCAATGCTTAGATGCGGTCATCGACTTTCAAAAAAGAAACAAAACAACACCAGGCGCATTATAAGAGCGATAAGATTACTTTCAAATGATTGCATATTCATAGCAGCAAACAGGCTTGACATGAAAATGATGATGTGAAAATGGTGATGTATTTACTCCTGGAAGGATTAAAAAGTAAACACCTGATTGTTTTGACTGTTGGCAGATAAATAACTTCATGCAGCTTACTTAATTGGATTTTTTTTTAACACATTAAAGTCTTTTTTTTAAATTACATCATCAATAATAATTTGTATTGAGTTTAATCTTTTTTTTCTTGACGCAACAGCATTCAAGGTTGAAAAATATTGTTTATTATTTAAAAAATAGCTTTCAAAACACACATTTTTTTTATAAAGGTAAAAGGCTTGCGCAGTGCTTCATTTTCAGGTAGAGGTATTGAGTATTTAAGATAAATCACATTTTAATTGGCATATAAATGTGAGCATTGTATTATTTTTTTGTTTTTATTCATAGCTAATTATTATGCCTTGCATGTAAAGCGACAAGCATGCATCTCATTCCATTAATTTCTTTATAACAATAAGTTTTTACAAAGAATGTTTTCATTATATCATTATATACATTTATATAAAGTTTTTCAAAAGCCAAATCTGGATTAAAAGTAGGGCTAAAGTGACTTTTGTGGATGTGTATGGCATCGAGCTCTGCGTGACTTTCTGGACCAGACCACCTAGTTTTGGTCTCCTGATTACAGACACAATCTGAGCTGAACACAACCACTTGTTTAAGCAGACAACCTTTCTTCACTAAGCTGACCATTAATGTTCTTAGTGGTCATCCTAGAACTATCTGCAGTTATTTAAATCAGTATCTCTGGCTTAATCATTAGTAGCATTGACCTGAGGCTTGTCTTGATAATCTACAGCAATATATTCTATTTACAAAATAAAGTTGGCTATATTGTATTGAACTATTATTTCTCCTTAATACTTTTTTAATGTGCTGATTATATATTTACAGGCTGTTTGCACAGTTCATTTGAAATAAGAACTTTGACCAAAGAAACATTCCTATTAAAGTACCCTTTTCCTCTTATTATTTTCCTATCCGAGATCTTGTTGACTGGGCTGGTTTACATTTCTCTGCCAAAATGTAATTAGAAACGGAGGACAGTTAAGAAACCTGTCTCCCAGTTCGCTTTCTTGTGTAAAAACTTGCACGCAGAACAACTTCTCTGTGCCTGGCGTGGTGAAGTGTGGCGTTACTTCGTAAATAAGTCCACAGCTCTCTGCTATTGCTGTAGGGCTGTTGTTGTTGTCCAGCGTTATGGGATTGGGACCAGTGGTTCTGACGTCCAACTGTTCATTTCCCTCTGCTGATACGTCCACAGGCACCACCACATACGCGTTCTTGAAGCTATCTCCTGTGAGGCACTTCAACGTGGTAGACCAGCAGTATTCCCCGGGGTCTCCTGTTCATAAAAATCAATTGATAAATGACTTAAAATGACTCGGATTAGATGTGAAGGATGTAAATATTACCATTTGATGCTGGCAGCTAAAAAAAATATTTTTTTTATGGTAATTGTAAAAATGTCTCTAAAAAATCACTTAGTTTATTTAAAAAAAAAAAACAAGCATAAAGCTCATGACAGATTTTAGCTGCAAAGATAATAAAATACATATTTATACAGACATGATCACTTACTGTTGTATTTATCAGAGCAATCATATCCAATCACCTACATAATAACCTACATTGTTGAGGTTTAAAGGTTCTACATATTCTTAACTATGCATTTTTATAATTTCTTTATCATATGGTTTAAAGTAAGGAAAACTAAATAATTGGCATCTTTAAATAATTGTATGAATGTGAACTGAAACTAGATTTCTTGCATATAATAAAAAAGTTTCTATACATTAGTTAGTGATGTATCAAAGGGAGTTTCTGTGTCCAACTCTGCCAAAGTCTCTTTGTTTCTTACCTTCTGTGGAGTCTGTCATCCGTATGTTGTGGTTGTCCTGAAGTTGCAGTTTTTTAGCATATGTCATTGAACTGCACGCTATCAAACAGTCCGTTGGTAGTTTCATAGAGCTGGGCTTCGGCATCAGCAGCGTTTCTTTCTCTGAGCACTTGACTGCCCCAGTACCCAGCAAAAGATGGGACATCAAGCCGAAGGACACCCAAATGCTGAAATACCCCATCATTCTATCCGCTGATGATCTTAAGAGACTAAAGCCGGCAGCTCTAAGCTGTAGGCCCAGGTCCGAAAGGACTTTATCACTCAGAAACTGTGCACAGACGCCTGCAGCATGAGTGAAAACATCAGTAGCCAGTCAAAAAGACTGCAGAGTATCAAAGTTCCTCTGAGCAGCACCTGGTCTTTCGAAACACACAGCCAACATTTCTTCAGCTCAGATTTCCCTCCCTCTTGGCTTCATTTCATCAATTTCTGCTTGTCAAGCAGGCATAAAGGACTAGCTTTAGAAAGAGCTTCATAACATCAATCCTTCACTTTTAAGGATATCAAGGCATTAAACTGACGGAATAAACAAACAAAGCATTTGAGTAAGTTTTTTATTCAAATAATTAAAAGCAAGAAATCACAGAATCATTACAAATGATTAGAAAAGCAAAGGAGTGTCCTAAAAATTGGGTCTAAAAGTGTTTTTTTTAACTGAATAGTTGCACACGGTGTAAATAAAACTCAAAAACTTAAACTGTGAGGTAACTTTGTGACGTTAATACAAGAATGACATAAAAGTACTGAAAAAAATGAGAATTGTCACCACTAATAAATCATATTAATTTACATAGATAAAAACAACAATAAAACAATAAAAAAGCACTGAATGTATATTGAATATTGAGAGAAGTATTTTTTAGCAGTAGATCTACAGCTAAAAAAAAACAACAGGGAAATAACTGTTTCAAATTTAAAGTTTGAATAATTAAAACATGAAAAAGAATTCTTACATAGGAAAAATTCATAAGATATATACACTGCAAAAACGATCTTAAAACGAGTAAAAATTCAAATAAACGTATTTACCCTTAATTTGAGTTGGTAGATACAATGATCTGCCAATGGAATTAGTATGTTTAACCTCAAAATAAGAGAATTAGATGCAGTTGCAGCTGCAGTTTTTTTTTTCTTATTTAAAATGTAAATTGTATTTTTAACTTACCTGCTTAATTCAAGAAAAATGCACTTAATTTAAGAAAAATTGACTTACTTAGATTTAATTTTTTTGCAGTGTATACATATAAATGATCATCTAAGAGTTTAGCACATTTGAATTAAAGTCTCTTTGATAAACATAGAGGCATTTGTTTGTTAGAAAAGACTGGACATTTCACATTACCAGTGGAGAGTCGGTCTTATTTGTTGTCAGGTTCAAATTAAACTGACACCAGGTTTTAATTGCAGGGTGTTTTTCTGTAAACATTCTGAATGTTCCATCACTGCACTTTAATTATTCTAAAAACACAAATGCTGTTTCCTTTAAAAGGTGGAATGCCCAAAGGTTGTATGCCAAGTAATGACTTGGAATAAAAAATTGTAAGAGTGTTTTTATTTATTCCCTAATCTTTGTTGATTTAGTCTTTAACTGATGAAACTTTACATTTTTGGTACTTTTATATGTTCTTACTTTGTACTGTTTTTATGAATACAGTAATTTTACAGCTTTGAGTAAAAAAGAAGACTATAATTATTATTATTTCATGAGGTTTAAAGTTTGATTACTTTTATAAACATTCTAGAGATTCCAAACCAAGCGTTCACTTTAAATCAATATAAGGCAATGTAAAATATACACACTTATTTTCGACCCTGGATTCCCTGCTGAGAACAAATTGTAATCTTTCCCATAGGAGGACATAGTGGCCTCACTATTCAGTGAAGAAAAAAAAAAACTGGCGTGTGGAGTATTTGGCATAGCCCTCTCTCACATTTTTGAAAGGAACACTGAGTAACTGTTAGCAGCTATAAATAAATCAACTGTCCTCGAGGGGATCATTCATGTACATGTCATCGGAACCTTTCTATGGTCTTTTCCTGCTGAATTAGATTGAAAATCAAAGCTTATAAAAATACAATATCTTTTTTTCATGTCTTTGATGCTGATTTTTTGTTAAAACAGCACATTTATGTAGTGGTCATGGGCAGAAACATATTTTTTATTACTTGCAGGCTCAAGAAATCTGTTTTCAGTACAAGGGAGCAGCAGGAATTCAAAACCGAGACTTTGCTTTGGTTCCCACGATTACTGCTGAGTACACTAAATAACAATTAAAGATAGAGAAACAGACAGCAATACAGGTGGGCGATCTGTGTACAAAGATGTTTTGGGATCTTATGCCAAAGACTGCAGGACATACCCCAGTCTATTCTACACTGGGCTGCTGGGCGTTCCCAGGTCCGCAGCCACAGCTTCTTGTCAGCATCACCGGAGAGATGACAATGGCGCCGGCTTCATCCATGTAGACCAGATTAAGGTTTTCTTGCAAGGTGGGCTGGCAACATGGCAAATGGCCCTAAATGCACAAACAGATCAAAAGTCAGTCAATCCTCTTATATACAAACTTTGTTGCTTCGTAAAAAGTTGCAATACTTAAGGTGTGCTAGAATAAAAACAAGAAAACAACAAAAGATAGCCAGAGTTTACAAATAGGGTGTGACAAGGAATACTTAAATCAATACATCTGAACTGGCATTCAATGATATATTTATACATGCATCGCATTTATTTTTTTCTAGAAGTTGAGCAAACATTTCGGGTCGATAGTTTGTCAGGATGCATACCTGTGTGCTGGCATCCTGGACACTGGAGGAGGAGGAGGGACATTGCATGGTGCCATCTGCTGGGTTGCACAGAGCACACTGAACAATGTTCAGGCTCAAAGGATGGATTACCCAGCTGTCCCAGCCCAGGTCTAAAAGGTACAAAATGTGAAATCAGATCACAGAAAAAAACAGACTGTTTCTGTGTATACATTTTTACTGATTGTTCAATACCTTTCATGAAGATCTCTGAGGCTACAGAGCAACATCTCATTCCTGTGCTGTTTCCACTGTCCTGCGGAACAGGGTAATCAGCAGCTGCTGAAGAAAGAGGGAGATTGTCAGCTTAAGTGACATAACGCACGGTTGGTTCCAAACATCCAGACCTGGCCTTATGGATTCCACTTACCTGCAATCTTCCTGACACTTTGAGGGATAGTGGTGAATGTTCTCAGCCATTGCTCACGGACGCTATCTATTGTACCAGCCGGCACCTGTGGCTCAGTCTGCATGTTGAGAGCCCTCAGCAGACCCTTTCTGATGGACTGCAATGACTCATCCTGGCACCTGAATATTACAATCATCACAATTTATATTCTTACATACATTTTTATTTAAAATGTATGTATACACAGCAGTTTAAACTAGAATTTGTAATGTAATAAGCTAACATTGTTATGCCAATGTCATAAATCTGAGAGGGAGCTGAGGAATTTTGTGATAAAAGGTGGACACTTGAAGGGAAAGATTTAGAACAAATGTTGTAAAATAACCCTGGGACACAGATAAATTACAATTCAACCATATTCCATAATGGTAAACCTTTACAAAATATTTCATGTATAGAAATAAACACAACATCTTACACAACATCACAACAACTTACTGGATGACACTGACCTTTGATGGGAAAACTGAGATTTAGCTGAAGTTGCAGGGTCCTCACTGAGCGGATGCAGGACGAATGCAATCACCACTGAAGACCCAAGACACATCATCATACTTATGATTGCAAAATACATAGCGGTGGAACAGTGTGGCCAAGGCAGGTTCCAAGACAACAAAGATGAATGTTCTTCACGTACTTCTTCTGTGGTACTGTTAGTTGGGGCCTGGGAACCTGAGTTTTTATCTTCTTTCACCCCAGTGTGGCCTTGAGATACTAACACAGTTGTCTTGCCCCCCTGCTCTGTGTGAAAAAGTGCTAGGAGGATGATCCAGCAGGGGAAGACCAATAGACAGACCCAAAAGAAACATTTTGGAATGAAAGGTGGGAAGGAGACTAAATTAGCAAAGCCACACATGCTGCAATATGTGCTTAAAAGTACATCACAGGACAGAGCTTAGACTGTTCCAGTTTTTTTTTTTTTTTTTTTTTTATGTAGTTCTGGAGTTATTTTGCCAAATGTAGAGTGTAATAACAATCCCTTAAAAAGTATTCACACCCTTCATCACCTTTTTTTTAAGTTACAACCATACAGTTCAATGCATTTCACTTCGAGTTTATATTATGTCCCAACAGAAAGGAGCACATACTGCCAAGTGAAAGAAAACAGATTAATCCACTCATTTGTCCATCTGTCAACAGAAAAAAATGCTGACCTCTATCTGACTCTTAAGTCATTTAGTGTTTGCAGCAAGAGGCTGCATATCAGCTATAAGTTTGTGAAGAGCGTGATCTGTACTGCCATCATCTACTGGGGTTACAGCATCAGAGTGAATTATATAAAAAAGCTCAACAAGCTGATAAAGAGGCCAGCACTGATCAGAGAACTCCTCTAAAAAATATTTCACAAAGAAGAATTCTTCACAATGGTTAAACAGCAATACAGATCAATAGAGTGTCTTCAGTCAGAGGCTTTTTCAGTTCCGGTGCAAGACAGAACTCTATAGGAGATCCTTCTTGCATATTGCTTTAAACCTATGAGTTCCAATAACAGTTAATTTCCTATTTGGAATGAATAAAACATGTTTGAATGAGGTTAAATTTAATTAAATTCTAGTTGACCTTACTTTTGAATTGAATAAAATAATGTCAAATAGTCAAATTGAGTCAAATAGACTTTACCTGACTTGACTTGAATTGAACCGAGCCTTTATTAAATAAAATAAAATAAAGTAACATTGAATTAAATTAAATGCTCAGCGGAGCAGTGGGTAGCACTGCTGCCAGAAGCCTCTGGGTTCGATTTCCGGATCAAATGGATACCAGAACCCCTCGTGACCCCAGCTGGGATAAAGCTTGACAGAAGATTAAATTAAATTGAACTGAATCGAATTGAAGTGAACCACACCTTTATTAATATAGATATTCTCATTGAGATCATCTAATTTTCAGAAAAGTCATTTGTTAATAAAATTAAATAAAAAAATATATTATCTAATTTTACCAAAATATTAATATGGTTATTTAAAACCTCTGACTCAGTTAAATAAGCCATTAAAATATGAGTTAGAAAGTTATATTTCCTGGCTTAACATAACGAGTATCCTCCTCTGATAAAGATAGCAGTGGTGTTATTCCCTTGCAGTTGTTTATCAAGGCCACGATAGAAATGTAACAAACAAATGTGGAAAAAATGCTGCAGGTGATGTTGCAATCTCGGTGCCAGAGGGTTGGAAAAAAAAAAAACTTCACAGAGTTAAGCGCTACACTACACACTCGTTCTTTGTCCTTTGGTGCCCTCAAACAAGATCCTTTGCCAAAAATGGAACTGAAGCAAAAACTTTCTCATGAGGCCTAAAACGGGGTATCTGATCAGGTGCACTGGATATCAAACCATATTTCATCCAGAGAGCAAGAGGAATGTCTGCTACAAGCAGAAACAAGACTTGTGGTTTTCTTTGTGTTTAATATTGCATGTGAGATGGACCTGCAGAAAGAATTCATGACAGCATTTTGCACTGCAGTATCTCACGGAAGGGTTTATACCCTGTAAAAGTTGTAAAGGTTTGGTTACAACCATTAACGTTTATTTATTTATTTATTTATTTATTTTTTTATTTATTTATTTATTTAAACTACTGATATGAGGTTGTAAATAATTTTAAAGTGAAATGAAAATCTCGTTTAATTTTATGTTTGTTTGCTAGAAACTAAAACATAAAGAGTGC
>NW_015150587.1:1296762-1305561 GCF_000732505.1 Cyprinodon variegatus
ATTATTATTATTATTATTATTATTATTATTATTATTATTATTATTATTATTATTATTATTATTATTATATTAAGGAAAGAGGAACTGGTAAAACAGGTAGGAGGATCGGTGGAAATTAAAGTCAGTCCTTGAGAAAAAAAAATATTTGAGGCTGCAAAAAGACTTGACCTGGGCTTAAGTTTAAACTAATCTGAAAAGAAATAGTAAAAAAAAATATTTTCTATTATGCAAAGATAACTGAGACACTGAGACAAATACTCCAAAATGTTACTACTGAAAAAAAATACTAAGTAATGACAAAATGCAACTGCATACTAGATGTCTCTGCTTTGTATTCATTAAAATAAATTAAAACATATCATTTACTTCAAATGACAAATATACAGACAACTTTGTGTTTGATTATAAAATAATATCTATACAAAAGACATTGATTTCATATTTGGAGGCTGTTGAGGAGCTCTCCGATGCAAACAAGAAATTTGCATCTGTTGAGGTGTGGAATGATTGATTTGAAGATGGAAATTCTAGAAACATACAAAAACATATAAACACACAAAAAAAAAGCCAAAGAAAAATAGGCCCTGATACCAATAGTTACCAGGGAAAGAGCAACAATAAAAAACCAACAACCTTACCTGGACTGTAAACATCACCTCAACGATCAAAAGGGCACAAAAGTGCATCAACCTATCCTCATGACTTTCTACAGAAGCACCATAGAGAGCGCTCTGACCAGCTGTCCCACTGTCTGTTGTGGAGGCTGCAGCTCCTCAGACTGGAAGAGAAGTGAGAAGAGTGTTGAGAACAGCAGAGAGGATCATCGGGGCTCCTCTTCCCTTCATAAAAGACATTTTATCCCAGTGCTGCGTTTCCTGAGCCTGTAACATTATCAATGACCCCTCACACCCCCACCATGGACTGTTCTCCCTGCTGCCCTCTAGAAAAAGGCTTTGCGGCATTTAATGCAGGTAATAAAGTCTAAGTCTAAATCATATGAAGACCAGGTGAGTCCGACCAAAAGGAAAGGTTAAAAAGTCAGGGTCAGTTTCAAAATACAGCACAAAAATGTAATAACAGATCTGAAACCTCCATGAAATCCGGAAAAATATGAAAATATTTATATGGTAATATCAAGATATCTGTTATATGCTTATATCAAGGTTTTCAGTTATATGTCAAGGTTAGGACAGTTGAGATGTCTGTCAGGATCTATTACCAACAGATGAATGGTTTTGGAAATATGAAGAAAATATTTGGTGTGGTAATGGATCAGATGCTTGACAAGTCTCTACAAAACTGCTGAGATCTCTATCACAGCTCTCATTATAACCCATTATCTGCAGGTCGGAGCTTCTCTTTTTGTTCAAGGTAGCAGGATTGTAAGCACGTACACACATTTGAAAATATATTTGACGTGTTACGTAATAAATATAACCTTAAAGCTATGATACATGATTCATAAGCACTTACCATTTCTAGTTACATTCATATCAAAAGTAAGTATTCTCTACCAAAACAGCCATGTGTCTTTGCGTAGTCTGACCATGTCTATTTTAGTTGTATATTCTTCATGTCCTACTCTGCTGCCTCTTTCAGTCAGCTTTGTGAGGTCATTAAAGTTTATTTGCTTTCATACTTGGCTGACTTCAATGTTCTCCTGTTTTCAGATGCGGGCCTTAAACTGAGTTAGTTTTCTTTTTTTGGATCTTATCCCCCAAAGGCTGAAAAAATTGATTCTACTTGTAATAAATAGGAACCGGCTTCTGCAATAATTATGCATGTTCTGAACTTGTCTAAGTAGTTATCAGCACATTTGCCTTGCAGAAAGAAGGTACTGAACTCAAGTCACGGCCAGGGACTTTTTTTTTACATCAGCACATAACCTCTATAGGCATGTGGGTGGTCTATGTGCGTTTTAAATGAATTATCATTCTTTCAACTTTTATTTGTAAGATTTATGTTTTTTTTAAACATACGTTTTAGAGTAATGTTTCTTAATTGATCAATACTGTTTGGCACTCTTGAACACTGACTCTCAATATATTATATAAATCCTATATTTTTATTAGAAATGATTAACAATTGTTTATTAAAAATGTAAAACTTTGTATGAATTAAAACTTGTGTTTCTCACACAACATACAGTATTGTTATTTATCTCCATAAAGCTACAGGGTATTTTAAAACTCCATATGTATTGTTTTGTCTAAGAGTAGTCAAAAATCTTTGATTTATCTTCAATCTGAACAATTGTTGAGTGTGGAAATTTATTTCCCTTTTCAGATCTGTTGGGTAGGACAAGATGTTGTTATCCCAATAGATACCTAAGGCACTGACGAGGCACTGTGGCCATCAAGTGGGTGAGCGCATCCTTTGGGTTCTCAACCATCACGCGCTGGAGCCCCAGGCCAGGGCTTTCCTGCTGGTTCACAGCCACTGGCTCCCCTTTTCAGCGGCCCTTGAGAGGTCCTTGATTGTCTGCCTGTGGGCCTTCCCTCGCTCCGCCATCTCACTGAGTTGCCTAGATATTCAGGTGGCTATAAGTCCCCTGCAGCCTACTTCCACCTGGTGTACCTTCACGTTCCATCCTTGTTGTGGGGCATCTGCTGCAAGATTGGTGTATCTCACCTTCTTCCGCTCAAAGGGTTCCTCTAGGTCACCCACCCAGGGTACTGTGAGCTCAATGATGAACACCAGGTTGAGTGAGGGAAACCACATAATGAGGTCTGGACGCAGGTTGGTGGATGCAATTTCCAGTGGAAAGAAGGTTAAGGCCCACATTCCATTACTTGACTCAGAGATACTAATTCATGGTTTTATTACATCTTGTTCAGATTACTGTAGATATTTTCACTCTGGTCTTGACCTGTAGTCACTTTGGCGTCTGCAAGATCTTCAGAAATGAGCTGCCACTCCTTTAACAGGCAAGCTGCAATGTTCTGTTGGTGCAAGCTTGCTACGTATATTTTATATGATATATGACTTTATTTATTTTGTGTACTTTATTAATTTTTCATCGGATATAGCAACACAAAGTTGTGGATAACTGTGACATTGAAGGAATTTGGACTTTTGCCAAGTCAGCATCATCTGCATCATTAAAAAGGCAGGTTTAACTGTGCAAATGAAATGTTTGGTTTCATTATTTCCTTTACAAAGAGAAGATTTTTCTGGTATTATAACTTTACTCCTATTTATTTGTGTGGAACCTTTTTTTCTTAAAACTTTTTGTTATATATATATATATATATATATATATTATTATTATTATTTTTATGAAAGTAGTCTAACCGATCACCGATATGTGCGGCCAATATATTCGGATCGATTCTTGAAACAGATGCACCTTTTCCTTCCTCCATTTACATACAAATAAGTACACATAGATAAAAAAACAAGTTACAAAAAAAGTTAAGTCTCAACTTAAACAACAACAGAAAAAACATAAACAAATCAAACAAAACAGCAACACATAACAAAAGGAGGGAAGGCAAATGTATGCACAACACATGCAGGTATTGTATGATGCCAATAAAAGAGAAAAAAATGCTAATATAATCCAAAAACATTTTATGCTTATATGACTTTTGTTACTCCTAAGAATCGGATAATTTGCCATGAGGGGTAGATTTGGCCAACGGGCCTTGAGTTTCACACGTGATCTAAAACACCCTGTTGTAGCTCTGTCTGGATGTTTAGATTTTCCTAGCCTATATCCAGATTTAGTTTCCTTTTTCTCACCCCATTAACTCTGACCAATATAATTTTTTGCTGAGGAGCGGACATTAGCCTCTTCAGACCTGCGAATTGACTGCCCACACACAAACAGACACGTGCATGTTGTAAATCTCTGTGGGATAGTACACCTTTGGGTCACTTGCAACCTTCCATGAATAAAGGGAGTCCTTGAGGGCCAGACGCCTCCCACCAAACTGTTGCCTTAGGTGGGAGTCACAGCATGGCCAGCTGCTGTTGTCTGGGATCACAGGGAGCATTTCTCAACCGATGAGTGATTTACTGAATTAATACCCATGCCGAGTAGGTTCACGGGAGGAAGCTTCCAAAAATGTATTTCAACACATTCACATTGAGAGAAGTAATTCCTCCTGTTGGCAGATGGTTATTTTTTTTCGTGCTTTGCAGGGAAATGGAAAAAGTAGCAGACATAAGGCCAATGCAAAAGAAAATCCAGATTCAGATAATCCAGGTCCAGAAAGATAAAAACCCTGCCTCGTTTCCCTTCATCCTGTTCATTTAATCAGGTGATTAGCCCCTCAGGTGATTAGTCTAGAGCTGGAATTTCAAAAGGTTGGAACTGATTTTTGTACAGGCATTTTACTACTATTCTACTGGACTTGGATTGGAGTTGATTAAATCAATACAATATAAAACAACAGGATATTAATGGGAGCTGTTAACTTGTTGCTGTAAGCTGTAAACTGTTGATAATATTAAGTCAAAATACAGGAAAAAGTTCTTGTTGAAAATTTTCAGTTTGTTTTTTCTTTTTTATTGAAATATTAAGGAACTGATAATATTTTTTATTGTTGTATCAGATAAGTCAAGTATCATTACTCAGATCTGTCCAATGAGTCACAATGATGGCTCTCAGCCGTAGATGAGACCACAGGAGATCCTTTTGAAAAGCTTGCTGCCCTTTAATAGAGCCCTCTCCTGTTTATTCAGCGTAGATGTGAGCTGTAGTAAAGTTTAATCCTAATCCATCTGCATCTTGTTTTGAGTGAGTGATTACAGTAGCCTCTTCAAGACGCCTGGCTCTGATATTCCCCAGATCTTTAGCTGATGCATGACTCTATAACAGAATCGCACATTTACAGCCACCTAACCTGCAGAAGAAGTACAGATCATTTATTTTTTATCAAAGCTTTTCTTCTAGATTCAACAGTGCAGCTGGAGAGCTTTTAACAAAAGGAAGATACAAAAAACCAGAGGAAGTGACGGGAGGTAATGAATGAGGGGTGACTATCGCAGGTGAGTTTCCTTTATGTCATGTTTACTGTTTAAAGAATAAAAAATAGAAATAATGTTTCTTAAATAATGATGACAACTCCACATTAAATTGCAACATTTATCTTCTGTTTAGACATTTCATTCAACAGCTGTTTATTGAGTTGGAATCAAAAAATGGTAGAAAATCAGCTACTTTGTATGTAGATATTTTATTACTTAACCATTTCCAGGTTGCAGAACACAAGGTCACATATCTCAGACTCACTCACATTGTTTCTTAGTGGGAAAGCAGCAAAGGGTCATGGGATGTGGCATGGGAAAGCCCAGAATCCAGCAGAAGAAATGTAACAGAGGTGCATAGTATTTCTTTTGTTTTATTTTATTTTTTTTTATTTATGCACATATAAATAATTATTTTTTTTATTGCAAATCCTCAGTCCCTGTTTTTTTTTTTTTTTTTTTTTTTTTTTTTTTTCCAGTGAGCTTCTCAGTTCCAGGTAACTTTACAAAGCTTTACATAAACTTTAACAGTTAAAATCCTTGCTTAGACCTATTAATTTGTTTTTAACTGCTATAATCTTAACCCATATTTCATGCACTCTGGAAAGCTGCCACAGGTAAGTCATTTTCTAGCCAGGATTGTATTTCCTGCTTTCTGTTATGTTTTATTACTCCAGGTCAAAGTGTTCCTGAGTTGTAGAAAGAAAACACTTCTTGGCCCTTGAAGGCCCTTTTTAAGCCTGTGGGCTCAGATATCCTAAACACCCATTTGGACAAGAATTTCCTCTTGGATGAATTTCTATGAAACCCTGCCATTAAGTAAAGTTTCTAAATGTTTTCCTCTCTCTGTTTCTCAGCAATAAGAGCAGCTCTGTTGATCCAGCGCTGGTACAGACAGTATGTTGCTCGTCTGGAGATGAGACGCAGGTGCACATGGAACATCTTCCAGTCTATAGAATATGCAGGGGAGCAAGATCAAATAAAGGTGGGGTGTACATTTTGCACAGATATTGTTCTGAAATGGATGTAAGAAAAATATCCACACAACAGAAAAAACTCACTTCTGTTGATTTTTTTTCTTAGATCACTTTGTCTGCAGTTTTTTAATAAAATGAATTTGGTAAACAACACAGATTATAGTATAATTGTGCAGTAAAAGAAAGATTTTTATGAATTTCAAAACATTTTGAAGTTAAAGAATCTCAAAACGTGGCCAACATTTTCATTAAGTTTCTTTTTTTTGTATACCACCAAATAAACAGATAGATAAATGAAAATACAGCACAATCCTGTTATCTTACATCTTAACCCTCCACTGGAAAAATCATTTAGTGTATTTGGCTTTACAGTGGTGTACTGTTTAGTGTAAAGCCCTTTGGAGTATTCTGACTTTATAAAGCATAATATAAGTAAAGACCATTTAAACCATTCAAAAGGAGTAACCCCAAGTTAGAAATGGTTGCTAGTAACTACAGTTAATTGGTATCTTTTCAATTAACACATTACAGATGGGAGAAAAAGCGTATCAGGCTTCAGCATTAACTAAAGTTGAGGTGTTGATGTATGAAAATCAATGTTTCTATTCAATTATTAAGATAAAAATATTATAAAATTAAAATAAAAAAATTAAAAATAAAAATGTTGCTCTCATAAGACACTTTAGCCTTTGCCCAAACTTGAAGAGGGTTTCTCTCTCCAAAGAGACAGGAACAACTCAGCTCAGTCAAATATATTCATATGTTCTTATCTTTAGATGGATCTCACCTCAGAGCAATATGTTTAGGACATAAGTAGGTTAATAATCTACACACATATGAGATAAACATTAAACATTAGAAACAACAAATTCAATCGACTTTGAATATTTAACAAAGTTTTTAAACCGTGTTTTCCAAATTTACCTTTAGGTTGACAGTGAATGAAAACATTAAAAAAATGATGCTGCAAGCCATGCATACTTCTATGTATTCAAACACAAACATTACATTAAACAATAAGCAAACTGTTTGTGCTTGAATTAAATGTGAATCATGTAAACTTAGATTGTCTGTTTCCGTTTGGAGAAGCTTTCACCTGAAGTTGGTTCTCTGAATAGAGTTCAGCACGGTGAGCATGGGTGAACCTTATAGATTTGCCTGCTGAAATTGAGCAGCAATACAGATGAGTGTTCCTGATTCTCTGTAAAGCACACTCCAAATGTGTGAAGATGGTCAAACTAATTAAGCCTGACAGATGTGTTGGTTTGACTTGACGTGCTCTTTGAAAATGATCGAGGAGAATTTCCAAAAGGGAGCGTTCTTGTGGCCTTGCTGCTGGTTTGAATGTATCAAACAGCCTCTTAGTGCCACTATTTATTGGGTCAGTAATGAACTGTTGAATCTCTTGAGAACAAAATATGTTGTATCTGTTTTTATTGGAGGGTTGATGCAACTCAACTGTGTGTGATTGTTTACCATAAACTCTTTTTATATCAAAGTCAGTTTGAAATTATTTCTCTTCTCACAGCTGTACAACTTTTTTGCCTTCCTAATGGACCACTTCACTCCAGCCAGCAGTGAAAGTACGACATTATTCCTCAGAGATTTAGACTGGCTCTCTTATTTCCTCCTTACTGTTGATCTACCTCCTTTTGAATTCCTCTCTGTCTCTAATCAAGGAAACCTTATATCTCACATCTTTCGTGAGAATGAGATCTGCCACGATGCAGACTGGGAACGATATTTTTGCTACAAAGGCATCGAGGTGCCCGACAGCTACAGTGGCCCCCACCTAACCTTCCCCATGACATTTTGTGGGTTGTCAAAGCTAATGGAGGCTTTTAAGCATAAACAAGTAGGTATACTGGTACACAAGGAACCCGGATAGTAGATAAAATAAAAAATAAAAAAACCCAAATGAGAAAAGAAGATCATCATAGTCATTTACAATATTTGTTCTGTGTATTTTTTCATGTTTTTTTTCCTAGTAGCAGCTCCATGCTCGTTATGTTCTTCAGATTCTTGGAGAAACTTGGAGATTTTTACGAATCCTTCCAAACATCAATCATGTCTCCGTCTGCCCAACCAAGGAGATTACAATATGTGGTAAACCAAAGTGGTCCTTTATAGATATTTCACTAATATTTTATCATATGCAAAAATGTGGTATTTTGTTATAACAGGAGATCTGCACGGGCAGCTAGAAGATCTGCTGTTGATATTTTATAAGGTAAATAAACATAACGAAGGTCCTCATATTGTCATTCTGGATGCCCAGTTTATAGTCTTTGTTTTTTCATCCAGAATGGTTTACCATCATGTGAGAAACCCTACATCTTCAATGGAGACTTTGTGGATCGGGGCAAGAATTCCTTAGAGATTCTGCTTATCCTGTTCGGGTTCCTACTTGTTTACCCCAATGATGTGCATTTGAACAGAGGGAACCACGAAGATCACATCGTTAATCTGAGGTAAAATCTTCACTTTAGCCTCTAATTCTATTCTCATTCCTTTTTACAACACAGAGTGCTAATCTGGTAACACAGGTGGATCTATAGTTGATGTCAGACTGCATCATAAACACCCATAAGCATCCTTTTCAGGCATAAAGTTGTAAAGCATTTTAGGGCCAGGTTGTTTCTTAAAGTGATATCCTAATTTTTGCTGTCTCATCAAGAACTATTCAATCTGTCATCTAAGATACTTAATAAATAAGGCACAAATATAACCCCAACTATCTGGATTGTCATAATTGGTTTAAGCGATCTGACCCACATGCAGAGAACCACTCAGAGACCAAGGCAAAAAGTTTAACAGGTTTATTGAATGTTGATGAAACACAGAAGTA
>NW_015150587.1:1307046-1321087 GCF_000732505.1 Cyprinodon variegatus
TGCATTTTTTTTTATCGATAAGCTTTTTTTCTATATCGCCCAGCCCTAGTACAGCATTAAAAAAACAGCAATGAAACTCCATGTTTTTTATGGCGGAGCTACAAAGATCTGTTGAACAAGCACATAAACAGGACATATATTTTGTAATGCAATTTACAAATCTGAAGTCAGTCATTAGTTACATCGACCATAATGAAAAAAAGCATTCCAGTTAGATTAGAATAAAATGTTGTACATAAAATATACAAATATATAATGGGAATAATGGGTACTAGATTGAATTGAATGCAGGAAAATAATATGGAAAGACCTGTCAGAGGCTACGAAACCCTGGAGACTTAATTCAGCATGAAGACCATATTAAACATACTGCTAGCGCTACAATGCATTAACGTAAATCAAGCATATTATTATTTTTTATCACTTAAAAGAGAGCCTGTGAATGTGCAAAACTGTAAGAGGCATATCGAGAAACAAATTCAATTCAAAAGCACCTTACTAATTCCAAAGGGAAATTAAGCGTTGCAGAAACTCATGAGTTATTTTTTAAATAGGCGTTGATAGCTGTGGGCAGGAAGGATCTTCTGTATCAGTCTGTCTTGCATCGGATCTGGAGAAGCGTCTTACCGAAGACGCTCTATTCTTGTTTAAAAATCTTCTGAAGATGGAGCTCACTGTTGTCCATAATGCTCACACTCTCCACCACATACTTATATATAAAACTGTAACTGGAGTGTGTAACAAAAGTAATTTCCCTCTGGAATTATTAAAGTATTTCTGATTCTGATTCTCATTATAGAAGATATGCAGAATAATACAGTCGATTTTGCAGGAAAGTTGATCTTATAGAGTGTTGATTCACTGGAGCTGAATAAAAACTCTTCAGACTGTTCTTTGTAAAAAGCATTGCAAACCAAGAAGTCTTGGCATAAGGCCTCTGGACTGGCCTACCTCATCTGTAGCAGGGGTAGTGGGGCTGCAGCTCCCCCACTTTCTGTTGAAACTGTAATAAACCTGAGATAACAGCTAATCTGGAAGACTTAAATGATTTACACTGAACTAATTTTGATATTCCAGTGTGTTTTTATTTATGTGTTTTCTGCAGATACGGTTTTACAAAAGAAGTCTTGGTAAAATACAGAGTGAGTATCGACAAAATCCTAACCAATGGCAACATGGTGTAACATTGGATTCCATCATAGATGATTCTACATCTTGAATTTAACTTTTAGGTCCATGGCAGGAAGATTTTAAAGCTGCTCCAAAAGATCTTCAGCTGGCTTCCTCTGGCTACATTGATCAACGATAAGGTCCTTGTTGTACATGGGGGGATCTCTGACTCAACTGACCTTGAGGCGGTCACCAGAATCGACAGACACAGAGTAAGAGAAGCTTTTGGCTTTAGTCAGGTGTGTGGGTTTTGTACAATGCAAATCCACAAAATAAGCTGTTCAATGGGTTATTTTGCAGTATGTGTCAGTCCTTCGACCTCCTAAGATGATCCGCCACATGCTCAATGGCAATAAGGCAGTAATCAGCGGGAACGAAGATGCAACGGGACCAGCAGAAGGCCGTCGCCGGGTACGCTCCCTAACCAACACCTCTAACTCAGCTCAGAGGAACAAAATGCCACGTCGTTCTCTCCACAACCTGCCTACTACTGGAAACCAGCTCAACTGCTCTGTGGAAGACGAACTGAGGAAGAGACGCAGGCTGGCCGGGTTTGACCAGACTTACAACGAAATAAAGACGTCAGATTCTGACTCAGACCCAGAGTTTGGAGAATCCACAGAGACACACGGTCAGGAGTGGAAACAAGTAGGTGATGATAGATATTATTAAAACATTCCTCTTGCATCAAGTATGCGATGAACTGATCTTCATACTTCTAGAACACGGATTCTGGGGTTTAATGGTCATAATAAACTGTTTCAAAGGTTTTCTAGCTTGCCTCACAAAGAAACCGACGACTCTGCATTTGAGATGACAGTGAAAACACTATAGAAACTTTTTAAGCAAAACTAAAAAAAAAAAAACATAATGTGATTCCATTTATTCAAAACAGAAAATATGTATACATTTACCAGAGCTTGTTGTGAGGAAATTTCTCCTGTTTTTCCTATGTGTCCCATTCATGGATGAAATTTTGATTTCAGAAGTGGGTGGACGCAAGTATCCATCCAATCACAGATCCGATTCAGTGGCGCATCAGATGTTTGCAAAGTGAGCTTCTTAGGAAATACAGTGGTGACAGTCAATGACACAGGAAAAACATTGGGCCAATCAGGAGCTTGTGGACCATCTAAACTCAGGGAAGTGGGCTTCAGCGTGAGCTGCGGTTTGCTTTTGGCAGAAAAAAGTTCAGGGGACCATGGTCCTATTAAAGAGAGATATTAGGGTCCTAACAAGAGCCTAAGCTGGTGTATTAGTCTCTCTATCTGGTCAAACAGCCGCCCTCCAGCTACTCAACACTCCAACTGTATCTACAAAACAGTATCATCCAAATTCCATTTGATGGGTCAAGCTCATAGTATGTGATCAGAAAATTTTTCAAACTTCTATTTCTTGTAATTAAATGAAATGTAGGTCTTATTCCAGTGTGCTGACTGCCAATTATGGATGAGGATCGACTAGTTTAATACACCGATTTTACATAGCAGTGCCGCTGTGCTGTAAAACACAATCTGCTAATTCGATCTGCAGGGCGGGCTTACATAAAATGTAGAACTGCTAATAGTAGATAAAAACTTCTGTCTCTGCGGTTTTATTGGAAGGAAATAGAACCAAGGGAAACTGAACCATAAAATGTGTTCCGTTTCTGCTTTCCTTGTCCAGGTTAAAACATTTGCTCTTGTGGCATTTATTGTTGATCATATAAAAAAGTGGAAAGAACAATGCTTTGCTATAAACCCTAATTGATGACTTACAAATCCTGCAGGTATTAAAAACGGATCGAATTAGCAGATTGTGTTTTACAGCACAGCGGCACTGCTATGTAAAATCGGTGTATTAAACTAGTCGATCCACATCCATAATTAGAGAAAACTTTTCATATTTCAAATCTTTTCTCCTGAAAACAACACTGGCTAATTACAGCAAAGGCAGCTGCAGTCAAAAAGACTTAAAATAACTAAAATGCATCATATTTGTTGACTTTGTGTTTTTTTTTACTGGTGGTCTGTAAGTCGGACTCTCTCTTATGATCTGATATATTTTACGTGAACCATTTGTCTCAAAATAGTTTCTGAGCCTGATGTTTACATGTTTTGGTTTCTGGGATTTTTGAAACCATAAAAAACAAGAAAAGTAAAACAAGCTAAATGCATCATACCATTGAATTTGCAGGACACGCTCTTCCTGAATGATCATGTACAGACTGTTGAAATTCTGCTGAAAATTCACTTTCCTTCCTTCTAAAAACGCTGAAGAAACATTTCTATGTATGATGTAATGTCATACATAGTGCTTCATCTGGGAGTGAAATGTAGTTAACCCCCCCCCCCCCCCAAAAAATCTAATTTTTGTTAGTCGTTAAACAAAAGATAATTTTTCCTAAAACAACATATATTGTAACAAACACTAGAACTGGCAGATTCTAAATCTATCAAAAGGATTCCCAAACTGTGGGCCCTCCCTCTTCTTGCTTACAATTAAGAGGTAGTTATCGGGTTATAAGTCTCTTAAGCTTGAATGCTGATTTTGACACACTTTTTACATGCAATTTATTTTTGATGTCCAAATAAATCAGTTTTGAGCTTAAGACCCGGCACTCTGGGTCCCCGAGCAAGACCCTTAACCCCTGACTGCTCCCCAGGCTCCACACAGTGGCAGCCCACTGCTCCTCGAGGGGATGGTTTAATATGCAGAAGTGAATTGTATTATTGCTATTTATTTATTTGTTTTGTCTATTAGGAATGTTGGTCTTTGACTACAGTTGGCAATTATTGAAAAGTTTTTTTTTCTGTATGCAGGAATGCCTGATTTCAAATTATTTGCCTCCTTAACCTACAACAATCTCCTTTCTAAGGACCTTCCAGCTCCACTTTGGTGTAATCTCACTTTAACAAACAGGAGCAAACAAAAGGATTTGTTCTGAGGTTTAAACAAGGCAAACCCATGATTGTATGCCTGTGTCATTATTGCAATTTGAAACTCTTTTAATAACCATGGCAGCGACATTTTTTTCTTACATTGGACAGTAAACGTCTTATATTATGTTTTTATTTGTGCATTTTATTATCGTTATAACTTATCACAAGTAATGAATGTACTCAGATAGTGGATCTTCTGTGGAGCGACCCACAGCCACAAAATGGCTGCATTCCCAACGAGGTGCGAGGTGGAGGCTGCTACTGGGGGCCGGATGTAACTGAGGAGGTGTTGGGAAGACACAACCTTCAGCTCCTCATCCGCTCCCACGAGTGCAAACAGGACGGCTATGAGTTCTGCCACAATCGCAGGGTGAGCACAGGAAGATACAAAGTAAAACACAACAAAAAAAATCTCAAAAGACGAGTGAAAAAAAAAAATAAAGAGTTAACAATGGATGTTTTGTTCTTCACTGTTAACCACAGGTGCTGACCATATTTTCAGCCTCCAATTATTACGAGGTGGGCAGCAACAGAGGAGCATACATAAGGATGGGGCCCGATCTGGTCCCTCACTGCATTCAGTACCAAGCCAGCAGCACATGCAGGGAGCTGACCTTGAGACAAAGGTGCACAGTTACAAAGTTACAGAGAAAATATTGAGAGAGAACAGCAACGTTCAGAAAACTTCTAAGAAAAACATTTCAAAGTGTTCAAATGTATTTTTTTCTTACTATATTTTTGCATTCAAATACCTTTTTCTTGATTTTTTTTTTTAATAAGGAACAGTGTTTTTAATTAAAAATACATATAAGCAACCTTTTTTAAATTGAATAATAAAGACACAAATCAAACTTCCTACAAATCCAAATGTATATATATTTCAAACAGAAAGATAGAGATGAATGAGATGAAAGAGATGAATTTTACCTATATGTTTAAGAAAATTTGTTTACACTGAAAACAGAAATATAAATTGAAGGAATTATTAAATTATTTAAAACAGTCGTTTCAACGCCTAATAAAAAAGGTGTTTCTGTGCCTTTTTAAAAAGACCTTTTCCTTTCAAATTATAAGTTTATAGACTATTTCAAAGTCTGTTTTTTTCTCCCCAGTGTTGGTTGGACAGAGAGATCAGCACTGCGAGCTCTAAGGCAGCAACTCTTTGTTCATAAGTCGGATCTTATTGGAGCCTTTCAGGAGTTTGACCCAAACCACACAGGTACAAGAACAGTGGAACCACTCTTAGAGTCAATGAACATGAAAGCAGATAAAGAAATTAACTTTTCAATGCTTCCTATCCAAGGGCGGATCTCTCTGCACCACTGGGCGACAGCTACAGAGAAGGTACTCAACCTGGGGCTACCTTGGAGGGTGCTGCGCCCTCAGCTTGTCAACAGGGCCCAGTATGGTATGCTTAACTACCAGCAGTGGATAAGGGAGCTCTCCATTACTGAACCCAAACCAGAGGTGTGTTAATCTTTTTTTATCTTGGCATCTTTTACCTTCTGCTCACATCCTTCTTAATATTTCATAATTATTGTCATTTTAAACATAATTTGAACCTCCTGGCAGGTGTCAGATACCAGTATCATGGAGACGATGTACAAACAACACTCTAACCTGGAAACCATCTTCCGGATTATCGACACAGATCATTCAGGTGAATAGAGCACAACTCACCTAAGGGGGACCAAAAGTTCTGCAGTTATTATTTAGATTTGTCTTAACTATAATTAAATACAGAACAGATTGAGTAAATAAATAAATGGCTAATGTTTGATGACCGGTGCCTAGATGCAGAAGGTCTAGGATCCAAATCCCAACCTGGGCTCTTCCAGCTAGTTTTCTATGTTCTCCCATTTTCTCTTGACGTGTCATTGGTTAAGCAGTATATTCAGTCAACAACACTCTACAATCTTAACTAGCTGCAGATAAGATCAGGGGGTTATTCTGATTAAAATAGATTAAATAGATTAAAATAAATCCAAGGCATTCTGCTGCCACAAACATGAAATAAGGAAAATGAAGTTATACTATTTTTATGGATTTTATATACCTCTTTAATTCAATTACAATTCTATTATTTCTTTTTTTTATATATTTTTATTGCACTTTTAAATAATTATTGACAAAAAATATCAATATATATATATATATATGTATTCACCGCATTGGCTTGTGGCACTTTTGAATCTCTTCTCTAGGAGAGGCAATTTTCAAATTGAAATAATAATCTGCAGCTATTCTAAAATACATAGATATATTCTGAAATCGACTATTCTGATTTCTTTGCAATCTACAATTTTCAATATTTATCCATGACTATATCGTTATTAATAATGTAGGATAAAAGTGTTTATTACAAATTTATTTTCAGTTAAAAATGTAATCATACATGTAATAAACCATATTCCAAAATCTTACGTAACTAATAAATTCAAATAGTCATTTATTTATGCATTTAATACTTTTTCCTGTAGAACAAAGAATATTAAACCATTCAATACCTAAATATATGTTTTAACCCCCTACTTTATTCAAAATGTATTCATGTCCTCATTTAAGATTACATACATTTAACTCATCTAAACATTTAAATAAATTTTTCCGACATAATTTTCTTACTTATTTTCAGATCATGGCACTTTTTGCCCTCATTTTAAATGATTTTAATTTAAAGAGTTTTAACTTTTTTAATTCCTCTATTGGCGGGTGACATTTCTTTTAAGCTGCATTTTATTTGAAATAATATGACAGCAGGGCCATAAGAATAAGTAACAATTTATCATTCTTACAGGTCTGATCTCTTTTGAGGAGTTTCGTCAGACCTGGAAACTCCTCAGCTCACATCTTAAAATGGAGATCAGTGATAAGGCCATCGCTGACCTGGCTCAGAGCATGGACTTCAACAAAGACGGCAGCATTGATATCAATGAGTTCATGGAGGCCTTTCGACTAGTCGACCTCTCCACACACGCCTGATGGATAGAAGTAGGAGCAGAAGTAGCATTAGGTTAGTGTTGTGCTTTTTTTTTTTTTTTTAAACACATTCTCAGGATCAGACTAAGCACTTTGTCATCATTGTTCATTTCCTAATGTGCTTGATCACTAAAACTACTGTAAATCTTGTTAGATCTTCTGAACCTGAATCTTCTATATTTTATGGATAACTTTTCTGATTGTTTTATCTATTCCAGGTGTATTTTAGGTGTTTTCTACCCAATATAGTTTAATCATAATTTTCAACTATTTTTTTACTTTGGAACTTTTTGAGTGGTGAAAGAAAATAAAAACATATGGTGTAAAATCCTTTTGTTGCCTAATGAGACTCGGTACTTATCACATTACATGAAATTGCTCCATACAAAACACCTCAAAGTAGCAAATCCTCTGAACGTGTTTATGACTAGTAATCCATAATTCTTTGCTTCTGGGGAATAACAATAGAACAAGGAGACCCTTTTTGCGTTAGACATTCAACTTCAAAATAGGGGATTTGTGTTGAGCTTGAAAAGTTCAGTTTAGGTAACTGGACATGAGGTTGCTTGTTTGTGTTGAGCTGCAGCAGCTGGGAAAGGCTGACAGGAAAATAAACACCTGCATGAAATTGTTTATCTGATTCCCAACTTGTAGATTTAAGGCAGGTTTTCCCTATTTGCAAACCGAGCAGATCATACCCACATATTTAGTGTTTTGTCAAACATTCAAAATACAAATGCATCTGGTACCCTGATCCATTACCTCTTTATTGGAAGATCAAACCCTCTGTCTGTGAAATAAGTAAACATTTTTGAAATACTAGTTATTTTTCTGTAAATATTCATGTATTTTCTCTTTAATCAAAAACAAAGTATAGTAGTTATTTTGTTATCTCTTCTGTGCATCTCACATGTTTACATCTAGTTGTGCTACAGTGCCTTGGGATATGGGTGACCCTATTGCATGAGGGGATATAATCGGTTTCAAGCCAACTAATAAGTTCAACTGCCAATCAGCCTTTTCATTCCAGTAGGGGATGCAAATCCGGGACATAAATCCTATCAACTGAAGCCCTGCTTTGATGAGATGTAGGAAAGCGCTGATCTATAAAAGGTAAACAGGAAACATACCATGCAATTACTACCTCCCCCAAAAAAACTTCTACTCCACCAATAATATAAATTTAATTCAAAGAAAATTTATTAGTCTTTTACCAGCATTAAAAAAAAAGAAATACAAAGATGTATTTACATTGCTTTAAAGCACGGCGCACACTCTCAGCCTGTTTACTTGCCAGACACATTAATAACCCAACATCCATAATCTGATTTTACCTGAGGGTATCCTGCTTTTATTAGACACTGGTAATAATTCTTTAATCTGAGTCCAGACAGCAATGAACATTCAATTATACAAGCTGCAAAACTGTGATAAACATGAGCTGACATCCCTCTATGGTGAAGGTTGGTCTGGGTAAGAAGTTTTTTCCTTTTCAGATTTACTAAAGGTCTGAACACACGTTGCGATTGGAGAGGACCGCTCAGCTTAAGATGCCCCCTCTCATGTGTCCACCGTCGTTTAGTCCATGTTCTATGAGTTTGATGTCTTCCAAATCATCTTTGATGACGCTGATCAGGTGACTTAGACCGTCTTGCTGCTGCTTTAAGTGCTGAAAATGTGAAGCAAAAAACAATGATCAAGTAAAAGATAAAAACACCAAGTTTCTTCCAAATATAGTTTGTGTTCGAGAATCAAAGTAATTCCTGCAAGCTGATGGAATACAAGCAATAGATTTATAAATATAGACAAATACTGAATCCTACTTGTTTGATTTCTCTGAGGAGGTCTTCATCCACATTGTAGCGCTCTTCTGATCTCACGGCCCCAAAGTGGTTCTGCATTCGAATTTGGGACATCAGTTCATTCAATCGACCCTGGATAGAAAGAATTTAAAAAACACCACATTACAAAACAAAAGTAGTCTGTTTGTTTAATGTTTATAACTAATGAAAAGCTAAATCCTTTCAGTGGACAGGCTGATCTAGGTTTGCACAGACTTGCCTTGAACTGTGTGGGTGCATTGAGTTCTGATTGAATGGTGTCCAGCTGCACTCTGAGATGCTCCTCATCCACTTGGATAGCGTAGCCGCTTTTTCTCTGAATCTCCTGCTTTATCAGGACCTTTCAGGAAAACACAGCAATGATTAATATGGCAGGGTTACCGAAAAGGAATTTACAGAGCAGGGAGGGATGCGGACCATGCCAGGACATTCAAACTTGTGGAAACTTGGTGGAAAAAAAAAACAAAAAAACGAAGGGGGGTGCGCAGGGGATCTGAAATCAAAGGTGAATTGAATTCATAAATTACCTGCAGCACCCTGTGAGAGAGATCCATCAGCTTCCTTTTGTACTGAGCAATCTTTGCCACAGTTGTTGCCTGGTTTTTCTGCAGCTCACTGATGTCATTGGAGATTATCTAAAAATAAAAAAAGGTGTAAATAAAAAGAATATTTATGCATGTGTTTTTGTTATTCCTTTATTAATTTTACATTTATTTTTTAGATAATATATATACCCTTCTAGTCTAAGGAAACATTTTCTGAAATACCTTCCCTCCCTGCAGATTGCTCTGGTATTTCTAATAATTCCAGAAGAAAACAAGTTGTTGGCAGTGAGCACTGACTGGACATCTGTGCACCGTCCTTGACACCTACAAATATCTGCCCCAGAATTCCTTTTCTAACATCCAAATGGCCCTTTGTCAGTTTCTATCCTATTTACACATAACATAGGCTAAATCTAGTAACAACAGTAGATATTTTTACTCACATCCACTCTGGTTTGGTGTTGTTTGGTCATCTGCTCCTGGATCTGTAGTCTGCGGAGCAGCTCCTTAAAACCGACCATGGGCACAGGAATTAACCTGGAGGAAAACCAGAGAAATGAGCCCTACATGGGAATGTATTCAACATCTTTAATGGATTTCTGTTAACTGATTAGAAGTTTTAATTAGGGGTAGTGAAAGCTAAATTAGACATCAGATATGTTGAAAATGGTTCAAGGGCAGACTCTAGTTAGGTATGAGCCGCTTGGATGGAAGGAAGAAAAGAAAAACATTTCCATCTTACTTCTCTGGGTCAGGGTTGTCCACCTTTGCTTGTTCCCAAATGATGGGATCCACTCCTGGAGATGCGAGTGCAGAGATCACAATTTTAGCTGATTTTAACAAGTAAACAACATTTCTATACTGGGGAACATATCTACCTGCAGGAGCGTTTTGCAGCAGCTGCTTCAGCTGTGCTGGGGTCAGCTCTGTTCGCGTGACTGACATGACCACTCCAATCTGGCCGAGCTGAGCCTTAATGTTGGCCTGCTCCAGAAACCCAAAGAGGGTGGAAGCTGGGATCCTCTTGGAGGTACCGTTGGGGGAACGTTCCACTAGATAAATGATCACCTCTGTCCTGGATGTGAGAGGACGGAAGAAGACGTTGATTAGTCATCATGAGTAATCAAACCATCAGCTTGGTAAGAATTAGAAACCTCATGGAAACGTACTGATCGTTGGGCAGAGCTTTAACACCCTCCACGTTGACGGTGAGAGTTTGGTTGCTTCCTAGAACCTTGTGCAGCGACTCGACCAGCTGCTGCTGCTGAGCACGTACATCAGGTTCCTTTTTATTCAGAATCAACACGACTAACCCATCTTCATCCTTGCTTACTGGAACACAGCTATAGCCAACTGCCTGCAAAGAGATGAAGCACATTTTTTCAAAGCAGAAATACAGATGATTTAATGGAAGATCAGCAGGATTGGTGGACACATTGGAGTGATGGAAAAAAAAAATTACCTTAGACTCATAAATGACAATATAAACACATTAATAGAGACAAAAGAAAGCAACAAATAACTTGGATGGAGGCAGGGATCAATGGTTGGATGGCTGAACCATTAAGGGTGTGGAATAGAAAGATGGGATATGAGTGGATGGACAATTAACACAATAAAAAGGAGGAAACAGCCTGAAAGTTCAAGTATTTTCTCAGAGCAAATACTTTAAATTATCCAAACTGCATATAATTATTTAATTTTGTTAAAATGAAAGAGTGCCAACTGTATGAACCAACTATCCCCATTTTTACCTTGAACCTGCAGAACGGGTTCTCCTGAGTGAACTCCACTGACGGGTTGTTATTAGCATAGTAGCCCTTCCCTGTTCCCCAGTAGGCCTGCAGCTGGTTCCACTTTGCGAGTATGGAGTCCCGTTCATCTCCTAACAGGGTGGGGGCCGACAGAGCGGTGACCTGCTGGTAAAGCTGGGTGGGCTGTGCTTGACCCAGCTGCTGGGCTGGCTGGCCAAACAAGCCTCCTGCTCACAGATAATAAAAATGAATATTTTAGACAAAAAGGGAGTTAAACAGATAGTCATGGTAAGATATGTGTGCTTACCAAACGTATGTTCATTCAGAGTTAAAGAAATAACAAAAAATGAAGTTTCTATGCTTGTTATTACAGAAGATAGCCCTTTTTTCTGAAATATTTCACATAATCAAATAAAAAAGCTCAACATTTACTGACCTTGTGGCTGTGCGGTTGACTGGATATTAAAACCTCCAAACCCGAGGCCAGTCGTTCCTAATCCAGTTCCAAAGCCTGTTGCTCCAGTGGTGGTACCAGTTCCAAGCCCAGATGGAAACCCAAAAGCTTTGTTCTGTGTGTTTCCAAACAGACCTCCTAGGAAAGAATATTAGGATAATATGATATGCAGGAAAACCAGCTATTAAATCTACAATATCTAGAAAATATTAATCCAACTTTAGCAGAAGAATGGCTGCTTAAGCTAAAGGTTCAGTCCCTTGATCAGGGGGAAAGAGTGACATCTTGTGGCGGGATAGTGCAATACAGCATCAGTTATTTGTAATCTAAATAAAGGGGATAGGGCTGATCAATACTGGAGAACAAGACTGTTATTATTTCCCAAGAGAACATATAAAGAGGTTTTACTGCAACCTGTAGTGACCACCCTTCATTATGGCATTGCAGAACACTTTATAGTAAACAGCTATACTGAATGACACAATTTAAAAGAATCAATAATTCACATTTTGCTCAGATCTCTGTCACCGACCTGTTGTGTTGGAGGAAGCAAAGTTGAAAGTGGATCCTGGTGCAGTAGCAGTCGTTGTAGTGGTCCCAAATCCTCCAAATGCCCCTGAAAATCAATGTGAATGATGGCAAGTTTAATGACAGGAAGGTGATGCAACAAAAGTTAGGATGACAACAACACTTTCATCAAGTGCTTGATGAAACATGGCAAAGGTTTAAATAATCAGAGGGGGTTCGACAAATGAATCCCTCAGGTTTTGTCTATAGAACATTCCACATGGGCATAGCAGAGATGGGTGAATAACTCAACACATTTCATGCAAATGCTATGACTTAAGCCAGGCATACACTGTGTGATTTTTTCAATCGTTGCACACAGCTGCAGTTCACACTGTACAACGAAACCGCAGGGTTACGTCATACAGTGTGAGTTCACAGCTCACTATGTCTGTGCAGCACGATGCTCTGATGCGATCTACCTGCTCGCACTGTGCGCCTAAAAACCCCGTCGGCTGAGCTCCGCAGTGAGATGAAGCTACTCTGACTCGTCTATCTGGAAGCCAAATGAGTAGAAGAGGAATATGAGGTTCACTAGAGTGAACCCCGCTACCTTGGTAATTTATGCAATTTTGTGCTAAAAGCCCTAAAAAGAAAAGGCGACAACATATTTGGACAAAGACATGGCTGCGTAAACGTAGCTACTACGGTCTGTCAGTTTTACTGAAAGAACTCCATTTCACCCGGACCCCCGCCATGCTTCTGTGTTTACATCTGAGAGAAAGAATAAAAAGAAGAATCCTTGTTTGCGCATCCTCACTGAGCGATTTGCCCATGACGGTCACGGACGCACAACCAGGCTAAAAGTCTGGCCCGATCGGCTAATTCTAGCACAACTGAAAAGACCCAAAAAACTGTGTAAGCCTGGCTTTACAATCACAAAGTAAGATGGAGAAAAAAAAAAAAAAAAAAAAAAAAAAAAAAAAAAAAAAAAAAAAAAAAAATACTGCAACACATTGGGGCGGAAAAAAACGAAACAATAATGCATGATTTACAGGCACAACATAAACAGAATCCCAAAGACCCTCTACCTGTACTAGCCAGGCTATTACCAAAATTGAAAATAGAGCCAGTTGTGGTTGCCGTACCAAAGCAACCTACACTGAGGCTGATTGCTGCTGGGTTCGCATTTAAACCAAACCCCCCAAAACTAAACCCACCAGCTGTAGTGCTTCCAGCTCCAAGCCCCCCAAATCCTGCAGCCAAAGCAGGCAGGCAGCAAAGGAAAAAAAATAGGAGAGTACATGGTGGAGATAAATGACAATACCAGAGCTGGAAATTACTTTTATTATCAGCATCTTTCATGTTCTTAAAGGAGAAGGATCAGAACAAGCTACATGTTTCATGCTTTATCAAGAACATTCATCTTACCAGTGTTGGTGGAGCTAAAACCAAACCCTGGGGCCGCTGCAGCCGTGGTTGTAGCTGTGCCAAAAGCAGGAGCTGTCAGAGCTGTGAAGTTAGAACAGATTGTTGCTTAAAATGTTACCCAGACGTACAGATAAGCATCAATATACATCACGGTTCAACGGGAGCAGCAGTCTCAGTGAAACAAGTAGTTGGCCTGAGTGAAGAGAAATAATTTACAGTGCTTTGCAAAAGTATTCATATCACTGGAATTTCATGTTTTCAGGTTAGAAGCACAAGATGCAATATGTTTTATTGAGATTATGTTATACTGAGCATTTATTCCCAAAGTTGGGGTCCTTGATCAATTAAGATCCACTACAAAAATTAAACTACCGTATTTTCACGACTATAAGGCGCACTTAAACGTCTTTTTATTCCCTCAAAATGTGCGGTGCGCCCT
>NW_015150587.1:1323812-1333862 GCF_000732505.1 Cyprinodon variegatus
AAATATCGGCATATCGGATATCGGCCAAAATCCCAATATCGTGCATCCCTACTCTAAACACCTGCAAAAGATTCCTGAGGCCTTTAAAACTCCCAGCCTGGTTCATCACTCAAAACCCCAATCATGGGTGAGACTGCCGACCTGACTGCTGTCTAGAAGGCCATCATTGACACCCTCAAGCAAGAGAGTATGACACAGAAAGATATTTCTGAATGAATAGGCTGTTCCCAGAGTGTGTATGAAGGCACCTCAGTGGGAAGTCTGTGGGAAGGAAAAAGTGTGGCAGAAAATGCTGCACAATGAGAAGAGGTGACCGGACCCTGAGGAAGATTGTGGAGAAGGGCCGATTCCAGACCTTGGGGGACCTGCGGAAGCAGTGGACTAAGTCTGGAGTAGAAACATCCAGAGCCACCGTGCACAGTCGAGTGCCGGAAATGGGCTACAGGTGCCACATTCCCCAGCTCAAGCCCATTTTGAACCAGAAACAGCAGCAGAGGCACCTGACCTGGGCTACAGAGAAGCAGCACTGGACTGTTGCCCAGTTTTGCATGTCATTTCGAAATCAAGGTGCCAGAGTCTGGAGGAAGACTGGGGAGAAGGAAATGCCAAAATGCCAGAAGTCCAGTACCAATGTCAAGTACCCACAGTGCCAGTGTCAAGTACCCACAGTCAGTGATGGTCTGGGGTGCCATGTCAGCTGCTGTTGTTGTTGGTCCACAGTGTTTTATCAAGGGCAGGGTCAATGCAGCTAGGTATCAGGAGATTTTGGAGCACTTCATGCTTCCATCTGCTAAAAAGCTTTATGGAGAATCAGAATGACCTGGCACCTGCTCACAGTGCCAAAACCAGTGATAAATGATTTACTGACCATGGTATCACTGTGCTCAACTGGCCTGACAACTCTCCTGACCTGAACCCCATAGAGAATCTGTGGGATATTGTGAAGAGAAAGTTGAGAGATACAAGACCCAACACTCTGGATGAGCTCAAGGCCGCTATCGAAGCATCCTGGGGCTCCATAACACCTCAACAATACCACAGACTGATTGCCTCCATGCCACGCCGCATTGAAGCAGTCATTTCTGCAAAAAGAATCCCAACCAAGTATTGAGTGCATAACTGTTCATAATTATTTGAAGGTTGCTAATTTTGTGAGATAGGAATTTTGGGTTTTCATGAGCCGTATGCCAAAATCATCCATATTAAGACCTGAAATATTTCAGTTAGTGTGCAATGAATCTAAAATACATTAATGTTAAAGTTTTATCATTACATTATGGAAAATCATTAACTTTATCACAATATGATAATATTTTGAGAAGGACCTGTATATGTGGTAATCAATGGTGTGAAAAAGATGATCTAGTTACATGAAAATAAAAATGCATGTTTTTAAACTTTATGGACCCCAACATCTCCCCATGATAAATTATAGGGGTGCTATTCTTTCCAAGGACAAGGAAGCTGTTCAGAGTTTGTAAGATGGGTGGATTTACAGGATTAGAAATCCTGTTAGAAAACTAAGAAAAGACTCCAACTAGAATCCCATTAAAAAAGGATAGAAGATTGAGTTTATAAGCTGTCCAAATGAATATACATTTATATAAATTTAACAGGTACGTATACTTTAGTCAGGCACTGTAAATGACAAACCGGCTGAGCTGAAAAATAAAAACTAAAATAAACCTTCTACACCCAATCAGTTTAGGCGTTGAGTCTGGATAATAACTGCTCTGAAACCATTTCAACACTTACTGCCAAACCCTGAAGAGGCGGTGGTCGTGGTGGCTGTCGGGTTAAAACCAAACGTCGTTGAAGCTGTCGTTTTGGCACCAAACTGACCAAATGAAAACCCGGAGGTGCCTTTAAGAAGAACGCTTATATGGAGTTAAGCTCGTTTTAGCTACATCATGCATTAAAAGAAAGCAAGCTAAAGAAACATATTTAGTAGGTAATTTATTTAAACCGAGGCTTATGGAAACTTAAACACAAATAAGACATTTGTATATGTCTTACTACACATTAAACATGTACGTTCTCCAGTGCTAAAGGCTACAAGCATCCCCCAGTTATCATTAGCTTGAGTACCACACTGCTAAATGCTATTAGCAGCAGGTTAGCCGAAACGTCCAGTCTACCAGTTAGATGTACAACGTATTAGTCAATATCCCTGCAAACCCGCTTCTGTAATACACATTAGGCATCTTTAGTTATGATGAAGACCAAATATCGCTCGTACCTGCCGCTGTGTTGGTCGCAGCACCGCCAAAACTGAACGCCATGTTGACGACTGTCAGGGAACCAGAGCTCTTCTTCGCCTTCTTCTGCAGCGTCAACTACTCAGGTAAGTGGAGCAACGGCGCCCTCTGGTGTTTAAATCTTTCTTCGTCCTTCTTATTATTCTTAAAAAAAAAAAAAAAAAAACGTTATTGGGCGTTGTTAAATGACATATAACTTAAAAAAATGTTAAAGTTCGATCATATATTTTTACAGAAAAACACAAGCATAGGGAACAAAAAATAATAAGATAAATAAACAAAACTAATTAACCAAAAAACACCCAGGGGTCTACTACATGTACATTAAAATGATTATATAAATTAATTGTTTTGATTGATTTATGATTGATTTTTCTAGTTTTTCAATGGTATTCCAACAAGTTGTAAGATCTGTCATTTTAAATATATGAAAAGAGGGTATGTTTTTTTGCCAAATCGATAATATTTAGCTAAATTATGGTTGAATTAATTATATATTCACATTCACAAAATGTACAATTGTTACTTACAATTACTGTTAATACTGCAATTCTTACATACAATGTTGAAAAGAATCTCTTTGACTTTGTTCATACCAATATATTGATAAGGTACTAGGAAGATCAAGTTCAACAGTTTCCTGTCCATGGGAGTCCATCTGTGTTGACATACTACATACATACTGTAGTGGTAGAGACTGGTACAAGCTGGTTCCTGATTAAAACATTGATACATCTCTTATCTGCAAGTGGAATTCCAGCTGGAGAACCCAGTAAAAAACATGTAGAGGGAGCTGTTGAGATGCTTTGTGCAAAAGAGATATAGAAAATACTGCTGGGAATAGAACTGATCATCATTTCAAACTCTTCTCCAGAACTATCAATGTTATATTTTTCAAGAAGAGCACATGTTACTATGAGCATTAAAGTCACCACACCAAATGACCCTGGGATAATTGTGCCCTTGAACACAAAGTAGACTCAGTAACTCTAACCTGTTACATGGATTATAAGTGCAGTAGTCTCTTTATTGTTCCAAATTTCCACTACGATGTACTTGTGATGACCTAAAATCCTGGATGGAATGTCTTTTTTCTCTTTTAATTACCTCACATCCAGCATAAGCCAATCTATGGGCCCCTCAACAGCTCACGGCCACAACATCTGGGTTGCACTCCTGTGCTAGACTTCCAATAATCATGGTCTTGCACATCCTCTTTTCTGATTACAATTCTTTGCAATGTGCCCAAAGCTCTGGTAGTTGTAACATCTCAGTAGTTTCAGCATATCATCTCTAACTTGGTAGCATATAAATCCCCAAAATAATTCTTTGCCAGGTTTTCCTTCTATAACTCAATAAAATGGTGTAACTTTCCTTTTTAACGCAATCTTTAGTGGAACCCATTTTTATTAGATTTATCACTTTCCCTCCTTGTTTCTTCATCCTCTTATCAATGGATCTTATAGTATTCTTAAAGTTAATAACGACACCTAGTGTACATACGTTTGTGGAACCTCACAGCCTTATATTACAGAATATTTCTATATTTGAGTTTTATAGTAAAGAATAAAACATGGTGTGGATTTTGCTCTTTGTCGCTTTCAGGTCCTAATTCTCTGTTTAGATTTTATTTCTCCCTGCTTCTCCTACTGTTTCTAAGCTGGATATTTAAAAAACACTTTATCATACATGACTCTTTCTCTTTCTTGACAACCCTGATAAAGTGCCATTTTCTTCAATGACAACATCTGGAAATAACCACAGAATTAATTTTGTTATTTGACAGGTTTTAATTCAGTGCTAAACAAACATCCATAGTGAGCTATGAAAACCCATCACTTCAGAAACCTTAAAATTACCAAGCTGAGGCAAACCTTGATTAACGCAAGGAGACATTTCTCCTAAAACTATTATTTTATTGTTGTGAACACATTAAAAACATTACTAACAGTCAACATTTCAAAAGCAGACAATCAAAGGTATATGTGGAAATATCAGTAACAATAATTTCACAGGATAGAACTTCATATTTTGGCACCAAGCATTCTGAAATACAGTAATCTGTACATTCTCAGTGTTTTGGTTTTGTACGTGTAACAAGAATAACTTACCTTCTTTTAAACATCTGCCAGATATTCTATGGTATAATACTGCTTTTTTATGAACACCTAAATTTCTATCTATAAATGTATCGCTCTCGCGTATAAAAAGAAGCTTTTTTCTTCTGAGTAACTGGGTTAATCTATGCTTTAAAGAGAAAAAATACAATCTAATAAAGACGGTATAATCCCTCTGCTGTTTTTAGATATGTACATAGTTATGCATAGGGAACTGCTGTCAAAACCCAGGATAACATGTTTGCTAACATGTTGGAGGAGCAGTCGTCACAGCTGGGGCTCATCACAGTTTCACATGAATCATTCCACAGCATTTTCAAGATTGCATAAAAAAATCACATTAAAAATACAAACAACCTTCCGTCTCTGATTTCACGCAAAAAGCAACTTCCATCAGTCCTATCTTGTTTTTGTTTGGTAGCTGGAGGATGATAAAAGTCATACGGAAAAAACACTCCATTTATAAACCTCAAATACAACAGAAGGCACAGCAAACCTGATATTTTACACACAGCTACAGCAGTTTAAACCCTTTTTCTGAATAAAATATGTGTTAGTTAGTTAGTAGTTGTAGAACGTGTAGAAATCTTTTCATATTAATGGCTCAAGGTGTTTTAAGAAAATATTTGATTCTGCAGTAGAGTACTCTCTGTCTTCATTTATTGTAAGTTCTGTGCAGGGTCCAAGACCAAAACATTTCTACTGCCTAAAAAAAAATAAAAAAACAATTCTGGAAACATATGACTTTCATTTTGAAGATTATATAGAAGCAGAACTATAAAACAAATGTGATGCCAATTTTTAAAAGGCATCATGAACTACCGCTATAAGGGCGTTATATAATATGACTGTGTTTGAGTTTAAAAGGCAAACAAAAGATGCACATGCCCAATCCTGTCCTTGACACCACGGTAAGCAGAGGAATAACAATAAGCTAATGGTAATTTAAACAGGAAATAGAGGTCGGAGGCATCAAAGAAGAAAATTATCTCTTATGCGCAAAGCATATCATGATAAGGTGAAGCTGTAGAGTAATTATTGTCTCACCCAGAAGTAAAAAATTATTAGGGATCGGAGAAAAAAAAAAAAAAAGATTTATTTCTAAATTACCTGAATTTTCTATTACCCAGTTATGTTGGCCAATATTTTCTGTTTTCAATACCTGTTGCACAAAGAAACATCACAGACCACTTGCTGTCTAATTAATCATGAATTAATCAATTAGCTAATCATTAACTAGTCTGCTCTTACACTAAAAGAAGACAATAGGAGACTTATCCACTACAGGTAGGATATTAGCTGTAACTTTAAAGTCAAACTTTGCTGCAAAAATCCTGACCTAAAACTTACAGATCTGAATCTATTCTACACATAAAGATTTCTACACTAACATTTACAATAAAAAAAAAAAAAACTGAAACAAATGTCTGACTTTACAAAAAAAAAGAAGCTCTGCAAATACAAAGTGTTTAGTTTGAGCTCGATCAAACATCATGGACAACAAAACGTCCATTTCCCACAGTCTATACATAAAAATCCAAATATTTCACATCATGACTGCCGACGCGTACAACGATACACGATTTCCAACACTGAGTTAGGGGTGAAATGGAGAATAGACTCCATAATACTGAACTGATTGAAATTTCTTAAAGAGAATACTTTAAAAATAATTTGACAGCATCTTAGACGCCCTGAGAGGATGACTCTGATACAAGTACTATATTTATAGACGCCAATGTGCTTTTTCCCTAAATGACTCCCGGTGTTCAGGCTGGGTATATTCTAGAAGCCGAAAGCACTGATCTCAGAAAATGAAAATAAACAGAGCAGTTATGAAAAGATTGGAGACACATAGGTAACATATACATGGCATGTGTTTAACCAGGAAATTTAACATGGTTAAAATGTGCCCCGATCCTCAGGCTTATTGCTCCGTCTTAGCAGTCATGCCGATGTAGGTTCCATTCTGGCCTTCGTCCTTCTCCTTGACCGGCGTATAAGAGGTGTCTTCTTCTGCTGAGGTCTGCAGGGATGAACAGGTGATGAATTCATTATTTTTTTCTTTTTGTGAGGATCAGGGGTTAAAGGCTTAACATTTACTTGTAGATTTCTGCTGATGAGCTTTAACAGTTGTCGTAAAATGCAGCATAACCAAACCGTGTTAAAGCGTTAAAACCATGTGTGATGAAGAAGGAAATGCAGTTCCATTGAGAAGTTTATAATCACTCATCCTGAGCAAGTATAATCCCCTATATAACATACATATTTCTGTATTTCTTTATTTTCCATAGAGGTGAATAAGTCCTCATCGCAGTTGTTAGCATTTTTTTGCATTGCAGGAAGTTTTTGGGCTCTTTCTGCACAGAGACTGTAATGTTCTGTCCATTTGCTTGACGTACTTGAGCTTTCACCAACTAAAAATAGGCAGGTTAGACTGATAATACCTAAATTATATATATATATATATATATATATATATATATATATATATATATATATATATATATATATATATATATATATATATTATATAAGTAAGTGATAGTGTGTCCCGATAGTCCCTAAAATTCCCTCTGAACTTTATTTCAGTTCTAACATTTAGCCACCTAAATGGTTGGATCTTTTATCACTTTTATTGGTGCAATTGCTAAATTAAATTTAAATCATTTTGTTTAGAAACAAGCAGGAGGTTCTTAAATTAATACATCTAAAACACTCAATGTTAACCTCTCGCCTAAATTCAACACTAATTTTGATGTGTGTTTCAGATCATCATTCTGTTGATAGTTTTCAGTGGCTATTGGTGGATATGATGTGACGTTAATTAAACTTGGAGGTTGTTCCCAGTCTGCATTTGTCCAACTAATGTGTGCAATCTATCAGCTCCACTGAGCTCCTCTGCTACTGCTATGATGCTATCACTGACATATTACTGTTCCGACATTCTTCTTAACATTGAGGATCTCTATTACCGTAACTGAGGCAGAGAGTGCAGGTTTTATAGCAGAATGTTAAATGTTCCTGTTGCCAGTAGGCTTTTTCATTTAACTCAATAAAAAAAAAATGCCTGCATATGTTTGTTCATGCCATAATTTACCAGCCTACTACTTCCTGCTGTCTTATTCGTCTTTTTGCCAGGTGTTTTGTATGTTTGTTAATCATGCAATGTGAAAAAATGTGTTTTTATTGCAGTTTTGTGGAACTTAAAACATTTTTTATGTTTCTGGTTGGGAAATTCCTTTTTTAATACAGTTTGAACAATTTGAAGGTCAATGGAAATGCAGCGATTGACACTAGCCTGAAGCAGGAAAAAAAAAAAAGAAGACCAATAGCAAGAATTTGGAAAACCCTAACCGCGCTAACCCTGGCTCTATTGGAAACTATGCTTGAATACAGAATCTGGAACGGGGGGAAAAAAAAATTATTTTAAAGGATCTTTACTAACTCTGTCAGGATGTCAGGTATCCATCCAGAAGAAACACCAGGTGCTTAAAAAAGATTAAGATCAAATTTCTATGCGATATTTAACAAAACTTTGTTTGTTGGTATGTATATATTTGAGCCTATATTTTTAATTTCAGCAAGTTTGGATTAGAGGAACCAAACTTGCTGACAAGTAAAAAAAAATTCAAGTAATCGTATTAAATTCTTGTCCTAAAACTTATCAGTCTTGTATGTCTTATTATCAGCCCAGCTTAAAAAAAGTAGATAATTCGAAGTTTAAAATAAAAGGTTCATTTTCAGGTTAAGCACAGGTAAACTTCTCATTAGAACTGTAGGCGATACTTCCAGAAAACAATTAAAAAGACAGCAAACAGTATTAATTAAACACAGCCAGACTTACAGTATAGGCAGCCTTGGTAAACACAATGCGCTTAACTTCCTTCTGCACAGAGATACATGGTGATAAACACATGCCAAGTGGAAATAGTGAGGGGTTATGAAATTAAATTAATAAGAATTAACAAAAATTACTGTAAGTTGTTAGAATCAAGCTTTGTTAAGGAGGAGGCACTGTACCTTCTGTTGATGGGCCATGATCAGAAGGATAACAAAGACTAGCAGCAGGATCCCACCCAGCCCCACGATAGCAAGTGGGAAGTTGGACACCACTTTGACAATTGTCAGCAGCTTGTGCACCCGTTCTGCAGATGCATCATCGATCACCACGCTCTGCATCAATACACAAAGTTAAGGACTGTTTAGTTGAAAAAAACAGTATTTAAAATTACCATTAGGTGTAAAACTATTTTTTATAGAATTTATGTTAGAAAATAAAAAATGTTCATGCTTAAAACTTATTTAAGTTCCTATGATCCTATGACCTATGAGCAGATTTATAACAAAGAGGCAATTATATTTAGATTATTAACAGAATGTAATGATAACTCAGAATTTATTGTTTTACTATAAGTCATAGGAGCCTATCCAGCTATTGGCAAAACCCGTCTATGTGTCTATTTACAGTTGTTATCATTTTAAGGGCTGAAACAATTAATCGATTAATTGTGATTAATCGATTATGGATATAATCTTCAACTAATTTAGTAATCAATTAATCATCATTTGGAATATAGAGACTATAAAATGTGTCTTTAGCTCACAGAGCAACCAATCTAAAGTAGTAATCATACCAAGATTGTAAAAAAAAAAAAATATAAACATTTTGCATTTAAGAAAATAAAAAACATTGTTAAACTTTACTAACAGTTAAAAAAAACTGCTAGTATGCTCTATCCAGAACATCTCAAGTGGAAAGGTTTTAGTTTTACCTGATTTATTTTCATTAAAAATCTTTAAGGAACTTTTTTCTATCTGATTATTAATCAGTTAATTGAAAAAATAATTGATTAATTATCTAATATTTTTTAGAATTTTCTTCTACTTCTGTTAAACCCACACAGGATCCCACACTCCCAGCTAATGCATGTTTTTTCCTGATTGAAATGAATCCAAAATGACTGCTTATGCATGAATAGTATTACTCACCTCATTGAGGAACATAACAGGGAAGATAGTTTCATTTAAGAATTTTGTGTCTCTGATTAAAGAAAAAGGAAAAGAAAGAACATATTATAATCCTAAATAGGTACAAACAGATCTTAGTGTTTAATCTGTCCTGCGGTGCAAATACTTACGGGTATCCAGCGATTCTGTTTAACAGGATATTAACCTGTGCTCTTTTGCTTGCACGCACAATTATTCCAGTTGTCTGTCAAGATATTCCATAAAAACAGTACATACATTATTACTGTTGCTAAAAAATTCTGAGATGCAGTCCTGTAAATTCATATATTATAGAAAAGTTTTTATTTTTTAGTAACTCAACATGTGCAACTTGATAAATAATATATACTTAACGTCATTACACAATTTTTGACTAAGGTGTTGATTTAGATTTTTGGTGTCGGTTTACGACTGCTGAAATTTAATTTATATGAGCAAAATCGTGGAAAGTAAAGTGGAAGGAATGGTGCGGTTAGAAGAAGCTACAGAACAGACACGGCTCCTCTATGAAAGAACTGTAAGTTAAAGCTCATTGGTTTCAGGGAAAAATACTAGGTGTGAACTGCAGCTGCATCGAGGCCCCAGGTACACACACATATAACGTATATATATATATATATATATATATATATATATATATATATATATATATATATATATATATA
>NW_015150587.1:1333960-1373821 GCF_000732505.1 Cyprinodon variegatus
ATATATATATATATATATATATATATATATATATATATATGCAGGATGCAGGCTACTGCAAGATTCAGCTTAGTTCATTTGTTTTGGAAATCATTTGAATTCCTTTTCTTTCCTTCTGTTAAGCCACATCTGCACCAAACATAACATTAGAGGCGGTCCTTCGCACAGGAGGAAAAGGAACAGGACTGTTTCTGGTCTAAAATCCTAAATTCATCAAATCCACATTCAGCCCAAATTTCTATCTGGACATACGTGGATAATCCAGGTCCAAACAGTAAAAAGCCTATGCAGAAATTAGTTCAACTATTCACATTTCCAGTTCTACAACACAGACTGGGGATTTATTTTATGGACCTGGATTATCCATCTCTGACTTTATGCCTTCTGCTGTCAAGTGTTACAGAAATGCAGCAGGATTTGATATCGACCAGCAAAGCTAAAACTACTAGAATCTGCTTTAACATTATGTGTGTGTTATGGGCAACAAACTGGCCTGACCTGAACCCCAGAGAATATTTGGGATATTATTAGGAGAAAAAAAAGACACTGCAGACCAAAGCAGAAGAGCTAAAGGCAGCAACCTGGGGTTCCTTAAAACTTAGCAGAACAGCTGACTGGTTCCTTCATGTAACAATAAAGTAAAGCAGTGAGTCATATAAAAGGAACTCCATTAGGTATTAAGGCTATTGCATTCATGTCAGTCACTTATGTTTTACAATTCTTTAATTCCTCTTACTGTATTGTATAATATGTGCAAAGCCATAATGTAGTTTTCTGACCTGAAGTTGTTTTTTCTATAGATTTAAGCAACACCCACAAAAAAGGGCAGAATAAAAGGCCTGAAATATATGGTTATGGAAATACAGATTTTCAATTTTTAACTGGATTATTAAAACATGTGTTTTATTATATCCAAAAAAAAAAAAAAAAAAAGATATGGCTTGTGGTGTTTGGGTTGCACTACCACTTGTTAACCAGTAGATGGAGTAGGAGCACATCTTTATATTTTGGAACATAAAAAGTTTTGCATGGTTGTGAATAACAACAGTGTGGTCTGGTGGCTTACCGGGTTGAGGTCTAAGAAGGTTTGATGATGTCTCCTTTGCGGGGACAATCCTCCAATGGCTTCAACATATTTATTGTCTCCCAGGTAAAAATGAGGAAAGGAGGCGACTACAGGGGCACCTATGAGAGGAACAAAATTTCAGTTTGGACAGTTTCAGAGCAGTTAAACCAAATTCTATTCAGAACCTGAAAATGCTTTTTTGCTGTTTTGACTTCAAAACTGCTTTAATTCCAAATTAAAAGATGTCCAAACATTTCTTAGGGATTTTGGTCCATACTGACAGATGCTCCAGATTTACAACCATATCCCATCTTAACTCTCATCAGTCTGTATTCTTCTCCATTCAGATGGTAAATTTCCAATTGAATTGTACCTAATAAAATGGCCATTGGGTGTAAATCACTACCTAAAACAGAGGCTGTATGTAACTGTCACCTGCTTGAATAAACAACCCCATATGAATCCTCTCCAAGCTGCTCTCAGTGTTCATGTTTATCTATCTACACACACGCTGGGGTCATGTAAAGGATAAACAACCCTCACAGACACTCACTATCCCAACGCAGATAGCATTTTCTCCTTTATTGTCTGATACAATCAAGGTGTAACTTGCCCTTCCTTAAGGACAATGTGAAAGATCACTTCTGCTCTAAAAGATGTTGTCCAAACGAAAGAAAAATAAAATGTGGAAACAGGGTGACAAAAAGTCAACATGTCTGACTCATTAAATGCTGTCCCGATAACGGATTTTCCGCAAACAAGTCCCCGCCACTTATTCTCACTGGGACCAAGTTGGGTGAAAGGTAAGGCATATTTGTGCTCCATGGATGTAACTCTGAGCCAAATTCATGTGCCTCTCATGTTAATTGGCAACTATCACAAAGTTAGAGGTGGGAGCAGTTTGAGGTGAGGGTACAAAGTGGGGCAAAGGTGACAGATTTCCTTCTCTTCTCTTTGGCAGCGGATGTGGGACAAAAAAAGCAGCCCACCCGCAGTCACCTGAGAGCATTGTTCACATGACAACCCCGCAAGGTCACGGTGGTGCAAGTGGGCCGCTTGCCTTTTTTTTTCTTTTTTTTTTTATCAGCACAGCCTTGGGTGACCTTAATCCTCTACTGCAAAACTCTTTTCTGTTGGTGGCTAAACAGAGCTGCTGACCCCAGCCGAGCTTTGACTTTTATAAACTCTCGACATGTTTTCTAATGTTTCACCACTTCCACTGGCGGCGAGTTTGACAGCAGATATTGCTGACATGTTGATGCTAAAATAATTGAATTGTTTCAAGCAAAAAGGCAGTAAGGTCTTTCCTGATCGGACTGAAGGGTGAAATCAGGTGACAGGGCTTACTGCCACAGGCTGCAGGCCCAGTCATGGTCAGATGGTGCCTGAGGTGAGGCATGAGCTAGAAAACCACATATCGTGAGACCTTCATTTTCTGTTTTACTGCTGGTAATATAACTGAAACCTTTATACTAACGATTATTTTGCAAATCAAATAATCTGTCAATTGTTTTTTCGGGTAATGGATCAATAGCCAAAGTTTCCTTAAAGAAGATTTCTAACGAAATGAAACCAGGTGAAACTAAAACTTTTCCAATTGAGGAGTTCTGGATAGAGCATATTGATAGACGAAAACGTTTTTTTTAATTTTTATCTTGAATGCAAAATGTTAACATATTTTTCTTTTTTAAATTTTGGTATAAATACTGCTCTAAGTGGGTTGATCTGTTAGTTAAAGGCACATTTTACAGTCTCTATAATCCATTTAACAATTAATCGATTACTGAATTAGTTGACAATTATTTCAATAATTAATTAGTCACGGTTAACCCGATTCATTGTTTCAGCCCCTACTTTATACACAAAGAAAGACAAAAAGAAGAGTACAAAACAAAAACATAAATACATGTAGCTGTTGAAGCTCTGATGAGGCATGTTTGGGTTCAAAGACTGCTTAAGAGCATAAAAATGTGCTGCAGAGTGAAGATTACCGTTCCGACAGGGGCTGACTTTAAGAACCCCAGAACCCAGGCATTCCTTAGGGGTGACGCAGAAACCTGTGTTGGCTGGGTTCTCCTCTTTGCTGGCCAAAACGGAGCGGGGAGGTGTAAAGCGGTAGGCAGGGATTCCTTTCACCTCAACGTCCTTCTCAAATTCCATGTAGATAGTCCTGAACAGTAAAGTAAAAGGCAGAATTTATAACCTTAGAAGTATAGGAAACAATGGGGAGATTTTTTTTTATGTTTGTTGTTATTCTTCTGCAGATCAGAATACTGAAAAATGTGACTAATCTGTTGTTTCTTATGCACAATAAATTAAATGGCATTTACCGGTAGCCTGAATATATATAGTATAACAATGATTAGCATTAGTGGGAGATTTAGATATAAAATCATTTTCATTCATCAGAAATGTGTTTATGATAAGAAATAATAAAGGGTTAGTTAAAGGCATATTTTAATCAACATTAAAGGAGGTAATATAGCCACCAAATCCCTTTGGTTCTCTCCTCTCTCTGTCCCCTGAATTCTCAGCCGTTCTCAGAAACAGTTTTCACCTTATCAGCTTACAATGTTGCTCTTTGGTAAGTCGCACAGACTAAACAAAAGAAGCTTAGCGCGACATGAATGTGTTCTCCGACAAAATAACTTGTTCAAAGCTATGAAGTTAAGTGACAACAATGCCACTAATTGACTGGAGCCTGTTCCAGGGGCTGATTTTCACACAGGACACCATGAATACCAAGGGCACTTTGGACACGCCTTAAAGAATGTGATGCCAAGGCAAGTAATGATTGGCTAATAATTACTGTACTACTTATTGAGTTTTTTTTTCTTTTGCTGCATTGCAACCACATATTTTATAGTATTTTAGAGGAATTCTTTGACAATTTGACAATGGGCCCAATGTGTATCCGCCCAACTTTAAGGTACATGCAGAGGAATTTAACAACGCAGCTAAGTGGTGGTGGCAGAATCATGAGTGGATGTTAGAAAATGTATTTAAGTTTTAAAAACTTTAAGAATGATGACAAGCTTTATATTGCTAAAAAAAACAATGTATAGAAAAGCTACAAGGAAATGATTAAATGAATGTCTCACATTATCAACAAGTAGTGCATAACTGGTGGGGCTTCATCCACAAAAATGTGCCGCTTTAGTATAAAGTTACCAATATGTAGAGTTGATATTAATAACTTCATCTTAATTTACTTTCATTATTACAGTGGCCACAAAATTTCTGATTGACATGTCTTGCTTAGTTATTACCTCTTTGGACAGGAACTGCTTTGCCTCTAAACAAAACCATATGATCTCGAAGCAACGGTTGAAATTGCTTCATTAAATTAAGTTTTAATTAAGCTGAGAGGAGGGTGTTGTCCAAGCTTACATCCATCATGGACAATACCCTGTTGGCAAAAAGGAGCGTTACCACAGGTCATTCATCCCTGCACCAAACTAAAGCGTTTACAATATGCAATGGGTATTACCTGGTTAAATAAAGGATAAATTGTTGCTATATAATTTTCTCCAAAAAATATTTGGATAATATCCTTCATGTATTCTCAAGCTTATGGTAAAACCTTGTCCATAAAGATCACATCAGTGTTCCTTTAAGTCCCATTTAACACTTTTATATACTGGTATTTAAATATATTTTACAGTTATTGCTTAATGCATAGAAAGCTAGGTGGATAAACAAAATTATTATGCTACATAACTGTTGCCACAGCCCACACTTTAAAATCTGGGACGATTCAGTCCAACAGTGAACTGCACAAATCATCTCAATAAAATGAATCTCTTTTATCCTTTGCTTGATCTCCTTGAGGATTTCATTTTTATGTGAACTTCGCTTTTGGTATGTGCTGTAAATGTCTAATCACGTTTGAATATCTTATCTGTCTTCCAACATTCACACGAGAATTGCTTTATTGTGAAGGGCCCATCCCACCTCTGTGAATGATTTCAGTTATATAGTGCGAAGGGAATCTGGTCTATCCTTCTCTAGGAGAACAAAGCACTCCATACACTGTCTGCCAAGTGTCAGGGAGGAAACACAGCCTACCAGTGGTGCAACAACACTATGTGGACCTTTCCCTTGACCCTTGAGAGAGAATCCAAAGAAAACATGTAAAGTGTCTCTTATTTCAGGTACAGGACTGGGAATCTCTGCCCTGTAGTTGGAATGAGAAATAATCATAAATCTGCTGAAAGTTTAGATCAGCGAAGCTCATATTTAAACTGTAGTTTGTTTTTTAAAGCAGCTGGACCGGCATTTAAGTTTCAATCCAAACGAAAGAGTAGAGGAGTAAAAGAGCAAAGTACAAAAGTTATTTTAATGCTTTTCCTCACAAAGGAATTGATAACCTATGAATCGTATCCGTTGTTCTCATTTTACAAACACAGATGTTATGTTACAGATGATTAACCAATATTGTGTATATCCACCTTTTGGTACAACATTTTGAGTCATTTTGTGTAGGTCTATTCCAGCTTCCCAATTATAGAGAAATTTGTTTGTTCTTTTTGGTAATATTGTTAAAGCTCAGCCAGATTATTTGGAGAGTGTCTCTGAACATCAATTATGAAATATTTTTATAGTCCTTAATTAGATTTAGGTCAGGACTTTAAGTCGGCCACTACAACACAAAAATATGCTTCTATCTATGATAAATCAGTCAATTATAGCACTGAGGGTATGTCTAGGATTATTATCCAACTAGAAGGCGATCCACAAGAACAGTCTGAAGCTTTTTGCTAGGTTTTTAAATACTTTAATTTGCTGTACTCAATTACAGCCTGATGTTTCCCCAATAGGATGGTGTTTTAATTGATTTGCATGTTAACTATATGGCTTCTGTCACACTTTAAATAGGACTTTTTAAGTCTTTTGCCTGTCTTCCACCAGGGCTAGATCTGTTGAGTGCATGGATAGCAGTCGCCCTGTGGATCAACCTTTTCCTCTGAGTTAAAGTAGAAATAATTAAGTGATGTCTTGTTAGGTTTTAAAGGCATACAGAAGTTAAAAAGTGAAAAGTTTATAAGTGCTCCTTCGCATCTTTAAAAGATGATCTTATTTTTAAAAGGTTCAGAAATGTTCTCAAACAAGCATTTGATGCTTTCACTCAACAACTACAGTTATGCTCTAAATAAGTTTAGCAATGGTGCACTTTATTTGGTGACTGTTGATGGCAATTGGTTGAACTTGATTTTAAAAGGGTTATTTTAGTATGGGGTCTGAATATAAATGCACACCATTTTTTTATCTTTAAAAAAATTTAGAAAATGTTTCCTTCAATCTCACGTTACGAAGTACTTGGTAAAACTTATTAGAGTGGAGCAACTTCACAAAATGTGAACACGTTAAAATATAATTTCTTTCTCCATTATTCACACTAAAGCACTGTACTATGTTTCATCACTTATGATTCAACAGTCACCAAGGTCCAAACCGTGGTGACTACAGTGGAAGCTTAAGGCATGAGGCATGTTGGTATCTGAACCATCACACCTGTCTGCAGTACGTCAAAAAGTTAGCAGATTTTGCACGTCAGCTGTCAGTTTCTGGAGCAAAGGGTCACTACCCAGCGAGCTTGCAGATGGGAATCCTGGCACTGTTTTTAACCAGCAGATCAGTCCCAGATGTCAGTAAGCACATGTTTTAACCATTTGTACACAGGCTCTGAGACGCAGTATGTGTGTAAAAGGTCACAAATGCTATTTAAATGAATATTTCCTCTTCAAATTAATGCCAAAAAAAAAAAAAACAGGAACAGGGAGGTTGACTCCCTTCTTAGTTGCTAAAGCACAGACACAATGACAACATCAGGCAAAAAGTAAGTAGGTGAAAGAGATTTAGGTAAAGGGTCTTTGGTTCATGTCCAATCAGAGCAAGAGCTGCAGGCTCCATTCTCCTAATAGACTCTTTCCACACAAAAAAAGAGGAAGACGCGGGCCTCAATAGGGGAAAGGACAATGCATGCATGATTCCCAAGAGGCATGAATTAAAAGCTGGGAAATCAATCTTTACTCACACTATAAAAGTACGTAAAAGGGTGAGATCCCCAAGGATTAAGATTTGATGTGACTCTCTCTGACTTCCAGAAATCCATAAATACTATATACTTTTGGTTTCAGAATTTTCTGTAGAAATTTCAGGCAGCTCATCAAAAATGAGTCTCCAGCTCTTAACAGGTTTTGATAGAAATGTAAAACTTTCCACAGGAAATGTCAGCTGTAAGGAGATTAGCCATGGAGATATCTATATGGAATCAGGATGCTGTGAGCGGACAAAGAGGATCCGAAATCTGTTCCAAGAACAAGACGTATTGTTATACCCTGTTAGAAAGGAACACAAACACATAATGTGATGTCAGACCAAACAACACAGGCTTAATAACTTCCTGTTGTCCACTATTCTGCTCGTTAAAAAGAGACCTGGCTTTTAATAGAATTAGAGTTGTTATCCATAGCAAAACAAGCATGACCTTTCATAGCACTGATTAACTTAAACCATGATCAACAAAAACCTTCACAGAGCACTATTTCAGTGACGTTCATGCAGATGTCTTTAAGGAAATCTTAAGCCGGGCATACACACTGTACGATATTTTTAATTGTTGTACTTAAGTGCAGCTCAAGCTGTACGACTAAACCCCTGGGTTTAAAGGTTGACGATGTACATTCTAACACTGTATGACCCGACACTCTGATGCGATCCAACTGCTTACACTGTACTTCCAGAAACCACACGTCGGACTCAGCGCAGAGAGATGGTGCTGGTCAGACTCGTCAATCTGGAAGAAGAAGAACTCCCTTGTTTGCAGATGCAAAGTGCTCGAGGTTCTGGTAAATCGGCTCATAGACATGGCGAATTTCAAATATGTTTGATTTTCTCCCAAACTTACGACTCCTGATTGGGAGGTGGTTGTGAGAGACTGATCGCCCCTTGTTACCCCCTGTATACTATAGAATACAGGCGAACGATGAGATTGAAACTTGGCCCCGATTGATAAAATTCTCACATGACTGGAAAATCGGCCCGAAACTGGCAAAAAAATCATACAGTGTATGCCCGCGTTTATTTTACAACCACAGCAATAAAAACTACAGCAGGCCCAATATATTATTATTATGGTAATAAAGCAGACTATACTCAGAAACCAGGTCATATGCATGTGTGTCGCAGTGAGTGCAAATGTGCCCCTGACACAGACACTTTGCTACACCTCTCCAAAATTTTAGGTCACTGCAGACAGTGCCGCAGACAGGAGGCATCTGATTGTTTAAATCTACATCCGCTCTACACTATGCGTATTTCCTGTTTGGTACCATACCGGCTTGTTTTGTTTGTATGACCGCCATTGTGGAAAACGACTCGTAAAAGTGGACCAGCTGGAAGAGCGAGGTGCGGGAGAACGCTGGTACTCTTTTTCCAGCTGGATCCCCGCTCTTTTTCGCCCTCATGTGCCTCCGTTGTCGCACAAACTTGCCCCACTTCCTCACCGCCACAGCCGTATCTAGACCCACGGCTAGTATATTGTCGCTCTTGCGTACTGGAGTGAAATAACATAGCACAGGTCACGCTTCAATATTTGGCATAAATCAAAAATATCTGTGACGAGTTCACTGTGACACACTGCTGTAGGAAATATAACCAACCCTTAACACAAAGTGTAAGACTAGTAAGCGAGAACAGGACGCTAGCGAGCAGTTCCACGCATCAACATGCAAGTGCTTAAGGCAAAAGTAAAGTCCCTCAAAAATGTAATCTAGACAAGAAAGCTTTTATTTGGCGCCAAGATTCTGCCAACAGTGCAGACACTCAATAAAAACTCCTATGAAGAGCTTCATATAAGTGCTCACAAACTGACGTGTTTAACATGTTAGTTGTGTAAATAGAGTCCCACGGGCCCCAATATATCCCACATGAGTGCTTGTTCCTTCTCTGCATGTGGGTGGTTTAATTTCCACGTGAGCGTGCCACCATCCTCCTCGCGTGATGATCTCTTTCTGCTTGTCACTTCAGTCCAATCCCTAACTGGCCCCTAAGAACTAAACTGGAGCACTAGCCCTCCATTTGCTTGTTCCGATGGGTACGCCTCTTTTAGTGCCATCTCAAACCACCTAGTGGGTAGGGCCAGAGTGGACCGTCCAGCCCTTAAATTGCGTCTTAAATAGAGTCTGCATCAGTTGCAGGCTCGCTGGAATTTGGCAGAGGGTGTAACGGCGACCTGACAGCAGAGAAAACATGTTCCGGCAAATGCGGATTCAGCTGTTTTGCAGCATCTTTGTTAAACTGACTGGATATCACAAGTTAGGTATATGAAAAAAATGCAATTACCGGTAAGTCCAAATCATAAATAGCCTACCTCATTGAAATAGTTTTATTTGACGGTAAATGTTAAGAAAGGGCACAATGTTTGATGTTATGTTAACCTGCCTTACAGAGCTACAGCCACGCAAATGGGGCGTCACCGTGTTGCCAAGCGACAGTTGCTTTCCTTTTCCATTGTAGGAAAGAAGACATTAACGCTTATAATGGCCCACCACTAGATTTAAGCAAAACAATTCACATGAATATTGATTACATGCAATCATGTTATCAAAACCCGGTAGCAAAATTTATGTACAGAGGATTATAAAAATAGAACTGCAACCATAATTAAAATTTTGCAAAACTGCACAGCACTTTAAGAATACATGATAATAAAATTAAGTAAACTAAGCTCATATTGGCTGTTTAAATAAAAAGAAAAGAAATCTCTACTGTTTTTGAGGCAGCAGAAGGATGTGGGGGATAGTTTATCTATACATTAGCTATTTTGCACCAATCAGCTGCTGGTGAAAAAAAAATATGCATCTAATTGGAAAATTGAGCCAAATGGCCAAAAAACATTGTTAGAGCATTCGAACTTCACAAGTACAAGAAGAAGTGTGGTTGTTGACTACCTGCACAGGTCTGGAGTGAAGATATACAGACGTTCATCCTTGCTCAGAAAAGGATGGAAAGCACTTCCATCTGATCCAGAGATGCTGTTACTCTCGTTAGTCGACCAGAAAGTCAGCTGCCTGAAAAAACAAACTACAGTTTACATTTTTAGCATTTCATATTTTCTAATCAATTTTATTGTTCTTTTAGCAAATAAAGAAATCATAATGTGTGCAGAGTATATTTACGTCTTTAGTTTTTTTGTCTTTTTAGTTTTAATGTACTTAAAAAAAATTTATTATGTTATTTAACAGGTACAAAATAAACACTAATCTGGCAAAGTGGATGAACTAATAACCTAATTATCTTCATTTTTTTTAGAAACTGTGTTTAGTTTCACAACTTAGGTCTTCAACAGTGCAATACCTGCAAAATAAGAAATCCCTTTCATTTAAACTTGATAACATTAAAATAACTGTGTCTTAACAGACAACAATGCCATCATTTTGTTTCAGGAATATCAAACATATCAAAAATTGTTAAGAAGGTCACAAAAGAACTACACTGCAAAAAAAAAAACTAGAAATAAGTCAACATTTCTTAAATTAATTAATTAATTATTTAATTAATTAACCATTAATTTGAGTAGGTAAATAAAATGATTTACTAATGGAATTAGTATTTCTACTCTTAAAATAAGATAATTAGATAATAAGCACTTGAAATAAGAAAATGCAGATGTTTTTTTATTATTTAAAAAATGAATTATCTTGTTCCATTGGCAAAGTGTCTCACTTACCTCCTAAATTCAAGAAAAAAAATTAACTTATTTAAAAAAAAATTGACTGATTTAGATTGATATTTTTTTCCAGTGTAAGGATAACATCTGAAGGGCTGCAGGTCTTTAGCTCATTTAAACTCAGTGGTCATGTTTCCATGATTAGAAAGACTGGAAAACCCGCTCTTGACGAAAAAAGAACCAGAGCAATGCAACAGACTCATAGCCAGTTGTTTTGTGCTTGGTTGCAGGGAAACTGGTGGTGTAACTGCTTTTTGTAATCACATAGATTACAATTGTCACATGTCAGCAATTAGTAGACTTTTTTATTTTATTTCTATGTGACTACATTTCTAAAAGGAGGAAATACTTTTTCAGACTCACTGTTTTTTGTTGCCAACAAAACAATCAAGGCAAAGTTTGATAGATAAAAAGGAGATTTTTGTTTTTAAAACCACAATCATTAACAAGTTTGCTTTGTTTATTTTGTCATTTAATCTACAGCACTTCAAAAGGCAGCTTCCCCCGTATAAATGGGTACAGTGATTACAGCACTTAGAGTTAAGTGATCTGGATTTAATAGACTTAAAAAAGAAAAAAAAAATCCAATAGCAGGATGTCCTATCCAGCATTCTGTGGTAAGAGCTGCTGTCAGGTCCAACAGGCAAGAAAACAAAAACAAAAAAACACACCTATAATGTAATGGGTGTGTTTGTGTGAGAAGGCAGCAGTGCTACCTTTGCCCCTTCCAAGTTTCGATGCGTCCATAATCTAAGTAGTTCTGCTCTCCAGTGTGGAAGACGAATTCCCCATCATTGCTTTCATTTTTCTGTCCCAAACAAACATTGGTATCATTAGAATTGACACATTTATTGTAAGAACAATAAAAAAGACCCTCTCTAATTAAAATGAGCCTTCATTTTTTTGTTATAGCTTGCCCATACCTTATACATAAGGCCGAAGTCCTTCCCCACATCAGAGCTTGATTTGGAAATGCGCTCCAACAAAGGGTCCTCATAACCCCAAAGTAATTCGTGTACAGTCCGAGTGGTAAAGAGATTGCTCTTAGAGTTTCTTATCATCATGCTCATAAAAAAGGCCTTAAAACCTTGCGCCTTGTTCATTACAGCCTAAAGTCAGGGAGTTGAGAAGATATAAGGAAATGTTTACCCCAGATGGACTCACAGTCTTTTTTTTTCATTTATTCACAACCTTTAATTCACGACTCACCCAAAGAGGAATGTTGACAGTGGTTATGGTGTCTACAGCTGGGTCACCAATAGACTTTTCCATCAGAAACACAAAGCTTTTGGTGTTGTATGCCGACACCTTTTTACCGTTGTCCACCATGGTGACATTGTCCTTATACCTGTACTCTCTGTGCAAAAAAACAATTTTCAGAAAACAATTGTTACTTTTCTGTTAACCAACCACTAATTAAACACAGATATGCATACACAATGAAAAAAAGAAGACTTGTAAACATTTTTCAGTTTTTCTTGTAACTTTTCATTAAGGTTTAAATAGCCCCATTACCACTTAAAAGGCTGGGGTTCTCCAGAAGCATTTTTTAAGGGTCTGTGGACCCTTTTAATACACATTTACTATGGTAATTTCTCTTACGGCAGGCATTGATTCTACTAAACCTCTAGTCTGTACCAAGGAGGCAGAGCTTCATACTATCAGACTGGTGTCGCTGCTGAATCGGTCCAGCTGTGTGGTCAGATCTGTGCTATAACTGCAGCCATAACATTGCCCACTCAACTGGTCCTTTCCCATTGATAATTTTAACACAAAAAGTTGCTATAAGGTTTATTTAAGCAAGAAGGTGCACTTCCAAACTTTATTTTCTTCAGCATAGATATTTTAAGTTATGTAATGAAGGTAATAATTATAAACATTTTTGGCAGTTTAAAGGAAATAATGGAGTAATGATCAGACAGAGAACTTTTCCTTGCAAAACCAGATATATCTAGTCTTTTAAGACTAGCTTTTCATGTAAACCTAACTTGGTGGAATATATATATATATTTATACATACAGTATATATATGGTATATACGTATGCATTCTTTAAATTTTCAAGGTTTGATGCTGACAGCTCTGCAAGATGGGAGGTCAAAACATTGCCATCATTTACCTTCTGGAGATCCAAGTTCTTTTATCGCTGACACTGTCTACAGCTTCTACTTGATATGAGTATTTCCTTATTATTATATAAGGTATAAATTCCGTCTAAATTTGGCCTGACCTTAAAAAACAACATTGCTGTAGATATAATGTTTACCTGGTTGTTAATATAACAAAAAACAACTGTCAACAGTTTTTAGTAGTTATTGTAAACAATGTCCTTCTATCATGTAAAGAAAAGGATTAAAGGACTAATATCTCAGCAGGACCTGAAAAAACGAATTAATTAATAATATTCACCCTTAGTAGAATTGATTACTGAAACCTTGTCTTTACAGATCAGCCTAAAAAGTCCTTTAAAGAGCTGAGGTTGATCCAGAATCCCGCTGCCTGCATCCTCACAAAAACAAGGAAATTGGAGCACCCCAGTTATTACGCCGTTGTTACACTGGCTCTCAGTATCTCAGACACAAAACACTTGAAAACACTCCTGTCAGTCTATTAAATACTGAATGGTTTGCTCCAAAATACATTACAGACTTACTGCAAGACCTTTTAGGTATCCTGGCTTTAGTCTATTTTGTATCCCTAGAACTTGAACCAAGTACTAAGAAGCAATTTTTAGTCCATATGCTCCACGAATCTGGCATAAACTTCCAGATAATTGTAAAAGTGCTAAAACTATAAAAAAAATTATTATTTGTTAAGCTTTCTTTCCAAAATCCCTTTCATTTTTGTAATCAATCATGTTATCATTCTTATACAGCCATCTTATATCACTGCTAACGACTCCACATTTCCTGAAGAGAAATATGTGTTCATGGAAGAACACATCCAATTAACATTATACTTTCCTGCAGAAATGTTTCTAGTAAAAACATATCTGCTGTTGTGTAAGAAAGCTAATAGTGAAGCAATCTATATGTGCATCAATGAAGCATACTGAGTTGTTAATCATATACATGTCATTGGTATTGATGAAGTACCAGACTGCGGCTGTTTTAGCAAATGTCTAATCTTAAATGACTCATATCAATAACAGACACACACATGAATTCAGTGGGAATATTTTTAACAGTTAAGCACTTGGGGTGTAATTCTTTCTTGCAATAATTGCTGGCTTAGGGCAAAATCGCAGCTGCTAGGATGCATATTTTGCTTTTGATTTGCTTTTTCTACAAAGCATCATTAGAGCTCTGTCCTCCCCAAAGTTTCACTTGTAATCTTGCAAGTTGGTCTAAAGTACTTTTTGGATTTCTCTCCAAAATGTGCATCACTTTTACACTCCATTGAAAGAATACTCTAGTATAACACGGACCAACCAATCATGTCACTTACAGTAACTAAAAGTAGTTCCAGGTTCAGGTTTGTTTGAATATCTTACCTGTATGTGTAGGGTCCAATCTGATCGACCTTCGGTTTGGCCCCTTTAAGGAACTCCTCCACATTGGTCACATTAAAGAAGAAAAACTCCATAAAGACGGGCGGGGGAGGGGTCTTCCATGACTCAAAAACACGGCTGCCCTCCACTAAAACAATCTCCTGTTGAGAGGAAAAATCACAAGAATTAATATATATATATATATATATATTAGTAATAATTTTGCATTTTTGGTTCTGAATCAGTTAAATCTAATAAAAAAAAACTTTCTCAAACGAATTAAAATTTGCCACCTTTCTACTGTAGAACTTGTTTTTAATGTGCTTTTTTTATTTCAAGAACGTTTGGCATGCCTTTTCAAATTCCGACTTTTTTCCCCATCTACTATCTTAAGAATAAAATAATCATGTAGTTTAAGAAAAAATACATTTAAAACAGGGATTTACATTCAACAATGAAGCACACAAATGATGAGCGGATCATTAAATAGTTTTAATCATTGATTTCACCGCACTAATCATGTTTTCATCTAAAGTTCAGTGGTTTGTTTCTAGTAAAAACACCCCGAGAAGAAAAACATCCTTCTGGGTGGGTGCAGGAGACTGTTTGTGGGGGGGAACGGCTGGGTAGGTGTGGGACAACAGCTCTGGCTATGAACATGAATGAGGGGGGACCCTTCCTCTGCTCCATTGTCAGCCGTTTCCCTTGACGACCAGCACTCAGAGAGAGTGCCTCTGACGGATCATGTGATGTATGAAGCTGGATGCCCGCTGTTTGTGAGGGACTCACTACGACCTCAATGATTTGAGCCACATTCCTCAGGATCGAGCTTTTAGAGGCCCCAGAGGCCTGATGGCCACACTGTTTGATTACAAAGTATGATGAAACTAGAAGCAGGGAAGCAGGGATCTTTTTTTTTATTATTTTTTACCAAATATGTATTGAGTGGCATTTGGACTTTACTTCAAACTGAAAGTAATAAGAAAACCTGACATGCCCTAATTGTGTCAGATTTACCAAAAGCATTAAGGAGGTTTTTCAAGGGAATACAACCCCCACTTTTTAGAGCTCATTATTTGTGCCAAGAGACAAAACCTTAACTGAGTAGCCAAGGACAATAAAGCTGTCACCTTAAATTGAGGAACAGAGAGTCTGTTGTTTTCTGTCATCCTTTCTGAATAATTAATGTTATAACCCCACTCAGCATGTTGGAGAAAATACATGGAAAACAGGAACAAAAAAATCCCTCCCATCTCTGTACTTACCACTGCTCCTCTTACACCACACCCTATACATAAATACACGTGGCAGGTGAATACACAAACACATAAAAACTTGTGCTTTGATGTGGAGACTTTCTAATGCATACATAGATGTGAAAAACACTGAGCACAGCTGGAGGCATGCTTTAAATATTTCAGTGGAACCACAAAAGCTTTACGTTCTCAAAAGGTGTTTGCTCCACCAGCAAAACAAGACAAGCATGAAGAGATCTTAGTGGGAACTTTGAAGTCATTAAACTCATAACTGTGATTCAGATTTGCTCTCAACTGGCTGCAGTGCCTGTGGGGTCAGCTAGTTACAGCCAATGGATCCAGGAAAATACAAAAGGAAAATCTTAAAACATGATTTAATCTATCAAAGGAATAAACTTATTGGAAATAAAACCTAATAACTGGTCTATGCAACCCTTGCAATTTAACAGACAATGCTACAAAATACGTGAGGAAGAATTGACTTTAAGAACTCCCATCTCCCTTTAAATCCTTGTTTAGCAACTCTTAATGTGAATATAATGGTAAGGCTAGGTTTAATGTCTGTCATTGTCAAACCACTGGCTGGGTCAAGGTTGATGCATGTAAATTCCACTCTGAAATGAGCTACCTCTATGTGTACCTAATATTTTGGCCGACTCTGGGGTGGGAAGTTGTAGGGCAAATATGAGCTTACAACAGCAAACCACATGTAGAAGTAGAAAACACTGTTATTTCCAACATTTTTAAAGCCTCTTTGTGTCATCAAAAAGGTGACAGTAATTTATCGTAGTTATATTTATGAGCCAAATTGTTAGATGTCTCTAAATGTTTATTTTTGCATATCATCACCATTTTTCTGCTGCAAACTCCCAGCACAGAAAATCACACCCACAAAGGATCATGGGTGCTGAAATGATGTAATTTGGCCACACAGACCTCACGTACATATAAAGCCTAAACTAAGCTTTAGGCTCCTTTGGGTCAAACCTTGGGCTGGGTTTAATTTCTGTTTACGTTGCAGACTCAAAATGTCAATCAAACACAACCCATCTAACATCATAAGATGCTAAAAGATCTAGAAAAACAAACACATCTTTTATCAACTAGAATTATCAAAATAAAGTTCTAAGGACCTTATTTAAGAACAGAGGAAAAAGGTCAAATTGAATCAAACCTTATTAAAAAAACTTATCTAGTGTACAACACTGCAGACTACAAATAAGTAGACAATTCCTGTAACTGTTGGAGCCATAAATCTTGCTCCCTACTGAAAAAAAATAAAATAAAATAGTTTGTAACCACTAACTTGGTTGTTAAGCAAACAACTGACCAAAAAATACACCAGCAAATGTACTTGTACATGGTTCACAAATGCGAAATCAAAGTGTTGCTGCAAACTGGACAAAGTTCAGACAATAATGCCATTGAACTGCTGTTGAAAGACCTTAACGGGACTCTTCTCTGTTAAACTCCCCAATTGATAGAAGAAGTGACAAAATATTCCTGCATAACACTGTTAAATTCTTCTTGCCATTATCTTTTCACAGTGGAAGGAAGTATTATTTTTTTTAAATGTTCATAAATAATTTAAAAACAGTTTGTTTTGTTTTTACTCTGTTAATATTTGACTAATATAAATATGCCTATGTTGAGCTTCTTTAAATCTCAGCCATGGTTCTCGAATGGAAAAAGGGGAATTCCTCTTTTTTTGGGGATCAGTTCTCCCAAAAAGAGAAGACTTTAAATATCTTGGGAGTTTTGTTTTTGAGTAATGACAGATTGTTGAATGGAGCCTCATGCGAAGTAACGTCTACATTGTTCCAATCTTTCATATTGAATCAAAAGAAAGGTCAAAAAGCAGAGCTTTTGATTTACAGTACCAGTGTCTATGTTACAACTTTCACATTTGGCCATAAGATAAGGACCATACCCATCATGGGCATGACCAATAGAAAGACACAGTCTTCCTCCTCATAGTGGCTATGCTTAGCCTGTGAAACTGGAGGTTTCCCAGGCTTGTCCTAAACAGATGAAAATCCAGGCAGTACCAATTCATGTTGAGGGATGACATATCCCTCCCAGCCTGGGAACTACTTTGGACCGCCCAGCATAATATAGTGTGGTTGGAAAAACAAATGTATAGTTTTCCTTCCAAACCTTTTTACCCTCTATAACCCAGTTTCATATAAGGGGAATGCAATGTATATGTCTTTCGATGGATGGATGATTTTTATTTTTTATAAAATGGAAACAAATATGTTTACTGTTCCAGCTCTAATTGTGAACATGTCCTGCAGAGTTTCCATAACATGGAAAGAACCCTTTTGCTGCCCTTATGGGGTTACAGTATATCTCAAATAGTACCTACTGTTGTTAATGACAACAATCTGCAAATGTGTGTGGTTGTCAAATTTGCAACTTGTACCTGCTTTTAATGCTATTATCAACAGAAAACACGTGAAGTGTGACAAGAGTGTGCCTCTGAACCACCATAAGGGAAGGAGTGGAGCTTGTATATGTATTTCAAAAATGACGTTTAAGTGTTTTCAACTAAAACAAAAGGCTCTTCGTGTGTTTCCTTTGAGGAGATTCTGAATAAACCTAAACAAAATTTTAAATCGCTTGAAAACCCAGCATCAATGGGCTAGGTGAACAAACTAAAGCCAATATTCTATTTCTAACATTAAATGATCAATACGTACTGACCCTGAGTGCTCACACTAAAAAAACAGGGGTTTCAAAACCCAGTGTGTTTTCTATTATATCCTAAACAATGAAAGACTCAGCAACAAAAGACAGGCTACGGCTCCAAGAACACATATGTAATGAGATCTGCATGAAGCAGTGATTTAAAAACAAAAGAGCGTCACACTGTCAGTAACTAGGAAATGATGAGAGGCATAAGAAAGTCTCCAACACAGATTATTGATACCAGACTTATGACTTTTTTCAACAAAATATCATTAAATAAACATTTTGCAACGAATTGCAGAAGCAAAATTACGCAAAATATTTGAATACTTACAAACAATTAATTTCAAACATCTTTTTTCTAATGTCATCATTTCACTCCACTATATAATATAATCACCCTGGCACTCTAATTAATGTATATATTAAGAGATTTATTTATAGTGAGTAATTTGTATCATGTCATGATGTGATCATTTTTGACATGCTTTCATATCACTTCGTAAACAGACACATAGGAATGAAGAGAAAGCCCCAGGTCCCGCTATAAAAAAAGAGTTTTAAAAGGTTGCCTCAAATATACTCCCTTTAATAATTCCAAAGCTAACAGCATCGGCCCTCACTGCCACAGCTTGCCAATATTTAGATAAGGCATGATGTATATTTTTAGCATAAAATTTCATATTTACGTGCATTTATATGGTCAGGCCTGAAAACTCCTCATTCTGATAAACTCAAACCATTTACATTTGAAATATATTAGTTAGGAAAGTATGTGTTGATTATGAAAAGATGAAAAGAGTGACATATACGTAGCCGGCATTACTGAGAACGGCCCAGAATAAAGTATATTCATAAAGTTATTTTGTCAAATTTTTACAAATAAATAAATAAATTGACTGATGTGCACCGAGGAATTGCTGTACCTGTTCCTGTCCTCATCTAACCTTGACAGTTGCTGATATTTGCATAAGTAGGGGCCACAGTTTGAAGCACTGTTGCCAGGGATGGGGTGACCATAGTGGGAATCAGAGAGCAGATAGGGATGCAGTTGAACGCACCGACTGCCCTGGTCCTTATCGCCCCCACAGCTGCAGGTGGCTCAGCACATTAAGAGGAAATACAAACAGCCCCTACCAGTATAAAAGAAGAACGAAAGAGAAAGATGTGGACTAAGCAGCAAAGATGCTGTATTGAAAGATTTTTGGAGTAGAGGAATTTTTTTTTAGATGCAACTGGTAAGCAAAAGGTATCAGGCAATATTAATTGAGCCAAGGTCATCATGAGTACAACCACTAAGGCAGGGACAGGACGGCTTAGCGAATACAGCCTAGATGGCCCTATCAGCACATCCCAGACTTGGCACAGAGCATTTAAGGCAGCCTTTAATGTTACACCATACCTGTGCACTTAATTAACCTGCAATACCAATTAAACCAATACTGAATGACACAAATAAAAGGCACAATTTTTATTGCAAATGAAAACAAATTAGGAGAGTATGTGTTCAAAGTAAAAAAAAAAAAAAAAAAAAAAAAAAACAATTTTAAATGGATACAAACTCAGATTTTTTTGTGAAAAGTAGGCATGTGTCAGTGGTGGTCATAGAGTTGATGCTGAGGAATGGTAATATTAGTTGGAAGGATGAGGGAGAGAAGGAGGAGAGAGAGATGGGTAAAGAGGGACAGGAGGAGGTGAAGGAGATGGAAGAGGATGAGGAGAAAAGGAGGAACGTTTAGTGGGAATCTTAAAAACACAGATCCAGGTAGAGGTTCAGTGTGCAGTAATGGTTTGGAAATAGTTCTTTTCATAGAATTATAGTTATTTCTTGACAAAGGATTTTAGTCAAACCTTTTAAACCTAGAACAGAGTAAAAAGTGATTTATTTCAGGACCATTTTACATTTTAGCATATAGTTATAGTTGCTGTTCCTTATCAACCTACTTTGATTTCTATTATACTTTAACTTTTTTATAATGCAAAAAAAGACTTCATATTAAAACCATGGTCCCACTTGTAGGTTAAGGTCTTAGGTCTTAAACTTTCTGTAAAATGATTACCTCCCAGTTTGCAGATAGAAGCAGTTCAGGTTTTTGTTTGCTACTTTTGAAGGCGTCCCAAGTGTGTGAATCTAAGCATGTTGCAAAAACAAAAACAAGATGCCATCAGTGCTCTACACATGGTTCATTGAATCGGCCACCTCTGGGAATGAGATCAAACATCAGCAAAACCTTTCAACCAAAGAGTAGGAAAATTCGAGCCAAAGGAGAAAAACATTTAGATGGTAACAGTGATGTTCTCTTTCCTCTTTAGCTTTGAACAGCAGAGATAAAATTTAAATTAAACTTATGGCAACTGATCCTACAAATGTGCAAATGATAGTTAGATTTTAAAGCAACTACTTCAATGCCTTTTAAGACAAGAATACTTCGAAAGCAAGCTGTTTACAACTGATAAGAAAAGTAAGAAGTAAAGAATTACAGCTACAACAAAAGTGACATCAAACCCTCAAATATATAATGAAAGCTGGGACAGAGAAGAGAGGAGAAATGGTAGGAGATATAATATCTTATCACAGAAGGATTAGTAGATTGTAGATTTCAGTACTTTTTTTGAAGTCCTCTGGTTGTCTTTAAAGCTACACTCTAGATTGGTCTCTCGCATATTGCATCCTGTTTATACTCAAAGATATAAACATCTGACAAACAAAGAAATACAAACTACGTAGCTATGTAATAACTTTACAAAAGATGATAAATCAATCCTGAATAATTTTTGGCCCAGTTTCCACAACCATTAAAAAGTAGAGATCTGTACTGGTTGTCCCCCGTCCGTCTTTTAAAGAATTAAAAGAACATGGTTCTCAAAGTGTTACCCTCTTTTTTAGGTAACACTGTAGAGGAAGATGTATGATGGTGTATTAGCTCCAGAACAACAGCATAAGCCCCATTTTCACTACCCCTCTGAAAACCGATCACTGCCGAGTTCAGACCGAGCTTGGATCAGTTAACCGTGTCGAGCTTGGTTCCTTATGTCCATTTACACATCCCGCAAGCATGGCTCCATGCCTCATGGTGACGCTCTACGATACTGCTGCTAGGAGTGAAGGAGGGAATCAAGCAAATCACAATTGCGGTGTCCGCAACATTCAGGAAGTTATGTTTGGTTATAATTGTGATATTTCCTTGTCTGCTGAGAGTCAGGGGAAGAGGGCAGCAAGAGACGGCTTTTGGGAAGTGGTTATGACAAACGATAGTCTAATCATGGCTTACAGATGTAGGAAACAACGACAGACGTTGAGGTTCATCACACTGCAAAGCAGAATCACCACTGGAAATTGTACAGCATTGTAGGGAAGGTAGTATTTAGGAATGTCTGAATTTTCATGATTACGGAGGCTGACTATTAGTGGATGATACAGTCAGCTAATGCACCCTTTGTTACCTGAGAACTCAGCCTGAACTGAACTGTCGTACTGTTGAACTAGTACTAGTTTGGTGCTGTTCAGTTGTGTCAACATATTCTCATTATCAGTTCGTATGAAATCGTACGAAAAGTTATGCACACTATTTCGTACGTTTTGGACATTTTTCCTCAAAAATACAGATCAGTGCACATGCGCTGGCAGACAGAAAAAAAAGCAGATCAGCGGAGCAGATCAGCGGACGGACGTAAAACTGGGAAAAACAGTGCAATAATCACTTATTCATGTCTCTAACTATGTTGCTTGCTGTTTTATATCTTAGGGTTAGGGTCAGGGTTAGGGCTAATTGTAATTTATATTCTATGTTCGTGAATGGTGTGTAAAATGCGCATGCGCATACGACGAAAAAAACGTCCAGTTCATACAAACTCATAATGAGAATACACTGGTTGTGTCTGACATGGTCTGATTCAGATTGCATGCCATTTACACTCAACAGTTATCTCGGTTACCGTGCTCTTACCACTCTCGGCACAGTTTCAAAAAGGTAGAGTAAATGGGGGAAAAAACTGTGCTTGTTCACTTACTTAGGTGGGCTATTATGAGTGTTTATATATTGTGTATATATATATATGTATGTATGTATAAATATCTATCTATATATATATATATATAGATATATATATATAGATATATATATATCTATAGATATATATAAATAAAACGACAAAATCCTTCATCTTTACCATCGACAGGCTGCAGCCACGTCTCGAATTCCTAATTTTCTAGCTTCTTTTCATCCAGCTTTACAATCAATTGGAAGCAGTTCCACGCCTGATATATCTGATGAAATTGTTTTTATAAACATTTTTTTAAATGCCACAGATAATCCTATTTAATGAATTTTAATGCGTTCATTTAAAAAGTAATTATTTATTTACTTTTAATGATTTTTAATGAACCCCTAGGTAATGCAAGGCAATTCAGTACAAATACAATGCAAAGTGCTTTAAATGATTAAAATATACAAAAATGAAACTGAATCAAAGCAAGTAGGAAAAAAATAAATAAATAAAAAACACAGACACAAAAAAACAACATAAAAAACAGTTGGACTAAAGAAAATAAAAAAGTTGAACTAATGATGTTTCAGTTGAACTGTTTAACTAGAACAGTTTGAAGGCAATCCTAAACAAATGTATTTTTAGTCTTGATTTAAAGGAACTCGGGCTTTCCGCACTTTTACAGTTTTCTGGAAGTTTGTTCCAGATAAGTGGAGCATAGGAACTAAATGCTGCTTCTCCATGTTTAGTTCTGGTTCTAGGTATGCAGAGCAGGCTGGAGCCAGAAGACCTGAGTGGTCTGGAGGGTCAATAAACTGATAGCAAATCTAGGATGTATTTAGGTGCAGATTATGACGAGGAGGGGCCCCAGGACAGAGCCCTGGGACACACCTGAGGTGACGAGGGAGGGGGTGGATTTGAGGGTCTTCAGTTGAATGAACTGAGTATGGCCAGAGAAATAGGAGGTAAACCGGTCTAACGGAGTGTTAGTGATGTCAATTGAGGAAAGCCTGCTGAGGAGGGTGGTTCGTCAGATGGTCTCAAAAGCTGTACAAAGGTCGAGGAGGAAGAGGATGGTGAGTAATTCAGTGTCAAATGCCATTAAGGAGGTCATTAGTGATTTTGATGAGAGCTGTTTCAGTGCTATGGAGTGGCCGCAAACCAGACTGGAACTCTTCATACAGGCTGTTGGCAGATAGGTAAGAAAGAATGGGGTCGGCACCAGGTTTTTTTTCGCAATTGGGATGATGTCAGCGGTTTTGAGAGGTGTAGGGACCGTTCCAGTGGTGAAGGAGGTGCGAATAATAGCGGAAACTAATACAGAAACATTTCAGAAGATAAAACTCCTGACAATCTGCTGTCTCTGCTGACTCAGTTTGACTCATCTTATGCAGCACGGTCAAGAACAAGCAAATATCTGCTGTAAAGACTGTATGAATATACTCAGAAGGAAAATATGTTAACACAGCGCTTTTATAGCATGCTGTAAACCAGCATGCTGAAGTAACAGAAACTATCACTTCACAGCACATCAACTCAAGGCACTTTACAAAGGAAATTAAATCATATTATACAGACTTCGTAGAAACTTAAAATTTATAAATATTAAAACCATTTTTATGAAATTTACTCACTCATAAAAGCAAATAGGTTTGCTTTTACAATTATTGTATTTGCAAATAAATAAATAAAGCATTCCTTTGCAAATTTGTTCAGGTCTCGTTAACTTGTTTTAATAGGTGGGCCAAAAACAATCAGGATTTGGATCATCTGAGCAAAACACACATTTCCACACATTTATTGCACCCCCTTTGGCTTGCAGCAAAGCACAAATCGAATTTCTGGTGGCAATCTTTCACCAATGCTTTAAGAAAATGTGGATCTGGGGAGCTTAAGTAAAATACACCAAAGTTTTAGTTAATAAGATGTCTGATCAAGGGTTATTTTTGTAGTGAACTGTGAATCTTGGCCTTCACAGTTGGTATAAATGAGCAATCACTAAATAAGTGCAAATGATGACATGCAAGAAAATAGCTTATAGTTATGCTTATGTAATTATAAATGAGAGCTGTGTGCCAGCTGTATAATGAACTATAGGTCACAGAGGATGAGGGGGAGTTGTGTTAACACAATCCCCTCATTGTTTGCTTCTCCCTTACAGATGAGTCATCTTGTACTCACTCATAAGAGAGAAACTTATTGACAGTTAAGTTCAGAGAAAAAAACTTAATATATGAAAACATTTCTACCTTTTTGAGGCGGCTCTGCATCAAATTGCGGAAGACTTGAGCCACCATCAGGGCGATCCCGCTGACCAGCAGGAGGGCGCAGATCGCTCCAACTGCGTAAATTGCGCAGGATCTTCGCGTCATGGTTGCAGATGGAAGCAAAACTGAACTTTGGAAGGATGGATGGAGATATTCTTTTTTCCTCTTACACACACACACACACACACACAAATGTGAGACTATATCTCAAACTGGCGTTGATTTCCACAGTGATTTTAATTCACTTTGCACTGAAAAGTTGAGCTAAAGTTTCGAAAACGGCGCGCGACAAATGCCGGAGCACGAGGTTCCCCGCCACACGGGGAAGTCCTGCTGCGAGTAATGAAACCACGCGACTTCTGCTCCGCGTCAGTCTGAAACACATGAACTCAAAAGTGAAGCAGAGAGTATTTGTAGCGGGCCAGAACATCTCCCTCCTCCACGCGAGCAGCCACTGTGATTGGTGGAACAAGTGGGAGCGCAGTGGGCTGAGGACGCTCCTCTCTCAACGCAACCTATAATAACCTTAAACTCAAACTGTAACAATAAACCCCCCCTCTGCTCAGTCTCTAACTTCCCTCTACTCTATGTTCAGCTGGGAGGATCAGGTCATCAGACGCAATAGATATATTAGACATAATGCAGTGAGTAAAGTTGACAAATCAACATGTTTTCATGTGTGGTTCTAGATGGGGGCCAAAAGGGTGCCAGTACCCCTGTAGGACTGGTCCTGGCCCCTTTTATGCCCCCCTGTTCTGAAAACATTTATTGCAAAATTTAAAAAATAAGTCAGGTTTTCTTGAAATAAGTGTAACCTTGATTTGGGCAGGTAGGTAAAACAATTTGCAGATGGAATAGGATCATTTATGCTTAAAATAAGAAAAAAAAACAGCTCTATTATCTAATTCAAAGTACATAGTATTTAATTATCGTGTTTTAATGGTCAAACTGTCACTTCCTTTGGAAGATCATATTAGTTACTGTTAGGGATCCAGTTTTTATGGATTGTTTTTGTGTTTTCTTTTTCCACCACTAGATGGTTCCCTGTGTTTGTTTGGGCCTCCTCGCACACCTGCGGCTCGTTGGGTCATCATCAGATGTATATATGAACAGGGGGCTGTTACTATCTCAACGCCAGAGTGTTTGCCAGTATTGGGTACTCTAGCCAAACTGAGATTAGCTGAGTCTAACATTTAGCCTTGTCTTTCTGAATCTAAGCTTGCTTTGTATTTGTTCTCCGGCAGGAAGCCTTCCTGATCCACTGGATAAGCCTACCTTCTACTCTATTATGTTTTCTAGAATGTTACACACAGACTGTAAATGATACATCACTTGGACCAAATAAATATTTTGTCATTTCAATTTGCATAAACAAATATTTAGAAATCACAGTCAGCTTTAAGCTAGTGTTATACTAAGACCGGATCACAGTTTTCATGTTAGATCAGGAGTCTTCAGCCTTGGCTTTGTGGCTCTTTTAATATACTACACAATGCACTCTTGCTCCGCTATAAATTTGTTTTGCACCTCAGATCTGAGGGGAGAGGTTACATGTAAACAGATATCTTACTTCAAAGAAACAGTTACAAATGGAGTCAGCCCTCATTTTTTATAAATCAAACAGTATTTTCTCTAAAAACATCTAGCGTGTTTTAGATAATGCAATACTGGTTCACTCATGCTGAACCTGATCAGATAGTTGTTTATGTGGGTACAGCCTTTTTTAATACATCCCAAAAACAAGCACTGGAAATATGTTGCCTTGTACACAGCATACCCTGCTTTTCACTTATATGGCTTAGGAAAAACTGACTTGTTTTAAGATCAAATTTAAGTAAGGTAAATCCTATATCTAAACTAAAATAAATCTTGATCTAAAGCTATCCTACTCTAAAGCAATCTAAAGCTGTACTTTTTACTCTTGCAGTCTTTGCATCGAGGTTAAACAAAAGTCATCTATTGAAGACTTCCTCAAAGTGTTAGAATACCGGTATATTAATATGTAAAAGTTAAAAAGTTCACACTCAAAGGGTGGGAAGATAAAGCGGTGCATTTCATTTAGGCTTTTCTTTTTGTTATCGGTTTGATAAAAGTAAAAAAGTGTATGTTCCTAAAAAAGCAGACTATTATTTTGTTATAATAGGTGTAAATCTGTTTTGCTAATGGTTAAATCTCCTTTTTTCATTGTTTACTAAGTTCATGTGGTTTCCTAAACCTGACTTATTTCACCATCTGAGTTAAAAATGCACCCCTCCTCGAACCACCACCTGGGCTGAGGTTGTGGTGGAACGATAGCAGTCAGAAATAGTTGTGCTCCCCCCCACACATATCGTGGGTTCTGAAACCAAGCTCCTTGAGAGAGGCAGGACTCTTTTCTACTCTGGGAGGGACTGCTTGTCTCCCCCAGCTCAGCGTCTCATGTTTGAGTTTACCCCGGTGGGCGAAAGGGTTGCTTCCCTTCGCCTTATGGTGGTGATGTCTCTGTTGTTTCGGCCTATGGGTCGAACGGCAGTACCAGGCCATCTTAGTATCCGTGGGGGGCGTGTTTCATTATCAGACTTTGTAGTCGTATCCTCTGACCTTCTGCAGCACGTCTTGTACACTCAGATGAAGAGTGGGTGGAGCCGTCCGCCGACCACCACCTGATGGTGAGTTGGATGAGCTGGAAGATGGGGAATCCAGACAGACTTGGCATACCCAAGCAAGTAGTAGGGTCAGCTGGAAACATCTGGCTGAGCACTCAGTTTTGTGCTTTTTGCAGAGGATGTGGTTCTGCTGCCTCTCTCCTGATAAGACCTGATAAGACCTACAGCATGCACTGGGGCGGTTCACAGCCAAGTGTGAAGGTGCCAGAATAAAAATCAGCTCCTCCAAATTCGAGCCCATTGTTCTTGACCAGTAAAGGTGACCTGTCCCCTTCAGGTTGGAAGAGAGTTCTTGCCTCAAATAGAGGAGTTCAAGTGTCTTAGGGTCCTGTTCATGCATGAGGGGAGGTGTAATGACTCGATGCCATCAGCTGGGTTTCCCTCAATAGAAAACTTTTAACCAATCTTATTAGATTACTCGATTGAATTGTCTCTGTAAAGTGCCTTAAGATGACATGTGTTTTTAATTAGAGCTATAGACATAAACTGAATCAAATTAATTGTTTATTTGTACTTAACCATTAATATGCTTATTATTTCCTAAAGGATATTTACTTCAAATTCAAACATCAAACTCTTTTACTGACCAAATGAAGAGTCCTTTTTCATCTTTCTATAAATAGGCTTTAGGAAATGACCATTGTCCTACAGCAGCCACCTGTGGTTTGCATTGTATAGCAACTGCAACCTAAAAATCCTGGAAACAGATTTTTTTTCATCTCTAGACATTAGCTGTATGGTCTATATAACAGGAAGAGGTAACCACAAAGCTCACTGAACCTCAAAACCATGTTTCCTTGCCTTTGTATGAAGAAACAATGCGGAGGGTATATTGGGTAAACATATGTGCCTATATGAGCAGTTGAGTTTAAGATCTGAGAGAAACCATGATCATTGGGCCGACAGCTGTTATGTTGTTTTGTAGTTTTTGTTCCAAATGCAGAATCACAATCACACAGCTAACAAGTGAATTTTTATATTTTATTTACAAAAAATATTAGAATCTGGAAGTGGAGAATTGGAGGTGATCAGTTGAGCTTTCCGGTTGGTGTGAGGAGAAAGCAGACTGATCAGGAAGGAGTTGGTTGATGACAACTAATGCTTACTGGAGAGATGTAGGGGAGGTAGCATGGATCTGTAGCAGTTTGATTCAATGGGCTTTGCAGACTGAACCCCAGAGGTCCAGGGTTGATACTTGAAAAAAAGTCATTCTGGAGAACTGGTGGGCAGGTGAAGACTGAGAGCTGCTGCACATAGGTAAGACATTTTCCATGAAGATCAGAGACAGACTGCAGGTGTGCTGGTTCTCTGGAACAACAACAGTGTCCACATTAAAAGAGATTCACAAGAAGACATCAAGAAGGATATTCCTGCTTTAGGTCTTTGGCTGGAATACCATCAGAGGTAATCATCTTGTGAAGACAGATGATCCTTCCCTCCTTATATTGATTGAGAAATGTTCTCAGGTGTGCATTAACATGGGTTGGACCAGCCACAATCAAAGATCCTTTCTTTGACAGGAAGCTCACTACTAAACAGCAAGACTCCAGAGACCCAGTAAGTAAGCATTTTCTTAGTTTACCATCTTTATGCAATAATGCAAACCATCCTTCGTGCTTCCCCCGAAAGGGAAAATGTTTCCGAAACATCATAACTGGTAAATGGTTTGATCCATTCTGACATTGTGTATAATAAATAAAAACTTCATCAACAATTTACTGTATCATAAAACAGCTTTCACAGTTTCTTAGATCAGAACCATAACCTGTACTGACTTTTTGTAGGACCTTTCCCCTAATTGTATGGCCTGTTCTAGTTGTGGTCTGTCTACACATAGTATTTTGCTTAGGGGCCAAAAATATTCACTGTTGGTCTCATTGGAATAGAGAAGCATCCTCCTCATGTTTTCGTTTGCCATAAATGGTTCGTATCATTCTAAATGAGGTGGTTCAAAAAAAAAAAAAAAATCACTTATATCTTGCTTCTCTTTAAAGGTTCAATGTGAAATTCTTCCTAACATTAGGCTGGTATTTGGTGAATTGAGAGAATTTGGGCTTAAAAAAAAGGGTTATGCTCTGGTTTCAGAGATATCTCAGCTGTTACTCTAGAAAAACTGGATTTTGCATCCTTCCAGAATTATTACCACATTTTAATTATAGTTTACTAGTTAGGTAGTTTCTTTAGACTCCAGTGAAATATCTTTTGAAAGTATCAGAAAAAGGGAGTTGAATACATGAGTGGACAGCAAAAAATGTAAATCTTAATAAGTCAATTTTTCTTAAAATAAGTGCATTTTTTTCAAGAATTGTGGAAGTAAGTGAGACACTTTGCCAATGAAACAAGACAATTTACATTTAAAATAAGAGAAAACTATTTAATTGTCTTATTTCAAGTGCATATTATCTATTTATCTTATTCTAAGAGTAAAACACTCATGCCATTGGCAAATTATCTTATCTTCCTGCTCGAAATAAGGGGAAATGCACTTAATATAAGCCCTTTTTACTTATAACTAGATTGTTTTTGCAGTGCATGCACCACACTTTTTCAATTTTCATTTGTAGAAGAAAACCATGTACCCTTTTCCCTAATCTGCAAAGCATGAACTATTTAGTCTTTTAGATCAGTGGTATCATCGGGACCCACTTTCCTAATGTTTTAGAAGTGTCTCTGTGGTGGCACACCTGCATCAAATGATGGCACCTTTAATCTTTGTTGATCACCTTTAAGTCAAGTGTTTGGAGACAGGGAAAAGTCTAAAACATGCAGGGAATCCTGAGGACATTTTTGAAAACCACTAAGATTCCTGAAAAAAATAAAAGTTTTTGAATGTCTTGTGACGAAAAATTTTGACATGTGTGGGCAATGGAAAAACAACACGATGCAATTTATAGTAATTGCAACAGCCCAAACTGTGATCATGGCATTTATTATGTGCACTTAGAGTATGCAGTACTGTTCTAGATTGCTCATAAATGGGAAGGAAATGGCTGTTCTAAAAACAGCCAATCAAAAAATACACATCACACTCACATGCACATCAAATCAGCCTAGATAATCATTCAGCAATAGTGTCTTGATGTTTCCTGAACCCCCTTCTAGATACTTCTGTCCGTAATTGCTCACTAGTAAGTAGATCACTCCATTCATTGTTCTGTTTGGCATTTATACTCCTCATCTGCACTGACTGTTGGCTAGATTCTCCTCATTCCTTCATTCCTTCCCTAACCTATGTGTTCCCCTTTGATCTGGTTCCTATGTTCCTTAATAAGTTATTTCTGGATTTATGCTTCTGTTGCCACTACTGATTAAATCTGCAAGAAACCACCTCAGCTTCTGTCTCTGCATTTTGGTCCTCTAAAAACCTCTACACAACCTGACCAATAGAAGATAATCTTGAATAACTCTGACATACATCAATATAATTTCCACTGAAAGAAAGAAATCTTTATCTTCTACTAAAATCTACAGCATTCATACAGTGAAATATTCAACAGCAACTAGCAAGATATTGCCATTTTTACAACAAAGTTTAGACAAATATAGCTCATAGTTTCAGGTTTTATAAATATTGAAATATTCTTAAATGTTTTAGTGAAGTAAAAAGGCATTCTAAATAGATGATTGTCCATAAAGGCATTACTGTAGTATTTAGACTTAGATTTTATTTTGTCATTTTGTACACACAAGTGTATACAAAAAGAAATCCCGTTAATTACAGCCCTCTAGACAATTTCATAAGCCTTGATAAAGGTAAGCATCAGTGATAAAAACATTGTGATAAAAAAAAAAACACTCCGGTGAAAAAAAAGTGATGTAAACTGTAAAACGTAAAATGTAAGATGTAAAAGTGATGTAGTATTTGGTTAGCAATGAGACTACAGTACACTACACTAAATCCTATATCTAAAGCTTATCTTTTTACACATTTCACCAACTCAGTTTAAAATACAGTTGCACTTAGAAACTTTTAAAAGAATGCTTTTTAAAATTAATGGAGATTTAAACAAAATCTCTATACTTTTTTTCCTGTTTGCACAAAAATCGAATTAATTTCAAAATTGAACAAAAAAATTAATTTGTGCACCTAAAAAAATGTATATACTTCCCAAATGTAGGAAATAATAATTCAAACATCTTCAATTAATCTTATTAGTTTGTCAAGCTTAATGTAAAGGGAACCACTAGGATGTTGGTTTGCAATTACTATGAGTTTACGTTATTAACAATTGACCTGATATAATTTTTTGTTGGTGGCTCAGTCTATATATTGAATGAAGGCTTTGCACTATTATTGTATATGAAATAAATAAGTTATTCAATGAGTCAGAAATGCAGTTTGCAAGTTGATTATGGCCAGAAAGGCATTTTAGTTTGGGATATTTTATCAACTGGAAGTTTAACAAAATCTTCTTTGCAATCTCCAGACCTTCATCAGTAAAAGAAAAGCTCTAATGGGGCTTTTTGGAAACACAAAGCTTTCTTTACTAGATTCTGGTGCCTCCACCTGCTTCAACATCTGCCCTCTAACCCTTCCTTTAGGAGGTTCTGAGAGCAAGAAGGCTTTATCAACAGATGGCTCTGCTTCCCACCACACAGCTTCTTTGATCTTAAAGAAATCCAGCTCTGCAGCTCCCTTGCTGGTTATGAGGATCACGCAGTGCACTGAGGTATTCTAACCAGTACAGTAGAGGATCATCAGGCTTCTGCTTAACATCCAGAAATAGGAGCAGATCTTTTGTCTCTTCAGTGACGTTCAAGTTAAAAGTTTGTCGCTGTAATTTATGGTGTGAGACACAGCATGAGGTGAACGTTGCTCTAGACACTCCCCTGAAAGTTGTATTTTGTGGTTAACCATATCCTCTGAGCAGATTCTTTTTTTTAGGAGTCAGCTAGCAACAGAAACATTAAAGAGGTACTGCTATTATGTCTTTTATATCTGACTCACCAACAAACTACTGTTTTATATCAAATTCTGTTACTTAGAAGATTGTTTATCCTTTTGTTGTCATATTTCCTAAAAAAAATCTCTAATGACTGGTATTACTGTATTGCAAGGGGTAGAAATGTTGGATCACAAGTAAAATATTTTTTTTGCAGTTTCCAAAAAAAAGGACGGATTTGTTTATTTTAAGCTTCATTTCCTTATACAGTCAAAATAAACATGCACCCAGTAATGAGCCCCAAACAGGCTGTAATGGTTAAAGAATGTAGAACATAATCTGAATGTTACCCTTTATAAACAATCCGCATTTACTATACCTTAGCCAAAATCATAAATTAATCTACAGTGTAATTCTGAGGTGGAAAGAAAAGGTTTCAAGGTTTTAGGTAAAAACCTTTTTAAAAAAAAATCTTACCCTTATGCAATTTAATGTTGGTTTAAATATAAATGTTCTGTTATCAATAGGAACCATCAAAATACTTTAGTTCAAACTAATCTGTCTCTCCTGTAAAATGGCATGTATTGCAAAAAATCTAACATTCCACATTATTATGATGAAACATGCAGTCAGGGGATATATAAAGACAAATATGAAAATGTGTTGTTGGTGTGTAGCCAATGATCCTGACCCATCTTTCCATTCAGCTCATTATAATATTTTCAGCATTTCCCTCAGGAAAAGGAAAATATTTGAATAAGGAGGAGTATTCTCCTTTATGTAAAACAAGGTTCTCTGACCAAAAATCAAGTTTTATTTTGATGTGGCAGCCAACCATGATTAGTTATATTTTTATGAGGTGAAGAGCAGAATACCAAGTGAGATGTGTACAAGTTCAGAGGCTTTAAAAATAAATATACATGTATAGCAAAAGACACTGAGATTTTAAAAATAAAATTGGTAAATAGGCTACTTAACTACTGAGTAACTGATAATATCCTTGAAATTGTGATTTTAAAAGAACTATTTTGAACCAGACAAACTTAATATTGTGGACAAATTCTGGTTTTGTAAAGACCAAAATAAATCATATACAAATTAACTTATTCATGCAGAAGAAACCCTTTTCTGGACATTTTTGTAAATGCTTTGATTATTATAATTTGGTAAATTGATAAATTGTTTAATATCAATTAATATATATAAAATCTAATGATGAATACATTTTTTATTAAATATTGGCAGCCTTGGGCTGGTCCACAAATAGGTATCGATCCCATATGCCCAATGGCCAGTCCAGTGCTGCCAATGATTAAACTTTTGCTGCTCAGCACTGCTGAAATGCGTTAATCAACTAACTTGCTTATCCTTGTAGGGTTACAGGGGGACATAATGCCTGTCTCCATCAATTGCCAAGAGACTGAGAGTGCAGGTGAAATCCCTGGAGAAACACCTCAGGTTGGGGTTTAAAGCCATGACCTTCTTTCTGCTGTCTCAAATGTTATTATACTCATCTATATATTTTTATTTTGTTCCTATGGTCATTAAATAAGCCCTTGAATATCATTGGATGCTAACATCCAGCATTTAAGTCTGTGCTGGTATAACCACACTGTTTTACTGTTGCATAAGTTGTCTTCTCTATTTAACAATTTGAGTTTAAACAACTGCCTGACTTGCTTGAACATACAGAGTAAATGAGGGTAAATGATTTTAGCTTGTGATCACCCAGGGTTAAGCAGAGTATTACGATACAATTTATCTTAAAGTCTTGTGTCTACGGGAAGAAAATATCAAGGTTACTGGTTGCATGATGATTTAATCTGCTGGGAATTTGCTGTCATCAATGGGACTTTCTGTGCTCACTGTTAATATTTCTGGCAGAATAAACAAGTTCAAGTTGTTGAACTTGCAGGATAAATGACAATCATAAGCACAGATAAATTACCAACATGGTGAAACCCAAATAGCAAATTAACAACAGAACATGGGAATACCTGCAAAACAAATAAAAAAACAAGGAACTGTTGAAAACATGAAAAACAAAGCAGATTAAATATATATGGTGAAACAAATAAATAGAAAAACAAAACTTGTTTCGATTTGCTTTCACACAATTGAACAGCGTTGTCTTGGTGCTTTGTTGCTTTTGTTTCCTACACCAAAACCGAGATGCGTACACAGGCATGGTTGCCATCGGGAATGAACGTGTTAATTTAAGCCCAAAGGACAGTTACACTTCAACGCACAATACCAGGGTTGGAAGTGTTCAGTCCTGTAGAAGGCTTTTAAAAAATATATGTTCATACAAGCTGCAGTGATTAATGACATTAACCTTCTCGGATATAATACGTAACAGTTTGCATGCAGAAAAATATTACTTTGTAGTTTCCCTGTGCTGTTTTGATTTTGTAATGTATTGGAGAGAAGTTTAAGTGCAATATGTAAAATCAATGAATAGGCAAGTTCTGTTCTGTTTTCCCCAGGGGTTAATATGGGAGTATTTATTCAGCCTTTTCAGGCATTCTTTCCTCCTTAGACAATGACACAAAGTGACCCCAATTTAGTATAATTATACAGCACACTGAACAATTTGTGTAAATTTGGATGTTTTAATGAGCTCATAGTGTTTTGTGTCTAGATGAAGCAGGACACAAAAAAACTAGTGTTGTTTGAAAAGGGACAAATTCATAAATTTCAAGACTTATGAACAGATACAGATTCAAAAGACATTACTTTATTGAAAATGTATATGTGTTTTAAGGCAGCTAGTAAAATAAACTAAAATATCTGCTTAGAGTACAGTATATGTCACATTTTAAAATGAATCCATTGTCAGCCTGCATTTTTAGAATTCAAATATTTACGATTTTTAAGAAAAGTCTAAAGAAGAAAAGCACTATCCTAAAGTGGAAAGACTTCATCATTAGTGATCAACAAATACACATACAACCTTTCACAATAAGTAATAGGTATTTGTTGAGGTCGAATGGTAACCCCTGCAACATATGCTACAAATATAAGTTTACAAAGATATTTAAAAATATTTTTTTATGCAGTTGTGTTTTAAAAGGCAAAGTATGATCTTCAAACTAGTGTCTCATTAGTGATGTATATTTCATCAACATTTTAAGATCCATAAAGTTTTGTTCCCGCTTTAAATTGAAAGAAAGACCAGAAAGATTTCAAATTTTCCTATTTTTAAACAAATTTTTTAGCTGAGATCAGTCACTTTTCACACAAAGTTTATTTAAAGTTGATGACTGTGCTCTGACTTCATAAAGAGAAAGAGTCAAAACTCTGCCTTTATCTGCTGGCAGGAGAGACTAGACGGATAAACCCTGTTCTGCAGGGCTATTGTGACAAAAAAACAAAACAAAAAAACATCCCAGCTCCATTTATTATCAGCCTGACGCAGAACAGATTCACAATGTCTCGGAAATACTGTAACATGAAAATATTGAAGTCTTTCTATGAATGAAGCTGAACCTCTTCAATATTTAAGTTAACCTTTTTTATCTTTGATAACCAGCTGCGTCTGTCCCATCAGTTTTGTACAGTTTTGATATGGTTTTCTGTTCACTGCTATTGTCTTTGGCTTGCAGGCTCTTGGCTTAAACATTTTGGATGTGTTTTCATCTTGGCATTAGCACATTAGTTTATCTCGCTTCTGAACATTTTCCCATACACTTTAAGGATACAAGGCAGGAAACAGTTAACTGGATGACAAAACACTCCACCCAAAGTAAACAAAGGAGACAATATCCTTCACGAGTTGAAACCAACACTGGTGTACATTATTTGGAAGCTGTAATGATTTTTTCGTTTGCCTGCAACTGGAGCCATACCCTTTATCCTTAGTCTGGAAATCCAACTAGGTAATTGTTCAGCCATTAATAACCATATGCAGTTTGGACACAGGAGCCATTATCTGAGCTGATCTTTATCTAAAATTGGCTAACACAACATTGAAAGACCCCAAAGAGCCTCCTCCTGGATATCTGTAGTTGCATTTGAATATGCTGAAAGGTATGTCAGGTGTGTTTACACACCGTTAGCTCCTACAGGCTATAAAAAAACCAGGAAAAAAAGATTTTGATTATTTATTTAGAGCATTTAATACCGGTAAATAGCAAACTCAGTTAGATTACTATTCGGACATATGATCGCTGCTTTTTGCTCCACGTTTGTCACTACACTCCACACTAATATTATAAACTGAACAGCAGGGCTGATGGAATGTAATGGTTCAGCTCTGTTTGTTTTTACATCAAGTGCTAATTCACTACACATTTCCCCAAATTTTAAGCATAAATTAGAACTAGGCTCTAAATAAATATACTTAATTAAAAAACACAGGTTATGTCCTCTGCTCGTTGCATACAAAGGATGTTTTGATCCATGTTGCAGATTTTATTTGTTTCATAATGTAATGCAAAGACACTGGAGAGCAGTTTTCTTGTTGAGTCCTAATGTCAGATATACATTACCGTCATAACCCAAAGCCCTTTATTAATTAATTAATTAATTAATTAATTAATTAATTAATTAATTAATTAATCAATTAATTAATTAATTGATTAATTAATTAATTAATTTTTTTACAAATTTTGGTACCTAATGGCGTTTCTTTGGAACTGATTTCTTTTTGTAAAGATTCATACAAAGTACTCCATACTAACCATCTCCAAACCCATCTTCAGTGAATGATGGGAGTTGTGATAGCTTTTTTTATCAAGAGTTTCATAAATCTTCCCATATGGCCTAAATTTTCACTGAAGCACCATTGGCAGCAAATACAATTTTCCTGGGTGTCTTATCTTTTGTTCTATGTTCTACCATTCTGCTCAAGCTCACAGTGGTTGGATTAGCAATATCAGAATACAGCCATCCTTAGATTCAATTCATAGATTTTTTTAGCTTGATTAAAGTCCAGACTCTGGCCAGGCCCCTTAATGAAATCAACAACAGCAGCGTACTGTCACCTGTATTCTTCTCAGTGTTAGCGAGGTAATGAGAAGTCCAGGTTTCTCTCCAGAAACACTTTTCTTCTGGTTTCATCAGACATGAAAGTTTTTCCTTCACCTTGGTTGACCATCTCTAAGGTACTGTTCCAGCTGGCAACCATGTATCTTTTCATAAGAGGTAGCTTCTGTCTAGCCTTTCTACCACAAAAGGGTTACGGGTGGAATGCATTAACAATGGTTGAGCTTTCAGGTGATTCTTATTTCACAACAAAACCATGGTGTCCATCTGAATGCCCTTGGTTACTTTTTTAACAGAGACTTTCAAGTTTGGCTAGGCCAAAAAAATCTGATAAACAATTAAAACAAAAATTAATAGGTAATGAAATACATTTTCTTCCCATGTTTATAGTTGTATCTTTTTTATATCAATGATGCCATTGTTGGTGATAAAATATTCTCCTATAAAAGAGGCTGTCTGGCCAGAAAATGTATGATAAACTGTACAAGGGGTAAAAACCCCCAGTTATTTAGAAAGGTTACAAATGAACGGCAGATGTATGCTCCCAGTAAAAAACTCCCATCATCTGCCATTGTAGTTTTTCCATTTGTGTGAACAGCTACTGAAATCCCCACCTTCTCAAGAATCTGAAGCCTGCAGCTGTATGGTTCACTTTCAGTCACATAGAGAGGAAACCAGCATGACTTCCTTTCCTCAGTGCGTCTATAATACAAATAAACATGAAATTGTTTGTAACTGTCAATGACTCTGGGGTAGGCGAACAGAATCAAAATATTTATTAGCTTTTCTTATGAAGTTCATCCAAACACCTGCTGCTGATGTTCAGTTAGTGATTAGGGATTCTAAGGTTAACTATTAACCTTTCTGTTGCTTTTACATCAACTCATTCTTTCCCTCCTTTATGGTCTCACTGATATTTCCTCTTTCTGTGAATGCTCTTGTACAAATGCTCATAATTTGTTATTCAGTGTGACTGGCTGGACTTAAACTTATTTCTTTAAGTCTATATATTTTTAAAAAACATTTATAAATAAATAATGTTTTCTCCATTTAAAAAAGCTTAATATGTACAAGGCAAGTTATATTTACTTAGATAATTGATTCTTTCTCTTATTTCCGTTCCAACCTTCTGTGTCGACCAATGGTTTTATATAATCCAAATAACAAAGGCTGACTCTGAAATTATGTGTTTGAAGGTCTACAGTATATTTTAGCTAAAAACTTTGATTCCTTTAGGATCCATCGCTATATTTCCCTTCCTTTGCCTTCACTACTGGTTGCAGTCACTGTTAAAGTTTGAAACGGAGGCCATCTGACATCCTGGAATTGTCTTTCTTAAAGTTATTTTAAAGCACAAAGGCCTGTCCAATGGCTCTATAAATCAAACGGACATTTTTAGGCACAGTTTGTCTTGTTGAACATAGTTGTTTTTTTAATAAACCTTACTTTCTCTACACATTTACTGATGATGCAAACATTTCAGGAAACCTGATGAAGTCTTGCACTTCACGATATTAAAACAGTGATCTCCAACTTCAGTCTGTGATTGGCGGCCTGCAACTTTTGGGGTAGGAAACATCTAAAAATCTAAAAAGCAGGACAATGGATATCGACAATTTGAGTTTGAGACCGCTTCATTACACTGTTGTCGTATTTGGTTGGAGGCAGGACTTGGCAGGCATGGCAAAACACAGATCAATGAAAATCTTTAAAAAATAAATAAATAGAACCAACAACCCTGTGAAAGGAAAAGCAGCAAAGAAGGAACTGACAAGAAAACTGAGGATGAAGTAAACACAGCTGATAAAACAACCAGAGGGTATGAATACAAAGCTAGGGGTAGAGTAATGACAAACAAGAAGAGAAATTGGAGTAGAGGTGGAGCAGCTCTGGCAAAAAGAAGGCAGGGAAAATAAAATTATTAATAAAAATTTAGCTAAGCAGAAACAGAGAAACTATCAACCAAGGTGGGAAAGATAGAAAGAGGAAGTATACTAAGCGTAAAAAGAATAGAAAATAAGAATAGAAAAGCACGAGAATAAGGATAAATAAGTTCAACCATTGCAGACTAAAGCACAGCAGGTTGAGCCCAGAACTATTCCTTAATAATAGGATAATATTATGGGAACTAATCTTGATAACATATATGTTATGTAAATCGGTGCAATGGGTTAGTTAATGCCTTTCTTATTGAAGGATTGTAAAGTCTCTATCAATATATAGTGCGCACTAAAATCAAATTAGATGCTTAACATTTTTAGATGACATAAAATTCACGTGCTTACGGTGGAAATAAGCAGCTCTAAGTAGCCGAGGCTAATATTAGTGCCGCTGGTTGTGATGATTTACCTTTTTTATCAGGCCTTCCAAAGTCCATGTTGACAGAAGATATGTTGCAGAAGTAATTGCATTTTTTCTATATTAGCACGCTGGCTTTAAACCATCACCTTAAGCACTGAGTGTCATTTTTAACACTCAGACAGTAATTTATTAAACTTCAGCAGCAGTAACAATTTATGCAGTGTAGCATAGGCTTAATGAAATGTCAAAATTGAACTTTAAGTCCACCCGAAACAGGATGACAGTGAAGGAGCAGAAACCGGAATGAAGTGCTTACACATCAAAGCTTAGGTTGTTCAATGCTTGGCACTTGCGGGCAAGAAATGTGTATTTATAGACTAATGACCTCACTAAGTGTTTGAGCATGTGCCTATTTCCATGTTGAGCTGTTGAAAGCCAACAACTGGATGTCACTGAAGACCATCAGTGCCAGGTCAGACAAAAATAATTGTGTCAGAGATTTATGCTAATCACAAACAAAATACAAAAAAAAAAAAAAAACTGAGTTGAAGGAGTTA
>NW_015150587.1:1374321-1398084 GCF_000732505.1 Cyprinodon variegatus
GACTGGTTTCCTAGGAGCGAGAAGACAGAGGCAATTAGAATTAGGTTTCTCTAAGAAGATAACGTTTAGTAAATTCAGAGGCTCAGATTCGCTAACCAAACTTGGCTAACACTGCGGCATCGAAGGAAGGTCTGGCAGCTGTTTATAAAGGCCGGTCTCCTGATGAGCTGATGAACGTCAGCTGTGCTGGAGGGCTCCAGCCCAGGAGGATCCACAGCGCACTCTGCTGGAGAAGGTGGAGAATCTCCAGATCCCAACAATTGTGTTTGAATGTGCTAATTAGAAAATAGAAATCTAGGGGGAAAAAAGATCTTTTGATGCAGATATGTTACCCAATTATGCAGATGACTTAATTTATAAACTTGGTAAACCTTAAAAGGTAATTACTAATACTGGCTGTTCACAGAAGTCTAAACATGAAAAGAAAGGTTTAGTGGAAGAAAATATTGTGTTAGGAAAAATAAGGTGTGGAATCAGCAGAGATAAATGTAGCTGTGTTTGATTTGTAAAAGACCGTTTCAAAGTCAAACAGAAACCCACACAGACGTTTTAGTGATGTGGCTGTCACATTCCTTGTTTTAAACCACTTCTCAACCAGAAATTATGTGTAATCATGGTTAATGTGAAAAAGGACTGAATTGCTACTTAGTTGTCCAAAGTCTATAATGCAGTGATCAAGTAATTAATGCAAAAGTACAGATTATTTAGCAAGTATTTTATAAAGTACAGCATTATTGTTTGAATTAATATATATTTTTTGTTTTATCTTAGGTAATATAAAGTATCCTGAATATCTATTTTTAGGTTTTCATTTAAAGTAAACAAATGTAAGTTGTCTACAATAAACATTTATTATACCTGCCACACTATGACCATGAAACATGTTAACACCAAATATATCCACCAGCAAAAACATCCTGTTGTTTCGTTCACAAAATTAAGCTAGTCCTATAATTATTTATCTCAATAGTTTATAAATTATCAAGCAAAAAATAATGAAGAACAATGTAAAAGTGCAAGGGTGTGAAAAATTTGGAATAAAGTTGGTACAATTGGGATTATTAACTGGTGAGGAGAATGACCTTGAGTTGTGCTAGACTGTAAGCATGTTATAATGAGCTCCTCTTGTTATTGTTGCTAATAATATCCTTAATATGCTAGTAACATTTCAGATAACAACTTTGATAATGTTTGTTTCTTTTATAGCCTGTAGGAAAGAATCAGTCCACCCCACCCCAAATAGACCTTTGAACATCTAATTGGAAATGTAGACATCCAGAAGGAGGCTCTCTGGGGCCATTCAATGCTGTGTGAGCCAAGTTGAAATAAAGGTCATACACGAACAATATACTTACGTGTATTAAGGTTCATCAGACATTACATTTTTGGTTGTTTTTTTTAGGTAGGACATTAAATTAGACTGGGTTTACATGTTAACATATAAGCCCTAAAGAGGTGTATGACTTTTTGAAGTGGTTAACTGGCTTTTTTAAACAGTCCTTTCTTTGCCTTGCATTCCTTTACATATGTATGTAAAAAAATAATGAATAAAATAATGAAGTTTTAGTTCTTTCTTATTTGTAAACTGCTAAAAGTGAAGTACAGCAAAAGCACAGTCTGACCCATGCCACAAATTAAATATTATATAATTTACTTACTCTTTTACTCTTTATTAAATAATAAAAAAAAATCAAAATCAGGATCTTGACAGATCAGCTTAAGTATCTCTTTAAAAGATTTTTTGTAAATTATTTTGTATTGATCCCAATACAAGGAATTAACAAAGTCAAACCATCTATCACCAACTGAAGTTTTTTAAAGTCAATAACCCACAAATAAGTATGAAGAAACATCAACCCAAATTTTTACCTAAATTGTAGTAGCAGAAACAATTACACAGGCATAACAGCATTGTTTAATTGAGTCAATTTTCAGATTTTAAAATGTTAATAGATGACAAGTTAATTACATATTTATTAAACAAAATGTAATTCAGAACTAAATATTGACAAGCTATTATATACAATTTGTACAGTAATTAATACTAAGCATTCCTTGCCCAAACTTTTATATTTCTACAATGATCAAGAAATAACCAGAGAAAAAGACTAGCAAAGACCACCGTCTTACTAATGTGAAGCTTTAATCACTTAACTTCAAAACCATCCATCGATTTTCTTTCACGCTTATACCACATGGGGATGCGAGGGGTGCTGGTGCCCATCTCCAGCTGTCTACGGGTGAGAGGCGGGGTACACCCTGGACAGGTCGCCAGTCCATCACAGGGCAACACAGAGACAAGCAGGACAAACAACCATTCAAGCGCATGCTCACATCTAAGGATGTGAAGCCAATTAACATAAATGTTGTTTTTGGACAGTGGGAGGAAGCCAAAGTACCCAGAAAGAAACCCACACATGCACAAGGAGAACGTGCAAACTCCATGCAGAAAGAACCTGGGCAGGGATTTGAAACCCGAACCTTCTTGCTGCAAGGCAGCAGTGCTACCCACTGCACTACTGAGCAGCCGCTTCAAAACCATACACAGAATAAAGCCATGGAGCCAAAGTTATCCAGTTCCTTTTATCTATCCCTGTGCTGATGTACAAATATCTTAGCAAGTCATGGCAGATCAATGACAATGCGGGAACCTGAACTTATTTTTAATGGTAGAGTTAAACAAAAAAGCAAAGAAAGCAAAACTGGGAGAGCAGTTCAGGGACTGACACACAGAACTCAGCCCAGGAATTCTGACTTCAAGAGTTTATCCCAGGAATGTGAACTTCTCATCACATTTGGCAGAGTTGCATTTTTCTCTTTATCTCTGAATGTGTCTGTTTGATTTCTGTTGAACATTTTCACAGCACTGCATAAAGAAGAGAAAAGCCATCCTCCAATTTCTTCTATCTTTAATACGTTATTCTGAATTAAGTGCGGGTGAGACATGTTATGGTTTCATTTAAAAAAAAGTACCCCTTTTATACTGAAGCTTTATGTTTGAATTAATTTGATTAGAGCAGAATTAAATCTATAAAACAAACCTTTAATAAAACAGGACTGGGTCATGTCAAATATTTCAATTTTTTTTACTTTATAACCTCAAAAATAAAGCATTTTATTTGCCTTTAAGACTGCCTTTAATACTCCATTCAGGCACCACAAATACCAAGTCATGCCTTTCAGTCTGTTTTGTTTTTGTCTTTTTAGAAAACATTTTGTTTTTTCCAGTCTTTGCAGGAACATCGTCACCATGTGCGAAGTGTCCTACAGAAAAAACACCTTTACATGAAGACTCAAAAGTTTGAGTTCCGGGTCCCTGAGGTCTCTTTGACATGGACAGGTCCAGATGGATCCCAGCAAAGCAAGAGCAGTGAGGGATTGCTTACACCAACGTCTGTTAAAGGGGTGCAGCAATCCCTGGACTACAAACTTTTAGTTTTTGTAAGTTTATTTGTAACTTCAGCTCAGTGGCTGCTCCTATCTCTGCTCTCACTAGGAAGACTGGCGCACCATTCCTTTGGACACTTGAGGCTGAGGAATCTCAAGGACTGATTTTCCACAGCGCCGTGCTGATCCTCCCTGACCTATCTCAGTCTTTTATTGAACAAGGCTACAGTGGGCCTTGTTCTCAGCTGCTTTGACTTCACACTCTCCTATTGCCCAGGCTCAAAGAACACAAAACTAGTTGCATTGTCCAGGCAATTCCCCCAACAGGAAAAGGAAGGAGGTGTGTACTGTGGTCCCCGCCTCCTGCATAGTTGCCCCAGTCTGCTGGGGTATTGAACTGTCAAGCAGGTTCAATGTCAAGGGCCTGATCCTGGAACAGGCCCTCCATGTCTCCTGTTCGTACCCAGCCGGGTACGGGCCAAGGTTTTCCAGTGGGGCCAGTTGTCCAACTTTGCTGTTAACCCAGGATCCAGGAGAACCTTTGCGTTCCTTCACAGATGGTTCAGGTGGTGGAAAAAGGGGGTAAAAGCCTTTGTGATGGTCTGTCCTCTGTGCACCCAGAGCTAGAACCCTCGCTAGCCTCCTCAAGGCTGGCTTTGCCCTCTACCCATCCTGAGAAATCCCTGGCCCCATGTGTCTGCAGTCTTTCATCACAGGCCTCAGTTCATGCATGAGATAGGCGGGTGTTATGCATACTCCTGGGGGCTTCCACCCCCAGTCCAGTGGTCAGAAGGAGAGAGGCTGAACCAGGACCTGGAGGGCACCCTGAGGAGCTTGGAAAGGGACAACCCTGCATCCTGGAGTACCTGACTGCCGTGTATGTTATACACAGTCTTCATACCCCAGTCTTCTGCAAAAGTTTCAATCCAGCTTCCAGCCCTGTCATGTCTTCACCTCATGCCCCTCCTCTTAATGCCCCGTCTCCCCCTCACATCATTTATGGAGGACCTGTCTTAAAGGTACACAGCATCCTCAATTCCAGCCATGTCCATGGTGGACTGCAATACTTGGTTCTATTTTGTCTTCTAATAAAAAATAAAAAAAATATTTATATTTTCTATTTTGACTTCTATTGTGGATCTTCTGAGATTTTCTTTGTGTGAATCAACTGAGTTTTTGGGAAAAACAAAAATAAAACTTTTGACCTGAATGTGTGCACTTGGGTCTTTCTCATCTACTTGGACCGTAGCTCAGTGGTTAACACTCCAACCTGCCAAGCCAACAACCTGGGTTTAATCTCTGAGTGGGTCCTAGTAGAACTCTATTCTCCAGTAAAGTTATGAGGTCTTCACAGATTTATAATGGGATAAGAAAAGCTGCTTTCAAAGAGATTTTTTTAAACTTGTTGTAGTTAACATTAAGAAGTTTTTTTTTAAACAAATGGTTTAAAAAAAAATCTGTCAACTTCTACATTGTTATCTATTTTAATGTTGTGCCATTGTGCATTAAGTTCATGTTAAATGGAAAGACACTGCAATCAGTACAGTTAAATTGTGTTTAAATCTTTTAAGATTATATTTAGGGGGAAATAAATAAAAATAATTCATATAAGAAAAGGGCAAACAAAAAACAAAAAAACAAAATTTTTTTCCTATGTCTCTTTCTGAGGTAAGCTGCACATTTCTTGTTTAACCAAGCCACCTTTCAGCATTTAACATCTTAGAGTTAGATAATTTGCTGTGGCTTGCTGCAGCATAGGGGTTTCTTTAATACCTTCCTTTTGTTAAGAACAATAATATACCTTCAGGTCTCCTCTAGAATAAAATCGGACACATGCAAAAAAGGTTTTTAAAAATCTATTGTGACCAACAGAGGGCAACATAGATCTGTGCATTTATTTTCCTTCTGAACTTCACCTCCTGCTCCTCTGTTGCAGTAAAACTGACAGTGCTCCCAGCAAGATTTTGCAGCTCTGATAAACTACCATTAGTGAAAAATGGCAGCAATTAATGTTTGTGTTGCTGCCACTAAATAGGAACTGAGAACATTCAACCCAGTTTGGTTCCAAACCTTTTTCTGCTCTAGTGTCAAGGATGAAAAAACACATTATATTCCACTGGAGCAAGAGGGTATTGTATAAAATTATTTGTTGCTGATATAATATTTAATTAAATTGGAAGAAAAACATTGAGGAAATTGCCCTCAACCAAGAAAACTGTCTACTATTCAAAGTTTCAAATTCAGAGTCGCTCTAATCTCAGCTTCTTAAAATGGGAAGGTCTGAACAGGTTTAAGCACCCATTTGTGTAATGCACTATTTAATTTGTAGCGCCTGACAGATCAGTTAAAGTAAAGTCTTATTTTGGAGGTTTAGATTCCAATGGTCTTTTTAATCTGATGTTTGTGGAGATTGTTACAGGACAAAACTGCAAATTCAAGCTTTGAAGTTCGATGAATTTAAAGGTTTTAATAATGACATCATAGTGTACTTATACAGACACCAGGAGAGCAATGAAAGCAGGGCTGAGACACAAACTATATGGAACAGAGTAAAGGAATGAACTAAACTGGCAGCACTAAGGGAATATAAAAAACGAAAAAAAAAAAAAAACAGACAGACAGAAAGAAACTCTAAAACTCAAACAACCAAGGATCATGACATTTAATCTTTTACAACAATGAAACCAACTTTTCTTTTCTCTTCTAAGCCACACAAAATTACACTTTATGTCAAAGCACACTGAGTTACTCTGAACAGATATTTAGCTTGTAAAGGGATTAAAAACTATTGTTAAGGGTTCATTTAAGCCTTTATAGTAGGAAATTTATGGGTTATTAATTTAAAAGAAATGTATTTAATAGTTATGCATATCCCATATATAAAAAGATGTATTTTCCAAAGACATTTTCTTAATTTCAAAAAACTTATTTTAGTTATGGAGTGGAAGGTAGCCTTTATATTTTTTCTCAATTATAAGTTTTATAAAAGATAAAAACATTTTATCAGGAAAAAGTGAGAGACATTCCTGCAAGTTTGTGCAAAAATATGAGAGAATATCTAATAACTTTCATTGGAAGAAATCTGTCAACCTTTTCCTCATGCAAAAACAAAAATGACAAAAACAAGAGAGATTACTTTATATCAAGCAAAATGGTGGGAAATGTATTCAGAAGTTGATCATTGAGAAGGCTTCCTAGCCAGAATTCCAAGAGAGGTTTTTAGTAGAAAAGAACAGTTTTTTATTGTCTAAAAAAAGGGATCAGCTTCTATAAAATAATTTCTAGCAAATCCAAGAAAGAAATCTTGCTTTAGTTGAGCAGCTTCCAGTTTCAGAAGTATATATGAACAAAACACTGCACAGATGAAAGAAATGCTTTAGCTCAAGGTTCCTCAATTCGGTCCTTCAACTCCACTTAGTCTCCTTCAACACACCTGTGTCATATTGCAAGGTCATTATCAAGACTCTGGAGAACTTTACTGCATACTGAGGAGGATTACAAACATTTAATTTAGCAGTGGAAACAGAGATACACATAAATGTGCAGGGCACTGGACCTTGGCAATGTTTAGCAGGGGTTATATAAAATGTTGCAATCAGACTTTTTTTTTCCAGACCTGTTCAACCTCATACTGGGCCTTTTCCATTGCATGAGCTCTTGTTCTGGAACAGTAACAAACCAGCTTTTCTGGTGTCCCAGACTGGAGCCTCATTTGTTTTGTTGAAACATGGATCTCCCGTTCAAAAACATGTTGCGGAACCAGAACAGGCTGCAAATTGCATTGGTCGAAAAGACCCACCAGACTTCGCTATCCCCAGACACCCCCTGAAGCTCCTCTAGTGGAAGCCTGAGGTGTTCTGGGGCCAGCCAAAAAATAGTCCCTCCAGCTTGTTCTGGGCATGCCCTGGGCCCTGAACCAGCCCCATGTATGACCAAAAATATTTTTCTTGTTTCAGAAAATGTTTGCAAAGAAAAACTGCTTTATTCTTAAGTTACATAGAAATATTTTCCTATAATTGCTTTCTTGCAATTATCCATTGCAGTATATGGCAGTGGCCTTGTTTCCATCCAACTGAAAAATGTGAATTTCCTGTTTTTCCATTTGGTTTAAAGCAAATTAAATAAGTAGCACAAAGCGTAATCATCATATATAATCAATAATATGTTGTAATCCATGGCTATATTAAACAGGAAACAGAGGCTNTCTTGACAGATCAGCTTAAGTATCTCTTTAAAAGATTTTTTGTAAATTATTTTGTATTGATCCCAATACAAGGAATTAACAAAGTCAAACCATCTATCACCAACTGAAGTTTTTTAAAGTCAATAACCCACAAATAAGTATGAAGAAACATCAACCCAAATTTTTACCTAAATTGTAGTAGCAGAAACAATTACACAGGCATAACAGCATTGTTTAATTGAGTCAATTTTCAGATTTTAAAATGTTAATAGATGACAAGTTAATTACATATTTATTAAACAAAATGTAATTCAGAACTAAATATTGACAAGCTATTATATACAATTTGTACAGTAATTAATACTAAGCATTCCTTGCCCAAACTTTTATATTTCTACAATGATCAAGAAATAACCAGAGAAAAAGACTAGCAAAGACCACCGTCTTACTAATGTGAAGCTTTAATCTCTTAACTTCAAAACCATCCATCGATTTTCTTTCACGCTTATCCCACATGGGGTTGCGAGGGGTGCTGGTGCCCATCTCCAGCTGTCTACGGGTGAGAGGCGGGGTACACCCTGGACATGTCGCCAGTCCATCACAGGGCAACACAGAGACAAACAGGACAAACAACCATTTAAGCGCATGCTCACATCTAAGGATGTGAAGCCAATTAACATAAATGTTGTTTTTGGACAGTGGGAGGAAGCCAAAGTACCCAGAAAGAAACCCACACATGCACAAGGAGAATGTGCAAACTCCATGCAGAAAGAACCTGGGCAGGGATTTGAAATCTGAACCTTCTTGCTGCAAGGCAGCAGTGCTACCCACTGCACTACTGAGCAGCCGCTTCAAAACCATACACAGAATAAAGCCATGGAGCCAAAGTTATCCAGTTCCTTTTATCTATCCCTGTGCTGATGTACAAATATCTTAGCAAGTCATGGCAGATCAATGACAATGCGGGAACCTGAACTTATTTTTAATGGTAGAGTTAAACAAAAAAGCAAAGAAAGCAAAACTGGGAGAGCAGTTCAGGGACTGACACACAGAACTCAGCCCAGGAATTCTGACTTCAAGAGTTTATCCCAGGAATGTGAACTTCTCATCACATTTGGCAGAGTTGCATTTTTCTCTTTATCTCTGAATGTGTCTGTTTGATTTCTGTTGAACATTTTCACAGCACTGCATAAAGAAGAGAAAAGCCATCCTCCAATTTCTTCTATCTTTAATACGTTATTCTGAATTAAGTGCGGGTGAGACATGTTATGGTTTCATTTAAAAAAAAGTACCCCTTTTATACTGAAGCTTTATGTTTGAATTAATTTGATTAGAGCAGAATTAAATCTATAAAACAAACCTTTAATAAAACAGGACTGGGTCATGTCAAATATTTCAATTTTTTTTACTTTATAACCTCAAAAATAAAGCATTTTATTTGCCTTTAAGACTGCCTTTAATACTCCATTCAGGCACCACAAATACCAAGTCATGCCTTTCAGTCTGTTTTGTTTTTGTCTTTTTAGAAAACATTTTGTTTTTTCCAGTCTTTGCAGGAACATCGTCACCATGTGCGAAGTGTCCTACAGAAAAAACACCTTTACATGAAGACTCAAAAGTTTGAGTTCCGGGTCCCTGAGGTCTCTTTGACATGGACAGGTCCAGATGGATCCCAGCAAAGCAAGAGCAGTGAGGGATTGCTTACACCAACGTCTGTTAAAGGGGTGCAGCAATCCCTGGACTACAAACTTTTAGTTTTTGTAAGTTTATTTGTAACTTCAGCTCAGTGGCTGCTCCTATCTCTGCTCTCACTAGGAAGACTGGCGCACCATTCCTTTGGACACTTGAGGCTGAGGAATCTCAAGGACTGATTTTCCACAGCGCCGTGCTGATCCTCCCTGACCTATCTCAGTCTTTTATTGAACAAGGCTACAGTGGGCCTTGTTCTCAGCTGCTTTGACTTCACACTCTCCTATTGCCCAGGCTCAAAGAACACAAAACTAGTTGCATTGTCCAGGCAATTCCCCCAACAGGAAAAGGAAGGAGGTGTCTGCTGGGGTATTGAACTGTCAAGCAGGTTCAATGTCAAGGGCCTGATCCTGGAACAGGCCCTCCATGTCTCCTGTTCGTACCCAGCCGGGTACGGGCCAAGGTTCTCCAGTGGGGCCAGTTGTCCAACTTTGCTGTTAACCCAGGATCCAGGAGAACCTTTGCGTTCCTTCACAGATGGTTCAGGTGGTGGAAAAAGGGGGTAAAAGCCTTTGTGATGGTCTGTCCTGTGTGCACCCAGAGCTAGAACCCTCGCTAGCCTCCTCAAGGCTGGCTTTGCCCTCTACCCATCCTGAGAAATCCCTGGCCCCATGTGTCTGCAGTCTTTCATCACAGGCCTCAGTTCATGCATGAGATAGGCGGGTGTTATGCATACTCCTGGGGGCTTCCACCCCCAGTCCAGTGGTCAGAAGGAGAGAGGCTGAACCAGGACCTGGAGGGCACCCTGAGGAGCTTGGAAAGGGACAACCCTGCATCCTGGAGTACCTGACTGCCGTGTATGTTATACACAGTCTTCATACCCCAGTCTTCTGCAAAAGTTTCAATCCATTTTCCAGCCCTGTCATGTCTTCACCTCATGCCCCTCCTCTTAATGCCCCGTCTCCCCCTCACATCATTTATGGAGGACCTGTCTTAAAGGTACACAGCATCCTCAATTCCAGCCATGTCCATGGCGGACTGCAATACTTGGTTCTATTTTGTCTTCTAATAAAAAATAAAAAAAATATTTATATTTTCTATTTTGACTTCTATTGTGGATCTTCTGAGATTTTCTTTGTGTGAATCAACTGAGTTTTTGGGAAAAACAAAAATAAAACTTTTGACCTGAATGTGTGCACTTGGGTCTTTCTCATCTACTTGGACCGTAGCTCAGTGGTTAACACTCCAACCTGCCAAGCCAACAACCTGGGTTTAATCTCTGAGTGGGTCCTAGTAGAACTCTATTCTCCAGTAAAGTTATGAGGTCTTCACAGATTTATAATGGGATGAGATAAGCTGCTTTTAAAGAGATTTATTTAAACTTGTTGTAGTTAACATTAAGAAGTTTTTTTTTAAACAAATGGTTTAAAAAAAAATCTGTCAACTTCTACATTGTTATCTATTTTAATGTTGTGCCATTGTGCATTAAGTTCATGTTAAATGAAAAGACACTGCAATCAGTACAGTTAAATTGTGTTTAAATCTTTTAAGATTATATTTAGGGGGAAATAAATAAAAATAATTCATATAAGAAAAGGGCAAACAAAAAACAAAAAAACAAAATTTTTTTCCTATGTCTCTTTCTGAGGTAAGCTGCACATTTCTTGTTTAACCAAGCCACCTTTCAGCATTTAACATCTTAGAGTTAGATAATTTGCTGTGGCTTGCTGCAGCATAGGGGTTTCTTTAATACCTTCCTTTTGTTAAGAACAATAATATACCTTCAGGTCTCCTCTAGAATAAAATCGGACACATGCAAAATAGGTTTTTAAAAATCTATTGTGACCAACAGAGGGCAACATAGATCTGTGCATTTATTTTCCTTCTGAACTTCACCTCCTGCTCCTCTGTTGCAGTAAAACTGACAGTGCTCCCAGCAAGATTTTGCAGCTCTGATAAACTACCATTAGTGAAAAATGGCAGCAATTAATGTTTGTGTTGCTGCCACTAAATAGGAACTGAGAACATTCAACCCAGTTTGGTTCCAAACCTTTTTCTGCTCTAGTGTCAAGGATGAAAAAACACATTATATTCCACTGGAGCAAGAGGGTATTGTATAAAATTATTTGTTGCTGATATAATATTTAATTAAATTGGAAGAAAAACATTGAGGAAATTGCCCTCAACCAAGAAAATTGTCTACTATTCAAAGTTTCAAATTCAGAGTCGCTCTAATCTCAGCTTCTTAAAATGGGAAGGTCTGAACAGGTTTAAGCACCCATTTGTGTAATGCACTATTTAATTTGTAGCGCCTGACAGATCAGTTAAAGTAAAGTCTTATTTTGGAGGTTTAGATTCCAATGGTCTTTTTAATCTGATGTTTGTGGAGATTGTTACAGGACAAAACTGCAAATTCAAGCTTTGAAGTTCGATGAATTTAAAGGTTTTAATAATGACATCATAGTGTACTTATACAGACACCAGGAGAGCAATGAAAGCAGGGCTGAGACACAAACTATATGGAACAGAGTAAAGGAATGAACTAAACTGGCAGCACTAAGGGAATATAAAAAACGAAAAAAAAAAAAAAACAGACAGACAGAAAGAAACTCTAAAACTCAAACAACCAAGGATCATGACATTTAATCTTTTACAACAATGAAACCAACTTTTCTTTTCTCTTCTAAGCCACACAAAATTACACTTTATGTCAAAGCACACTGAGTTACTCTGAACAGATATTTAGCTTGTAAAGGGATTAAAAACTATTGTTAAGGGTTCATTTAAGCCTTTATAGTAGGAAATTTATGGGTTATTAATTTAAAAGAAATGTATTTAATAGTTATGCATATCCCATATATAAAAAGATGTATTTTCCAAAGACATTTTCTTAATTTAAAAAAACTTATTTTAGTTATGGAGTGGAAGGTAGCCTTTATATTTTTCTCAATTATAGGTTTTATGAAAGATAAAAACATTTTATCAGGAAAAAGTGAGAGACATTCCTGCAAATTTGTGCAAAAATATGAGAGAATATCTAATAACTTTCATTGGAAGAAATCTGTCAACCTTTTCCTCATGCAAAAACAAAAATGACAAAAACAAGAGAGATTACTTTATATCAAGCAAAATGGTGGGAAATGTATTCAGAAGTTGATCATTGAGAAGGCTTCCTAGCCAGAATTCCAAGAGAGGTTTTTAGTAGAAAAGAACAGTTTTTTATTGTCTAAAAAAAGGGATCAGCTTCTATAAAATAATTTCTAGCAAATCCAAGAAAGAAATCTTGCTTTAGTTGAGCAGCTTCCAGTTTCAGAAGTATATATGAACAAAACACTGCACAGATGAAAGAAATGCTTTAGCTCAAGGTTCCTCAATTCGGTCCTTCAACTCCACTTAGTCTCCTTCAACACACCTGTGTCATATTGCAAGGTCATTATCAAGACTCTGGAGAACTTTACTGCATACTGAGGAGGATTACAAACATTTAATTTAGCAGTGGAAACAGAGATACACATAAATGTGCAGGGCACTGGACCTTGGCAATGTTTAGCAGGGGTTATATAAAATGTTGCAATCAGACTTTTTTTTTCCAGACCTGTTCAACCTCATACTGGGCCTTTTCCATTGCATGAGCTCTTGTTCTGGAACAGTAATAAACCAGCTTTTCTGGTGTCCCAGACTGGAGCCTCATTTGTTTTGTTGAAACATGGATCTCCCGTTCAAAAACATGTTGCGGAACCAGAACAGGCTGCAAATTGCATTGGTCGAAAAGACCCACCAGACTTCGCTATCCCCAGACACCCCCTGAAGCTCCTCTAGTGGAAGCCTGAGGTGTTCTGGGGCCAGCCAAAAAATAGTCCCTCCAGCTTGTTCTGGGCATGCCCTGGGCCCTGAACCAGCCCCATGTATGACCAAAAATATTTTTCTTGTTTCAGAAAATGTTTGCAAAGAAAAACTGCTTTATTCTTAAGTTACATAGAAATATTTTCCTATAATTGCTTTCTTGCAATTATCCATTGCAGTATTTGGCAGTGGCCTTGTTTCCATCCAACTGAAAAATGTGAATTTCCTGTTTTTCCATTTGGTTTAAAGCAAATTAAATAAGTAGCACAAAGCGTAATCATCATATATAATCAATAATATGTTGTAATCCATGGCTATATTAAACAGGAAACAGAGGCTGCAATCTAGCCCTGATAATAGATCTGTACTGGAGGAAAGTTTTAATGAATGTGTTGGGTAAGTTGTTTTAAGTTAACATGTTATCTAGTAATGGCGGTTTTGCTGCCAGCCATGTTTATGAGCATGACAGGAACATCCAGTAACAGCTTATCAGTTATGTGAGGTAAAAGTTTGCTACATCACAGATTATTTAAAAAAAAAAGGTTTCAATTTCCAGTTTGCACATTTACCCTTTTTTGCAAAAAAAGCAAAAAAAAAACACCTCAAGCAAGCATAAAAATTTTCTTGTGAATTTGCGGGAGTTTTTTCTAATTCTTCCGTTTCCATCAAGCTTCTTTGATGCAATACTTGTAAATGTGGAAGGAAATGGACCTACAGGCAGGGAGTCAAACGCAGCTCTGCTGCCAATGCTTGCAGGCAGAGAGAGAAGTGGTTCTCTGTTTCTGTTATTGAAAATGAATTACACATACGTAATTCATTACATCACTATAAATCTATTATAGCCTACAATAATACATGAAAATATGGAAGGACAACGAGAAAAAGTTTCCCAGTCAAAACTAGAGACAGCTATGAGGATAACAGAAATAGATGATAACATCCTAAATATTTGCTTGTACACCTGCAGAAAGAGATAAAAAAAATTAGACACAGCAGTATGAGTGCATACATATAAACAATTTGAACAAAAAGTACACTGTACCACTTGACATAAGATGTATTTAATAGTAACTGAAGCTCTAGACAATTCTATTTTAATATAATGAAAACGTGTGAGCAACCCTATGTGTGACAGTGCTTGTGTAGACAAGGTTTCTCTATGATCAGTAGCAGGTAGCATGAACCACAGACCTGCCCTGAATACCCAAAGTAGACATGGAGGATGTTGGAGCCCGAGACATTCAAAGGTCTCCAACTGTCTAAGGTATATGATCAAAATAAAATAAATTACTAAACAAAATCAATAAAATTAGTAAATAAAGAATAACATAAAAAATGTTTGTTGAATTTAAAAAATATGCTAGTTAATTTACATCAGTATAGATCACAAAAACTACTTCTTTTGTTGAGAATTTATTGAGGTTTGGCTTTGCAAGGATAGCCTCTCTATTTAACTCACTGCACAAGAAAAGGTACACATTATCCAAGAGAAGAGCAATTATCATTCAGTGCATACATGTTTTCATGCATGGACTATATTATATACCCTCGTTCAAACAAGTCTTTTTGCACTCTGTCCACATCAGAGTTGGCTGTCCTTTTGACAGCGCACTAATCAATTTTATTGACAAGGCTTCTTATGCAAGCATGCAACAGAAGCCACAACAGGTGAGAAAAGCAGAAAACACAACCAAGGGGATAAGAGCTAACATCACAAGTGTTTTATACCTTGTGAAATTTGAAAAATAGTTTCCCAGAGGACCATCTGCCTTTTGGTTGGTTAGAGCCTGCAACCTATCTATTGCTCTGGCAACAGATCATGGCTTGCATTGTTAGTGATATATCTACACACACAAGCACGCACACCTTTTTCTGCCACCAGGGAGTTTTAAGAAAAGCATTAATGATAAGCAGTGAGTGATGCAGCATGAAGAGCTCAGAGAGTATGTATCTAACTGGTGCAAAGTCTGTAATGCTGTGAAATAGAGCTTAGCTCTTGTTCTCTTTTCCCTATACTTTACTGTATTTGCATTTCCCCCTTTTTTTTTGTAAAATGCATAATGCATATCAATGAAAGTGATGTATATATATGGGATTATAGTGAGAGCTCTTCAGCCCCTCTGCAGGCAAATCAGGCTTTGGTTTTGATGCGGGTCATATTTCACAATCTATTGTTTATCTCTTTAAATGGGCTTAATCGGTTAGTGTTTTTCAGTATGTTAACTGAAGTGTTGGAGTGATTACTGGCGACTTAACTAAAAGGTTTAGTAATATTAAACTTAAATGAGAGTAAAGTTACAAGCTTCATTAGAATCTTATTTTGAGTGTTAAAATTTGAACATTGAGCCTCTAACTCAAAAAGCTATTTTCAAAAGTTGGTTTTTCCCAAATTTCACAGCAAAAACACAAAAGTTTTTTAGGATTAAACTCATAATAGTTTTTCAGCTGAAAAAATTATTTTTCTATAGTGTGTAACAAATCTGTGAGAATTTTCTTTTCAGGAATAAGAATGGTCTGATCTAAACCTTGGGAGTGAAAATACCATGTCCGTTTTTAAGGAGACAGCTGGTTATTCTTAGAAAGGACATCTCTCTCTTTTGCATGTTGCTTGGCAACCTTTGTTGTAAGGCTGAGCCCTTATCTTGATAAATTCTATTAGAAGTAATAGTAGTAGTTATGATCCGCCAACGTACCTTGGAATTGAAGCTCAAAGTAAGTTCCAAAACTGTAAAGGAAATACTCAAAAAAAAAATCCAAAATCAAATTTTTCTTTGAAAATTAGATTCATTTAATAGCTGTACATAAGCTATGTATAAACAGATAATATGGTAAGTTATAAATGCACAGTGCTTATACTTTCAAGTTCTAAATTGTAACTATGGTCCTCCAAATGAAATTAATAGTTTTAGGCAAGGCAAGGCAAGGCAAATTTATTTGTATAGCACAATTCAGTATAAAGACAATGCAAAGTGCTTTACGTGATTAAAATATAGGAAAATAAAACAGAATCAAAGCAAGTATGGAAAAAAGAACATTAAAAACAGTTGGCCTAAAGAAAATAAAAAAGAAATGAATGATGTTTCAGTTGAACTGTTTAACTAGAACCGTCGAAGGCAATCCTAAACAAATGTCTTTTTAGTCTTGATTTAAAGGAACTCAGGCTTTCCGCACTTTTACAGTTTTCTGGAAGGTTGTTCCAGATAAGTGGAGCATAACGGACCACATGGAGGGGTCAATTTAAAGGTCCATTTATCAAACTATCTGCTATGTGTTACAATGTCAACAACATTTAAACTTTTCCAATACACAGAAGATAAAGTAGGCACTAACTGTCTAAAGACAAGAACTAAAGTTATTTCTTCTGGTGTCTTCTGGATCCAACTTCTTCATAGGGACAACATTTCTACCATGTATAAATTAGGCTTTAATCAGACATTAATATCCTGCCACACGGTTTCTGTCCTCTTTATTTCCTTTCCTGTTTTCCTCTCATTTATGTTTCCCACCAGCCCTAAATAATCTTTCTCTCTTTTCTCCTGTCATCCTCTCTTCTGTCTTTGTGTTATCCTTTGTCTCTTGTCACTCTTACTACAGGATATAATCCTTTGAGCTTGTTAACCATTATAAAGTAATCTATTTGATTAACTAGCAAGCTGTAAAAAAAGAAGCTGATTTCGGATAAAGTGCAAAAAAGTTTCATTTTCATGTTAGATTTTTGTGCTCTTTCAACAAGTGTGTTATACAGTATATGACTTAGTGGCTTTTACGCCGCTTATAACACCCTGGTTTCCTATTAGGGTGATTAAATTGCCTGTTGAAGCATAGAGCCACTGAGGAGAGGCCAACCCAAATTGGTGGAAATGTGTAGGTCGCCATGTAAGTGTTACATGGAGGGGTCAATTTCATAAAGATATACTACATTTTGGGGACTTACAGCAGCGGTCCCAAACTTTTTGCACCACGGACCGCTATATGTCAGAAAATATTTTCACGGACCGGCTGGGGGGTCCCCGGTCAGGTAAAATGATACGACTGGCATAAAATCAAATACAAACAGCATAAAAATAAAACTCACCATTAAGTTGAATTAGTGGGAGCCTTGAGCTGAACAAGCCGGAGACAATGACAAACGAAGTGTGCTCCTGACGTCCAGTCTAGCTTTGTTTTGGCCGCAAGAAGGTTTTGGGTTTGATTCTTAGCCTGAGGACTTTCTGCTTTGAGTTTGCATGTTCACCCTGTGCATGTGTGGATCCTCTGGCTTCCTCCAATAGTTGGCTTGGAACCAGTTTTTATGTCAAAGGGTTGAAAGAGAGCACATATATTTAGTCACAGTAGAAGCTGAGCCCACAGCTGTAACTAGGAGAGAAACAGAACTAAACACTAATCAAGTTTAAAGCTTTTTTAACTGTCAATGTTTTGCTGGATCCTCGTCAAGTGCTGTCTGCTTACCTCGTCTCTCCCTGGCTCCCTGGTTCTGGTTCGTCTGTTATTTCTGTTGGATTTTTTTCATTCCTGCCTCAGTTCCTGTGAACCTCATTAAACCCACCTAAATTCACCTCTGCCTACTTGCCTCTGCAATTGGGTCCTCAAACCAACACCAAAATCCTGACACCTTTTCTAATTTAAGATAATTTCATCTCTGTTGTCCATACCTTTTGGTTGCTCCTTATGTCTCTCTCTCAGATTCGGCTGTCTTGCACTCCCTCCTTACCCCTTTAACACATTACTTCTTGATTTTAGAAATAAATCTAACTATAGAAATCTTAAGAACATATAACTGTTAGGGAAAAGTTGTAAAATATCGCCATATATCCTCTTTGATACTTGATTAAGGTGCGACAGAAAAACACGAAAAAACCCACAAAATAAAGAGTAAACTGTTTTCTTTGAGCACATTGACACATTTTAACGTAGAGTGATGCATTTCAATTTGTATCCATTTATTAGCATTTTTAGATAGGTTAAAACTATTTAAAGATCTTTATAACTTAATTTTACACAGATGCAGTAATCTAACAGCATCACTGAAATCAAATATTTTTCTTATAATTAGTTAGAACAGGATTTCTGCCTAATTTCCCCTTGTAAACAGTTTTTTATATAGCAGATTGCAATGCTTCTTCAAGCTGTTCTACAAGCTGCAAACAGAGTGACTAAAGAGCAAAGGTTCCGCTCAGAGCTGTGATTATATATTATGTCCTTACTGAATGTGTCTAAATTATTTTGTCTTTGTGAATCAAGATTATCCCAGCAGTTGAGATACTAATTATATCTAATCTGTTTCTCTCTTTCTTCTTGAAAGAAAATGTGGCATAGAAACTCCTCTGGGGTCACACCATATCTGATTTTCAAGGTAAAAAGTACATTTAGAAACAATTCTACAGAATTCTTACACAAACTTACAGTCCTGCATAATGAATCCCTAAAGTAATAAAGTTGGAGCTTATTGGAAAGGAGTACGTTCATCACGTTTAAAGATTATTTATCTTGACTCAAACATAGAGCAAAGATCTTATAGAGAGTACATGAATGTTTCCCTGCACTACTAACCTGAATAACACAAAACTTTGGCTCTGTTGTTTTAAGTTACCAGGAATTGATTTTTTTTTATGTAGTTGTATTTTTCCCTTTAGATTTCAGTTTAATAAGAATAATTCATTATGTCATTCAAAACATTTCATTAGCTTTTATTTGAGGTTTTGAGTTATATGAATGGAGATATATTCAATTGCAAAGATTTTAAGTTTTGTGTTAGCTGTATCTTCATGGTGTTATTACAAAGACACCAAGACCAAGGCAACTAAATATGACTTAAAAGAAAAATTTGCCAATGTATATATTTGGGATATCCTAGTTTTTTTAGACATTTACCGTAATAATACTTAGTAGGATTGAATAGTCCATATTAAATCTATCAGTAACCTCACTCAAAGTGTTGCTGGATTAGAGCCACACCCATTGCTACAGTAGTTAGCCAGCCAGTGGGGTCTTATTGTAAAAAGTGCTTCCTTACTAAGTTATTAAAATCATGTTTCACTAGGAATGCTGGATGATGTGCAAAATTAGCTATCTAAAACACATAGCATTTTGCATGTGCAAGAAGGCTGGAATCACTGATCTCTATTTATTCACTGGATTGCTGATTGCCAGTTGGTGGTACGGGCTTAAAGTGAAGCCACCGGCCGCCATATTGGTACTCCCTAGTTAGACTGGTTGCAATGTAAACAATACGTGCGCTACAGCATCGAACAAAGATTATGTTCTTATTTCTAGGGGAACTTAAGACTTTTAAAATAAAGATAAATTCATCACTTTGACACACATTTGCTGTTTAATAGCCTAAGTAGATTATTTTAACTTATATTAAAAAAGAAAAATAGGCATATCACATTGCAAAGTCATTTGGAAGTCAATGAAGTCTTTAAATTATGTGATATAACATACTATACAAATCCATCACAACAAAATTAATGTGGAGCATAATAATGCTGATTTGCCAAAAGTGCTAAATTGATGATTTACATGTAATATACATGTATTGATGACATTATTGTTGTTATAACATGTTACATATAATTTCAAAATTTACATCAAGACTGAATTACAAGTACATGTTTGCAAATGCTATAGTATTTTCCTATTTGAAAATTGTGTATGCATGATGCCATTTACTTTTATGCTGTATCTGTGCATTCGCCTTTAAAATTGTTATAATTTCTTTTTTTTCGCTTCAATATAACATGCAATATATTTCAGCAAATAGCTTTTTCAAATGAGGTACAACAAACACTACAAAAATGAAAGCATCATCCACTTAATAAAGAATTACTACCTTGACATTCCACAGTGAATTACTTTCTTTTTACTCTCCTTTCTATTTTCTAACGTCAGACACAATGTTAGTGACTAACTCAGACAATGTCTTCGAGTCAGTCCGAGATAGCCAGAATAACGTTACGCTACATAATTTACGATATGATATATCGGCGTATATATATATATATATATATATATATATATATATATATATATATATATATATATATATATATATATATAGATTTTCTTGAGATTTTCAAAAGTTTGGAATATTGCTTAATAAACTAACCTTGCTTATATTCCTCACTACTTTATCCCTGACCTGACTGATGTAGCCATGAGTCTTCTTGATGCTGTTAGTTCAGTAATGCAATTCGTAGGCATTTACAAACAGCTACATTTACTATACTTACAACTACAATACAGATGAAGATATTTTTTGCACCAGATTTTCTCTATTTTCTTTAATTTTAAACATTATAAATGGATAATATCTAAAGAAACAGACAGGAATTTATATTTTCTACAATCTAAGAATACCAGAATACAACATTAAATCTAAAAAAAAAAAAGGAAAACTTACATAAGGTCTAGCTTGTTTTACCTTATTAACTTATTCTTTTGCCTAATTAGAAACAACAAGCAACAGTTAGAGATCAAGATCTACCAGCAGATATCTAGAAAAAGCATCAGTTTGTGATACTGGCAGGATGTTTACAGCCACCATATACAGCTTTTAGGGTTTGAAATTACAAAGACTACTACTGTACTTCTCAAGCTGAACCAGCTTTAGTAATGCTTTCAGACAGTGCTATAAGTTGAGCAAGGCACAAAATCAGATTTATGAGCTACAGTCTATTAAGGAGGGATCCCTCCAGGAACCTCAACCAGACTGAGCAGGTTTTTATTTACAGTTAAAAACAACTTTTGCCTCTTGGGGAGTGATGGCCTAGTGGGTTAGAGCAGTGCGCTTGTGGAGAGAAGGTTGCAAGTAACAGTTTCAATCCCCACAGCCTTCACTGTGGGTTCCTGAGCAAGACCTTTAACCCCACCCTGCTCTCCAGGCGCCACACAATGGCAGCCCACTGCTCCGCAAAGGGATGGGTCAAATGCAGAGAGTTAATTTCCTGATGGTGGCACTATATATATATATATATATATATATTTTTTTTTTTTTTTTTTTTTACATAAACACTGGAACACTACTTGTATGTGCTGTCCTTGTGGGTGGCAATGGTTTTCTTCAACTGGATGCTACTTCCAGCTATGACCTTTCAGCTGTAATGAGTAAAATGGTCAACAACTACATAAACCATTTTCTGATAGCAAAAATAGTCTTTGCACAAGCTATATTAGCTTTATGCACCATTTATATTAATTGTATATTGTGGCTGTGTTATCGAGAGCAAGCACAAGTACCTCCATCTGATTCATTTAACATTCTGGACAGCAAATGCAAAATTCAAGCACAATTTCCTCTTTAATGTCTATAATTAATTCTGTATGATAAATTCCTTAGTGAATTACCGTAGCTTTTGTGTCACCAATCCGTATGCTGCTCATATTCAGTTTTCATAGTGTTAGTTAAAGGTTTTCGATTATATTAAATATCAAAGTCAGCATCTGCAGCCCAACGCCTTGTAATAATGCATCCCTTGTGTCTCACTTAGACTTTGGTAAGGATTCCTCCCCTGGCCTTCTGAAGAATGTAAACTCAACACTGATACTCAGTGGCTCTTTGTGCTTCACCAATCAGTCTTACTGGGATCTTAACATTACACCTTCTCCAGGAATGAGCCTTCATTAGCTTTTCTTTCTCCTCTGAAAGACCAAATACCCCAGGCCCTCCAGTGATTTCTTTCTCCCCTCATTTGTGGCCTTCATTAAATTCATTTTGTTTGGTGTGTTGGATTTGAAGTCTGATGGTTGAACAAGTCAGCTCTCTACAGCATATTTCTTCCAGAAAGAAAAAAAGGAAAAAAAAAAAAAATTGTCTTTTTTTTAAAGACTATACTGAAGGGAGAAAAACTTCATAATTTAAAGGAAAATAGTATATATATAATTGATTTATAGATTTTGAGAATTAGCATTAGCATTAGAAAACCTGGCAACTGGGTCGCAAACAGTGCAGAGCTAGAGTTGCTTAGCATGAGTGTGCAGGGATTTGTTACTATCATATTTATAGATAATAAAAAAAATACCTTATGTTTCTCAAATGACTTGAATATGAATAAAAAATATTTCCAAAAGAAAATAACCATTATTTTGAAAGATATTTCCATTCACTCAGTACTTGATTGAGTCACCTTTTACACAGAATATGGCATCACTGATGGGTGAGAATAGCCTGTGACACTGCAGAGGTGCTGAAGAAGCTCAGGTTTATTTAATTGTTGTCTGCAGGTTAAACATGTTGCTGTTATTGGGGTCTCTTTTTCTGCTTTTACAAGGCTAACCTGAAGTTGATTCCCTATGAATTTAATTTCCGCCTAGTTTGGAGGCCAATCTAGCACACAGTGACATTCTGCAGACTGAATCAGTTTGTGGTATCTTTTGCAACGTGGGCACTTGCTAAGTCCTTCCAGGAAATATCTTCATGCAGCTTTTAGGCAAAGCAAATTATCTAAGTTTCAATGATAGATTAATTTGTTGACTATGGACTTAATAATGTGATCAATCACTAAAAGATGCCTAACTCTGGACTTCATTAAATATTGATTGTATTACTCTCCACTATTCTGTTAGACTCTTTGAATTTGATTTTAAAATTAAATCCAAATTTTACTTTCCTCTGAAAAAAGACCGCTTAGTAATAGTACTTTTTTGGGGACTTAACTTTCATGTCAGGATTCTGGCAAAGAAGCTGGTTTGTTTACATTCAGCTCTGCGTCTGGCATCATTATCATTCATTCTTTCTACCTTTGCAGCCCTCCCCTTTGTCATCAGCGTTCATGTTTTCCATCTGCATTCCTCTCTATATAACTCGTCCACTAACCCCTCACTATTGTCAGATTATTTATAAATCCCACAGTGAGTAGATGTCTTGCATTCCTTCCATGCCTGATATCCTGATCCTGACCTTGCATTTGCCTCATGGATTCCACGCCTTTTCCTTGCTTTCCACCAGATTACTCTGAGCTTTCTGATTTCTGAACACTGACCTGGTTTTGACTACCATTTCTCGTTGTCTCCTCGGATACCTCCTCTAGATTCAAACCTCTTGGGTCTGACTCTGTTTCTGTCCAACAAGTTCTGTTTTTCCTTTAGGACTTTAAGATGGAAACTACCTCTACCTGTAAGTTCCTAGTTGTCTCTCAGTCCCCACTGGTCTTGTGAGCAGCACGCTCTGCATCAAAGTGGTCTAAGCAGCAGTGACTTTGACATGGAACCAAGCTCTAGGGATGATTGGTTTCATGCTGACAATATTTTAATACAGTACATGTAACTTGTGTCCGGTAGAATACCAGGTCCTCAGTCTGGTATGTTACAGTCCATATGTTGGATTTCTCTGTACATATTAGCTCTGATGTGCCAACTCCATCATCAGTGCACACGCTGTGCAGTTCCCTTAAATCCTTTAGTGAATTACGCTTGCCTACTTAGTTCTGGAGCAACTTCTCCGACAACATTTCTTGGTTGCTGTTGACATTGTAATAATGTGCTTGGATGAGGCATTATGGGAGCAGTCAGTATGTTTAGCAAAGACCTCTGGTGGCTTACTTATTCTCTGATGAAAGGTGTAAATGGCTGTCGTCTTGCTATCTGTTTGTGATAATTGTTTATCCATCCATCCATCCATCCATCCATCCATCCATCCATCCATCCATCCATCCATCCATCCA
>NW_015150587.1:1398286-1399863 GCF_000732505.1 Cyprinodon variegatus
TCCATCCATCCATCCATCCATCCATCCATCCATCTTCTCCCTTCAGGCTAGCAGTGGGGTCGGTGCCTACACGCAGAAAGACCCTGGGCGGGGAATTCAACCCAGAACCTCAGAGACATTAGTGCTAGAAACTGTGCCACCATGCAGCCCTAAAACGTAGCTTTTTAAAATTAATTTATTTATTTTTTATAAACCTGTAACTCTAGTATGTAACATCACTTTGATTGACACAAGTGTCCTAAATGAATGTAAAGTTACTGAATGACCGTACAATGCTGATTTACCTGAGGTGCATGACATGTATGACTGGCTCAGAGATGGCATTCTCATTCTTCCACATCCCTTATGGGTGGCTAGATGTTTAGCCATTGTGATTAGTTACTAATCTTACTTGCCTGCACAAAGCTTTATAAAACATTACAACGTCCACACCATGTTGTGATAAGTTCGCTCAGCCTCTTATTGCTGCACAGTTAGAAGTGTATGGGGATAGTGATGTGAATACTGATGCAAATGCTGCCAAACTGCTTCAGAGAGAGGAGCATCCGTCCTGCTGATTTTGTAATCATGCTTATGTGATTTGACCAGCTCTGATCCTGACTGATCTTGTCTCTGCACCTCAGGCCTCAGAGGTTTGTCATTTGCCATCACAGAACAAACTGCACCATTCAGAAAAAGCAATCAAACCAGAAAGATCAGGAGTAATGTTTTGGAACAGTTAACAAAAAATGGGTAAATACATAAAAAAATATATTTAAACTTTAAAATACATCACAGAGCACTGTTTAATAACTTGTTTGAAAATGGGAGCTATATCTGTATTCCAGCAAAGAGTGTTATGGAGAAAGACAGTTTGGAAACAGAAATATCTCAAAGAACCTGCTCTGGCCATATGAGACCAAAATTTTAATTTCTTGACAACATGTATGCAAGCTTTTAAACTGCCATAAAGATGCACTGAAAAATATAATTTATAGTTTTAATGTAATTTTTATTGTAAAATTTATTAAAAGGGAAATTATCCTTACACATAAATTATTATATTTTTTATTAAAAAAAATCATCCTCACTAAATAATAACAGCTTATTTAAAAAAAGAAAAAGATAGCTGTATCTATGTACACATGAATAAAAAGTTTTGAATTTTGGAAATATAGTCACATTAGGTCAGTGGTGTGCATAGACTGAGGCTGAAAAAAAATGGACAGATAAAGCACCTCCTCACCCCTGTATACGGACCCTAAACAAGCATTTTGGCTCCAGGGAGGGCACTTTAACATGCATTTTTCAGTAATCAGGCCAGGGTGGGTTGGACTGAGAGAACACAAAAATAATTTATTTTACTGCTGGATTTTCTTATTATATTTTAAATAAATAAGGAGGACCACAACTTTTGGACATCCCCTCAGTCATGTGCCATTGAAATCTTTCTTTTTAACAACATAATATGGAGTTGTTATTTATGTAGGACAAGCAGAGGTGTCAAGTAACAAAGTACAAATACTTCGTTACTGTACTTAAATACAGTTTTAGGTATCTATACTTTACAACATTACTTATTTTTCTTCCTATTTCTG
>NW_015150587.1:1401046-1421224 GCF_000732505.1 Cyprinodon variegatus
CTTACATTACTCCGTCTGTAAAAGAGTGACTATAGGACCAGTTTGATAATATACTATTTCATACAATACATATAATTAGGGGGTCCCCGCTCCATCTCGCCATCAATTTTGGGGTCCTTGGCCGGGAAAACATTGAGGACCCCTGATTTAAATTACTGATTATCAACAGATTAATACAATAACACTCTTTTTAATTTGTCTTTCCATAAAATAGGCGCTGACGAGTATAGAGAACTTCATTTCCCATAAGGCCAAAACTTCATTTCCCATAAGGCCAAAACTTCATTTCCCATAAGGCCAAAGGGACAGAACGTAATGACATCACCAGGAAGTCCATTGTTTACTTTTAGCACAGCAGGCAGCGAGCTCCTGTCCTCTATCTCTCTGTCTGTCTTTCTTCCCTCCATACTTCTAAATAACTACACAGAAGACCTGTGCAGGTAGGAGGACAAGGACTAAAACCAGGGGTTTGGTCCCTATAGGACGCCATCCTTTTTTTTTTTTTTTTTTTTTTTTTACATGTGAATTTAAGGTTAAACAACTTTATTCATCACTTGAATCTTTGAGCCGCTAACTTTGAGCTTTGGTCCGCGGATTGAGCCGCACTGATACATTAGACATTAGAATATAACACCAGACCAATAAAACAGCAGCTGTCAAAGAGGGAATTGAACATCAAAAAGGGATCAAATACAATGAAAAAGCTATAAAAGCCTAATATATGAATCGGCCAAAAATCACTATATCAGTATTTTTCCTTTAGTTTTTATGATTGTTTTGCAGCAAGTTTCGACTGTTCATGGTGAAGATTGCACTAGGATTAAAGCAGACTTTTGAAATGTCCAAAGTCTAAAGTTCTAAGTCTGAAAGCCTCCTGGTAGTAGTTGCTTTCAAATGGAAATTTCCTAAGTATACGTGTATGAATAAGCTGTCCTTATGATCACATAAAAATAAATCACTAACTCAGTATAAATAAAATATTCATTTAAAAATATTTTATTTTCCATTTGGCTCATGCAGTAATACCCCCTGTGGTGTGATGGACACAGGGGCGGAGCTAGATGGGGGGCCATGGCCACCCTTAGCCAATCATTGGCCACCCCTACCATTCCCTACCATCTCTGTAATACAGATGGTGGCAACAGTAATAATCTCAAGTGGAACATATGTTAAGAATTAGTTGATAACAACAACACTGCGGTTCATTATGCACATCAATATACTGACATTAAAGATGATGAGTACAGAATTCAAGCAGAAATAGATTTTGTGTTTTATGGTATAGAGAGAAAATGATGTGTCTCTGCAAGTTATCTGGAGTCTTCATTGAAATCGTAGATAAATAACTCTTTTAATAAAAACTTATTAAATAATCAATTTATGTAGATATTAGTGCATGTAAATATCAATTTTATGCAGAATGATTATTGATAAAAGTAGGTAAGTTTTATCCACTATACTTTTTTATCTAGAAAGCATGGATGTTTGAATGTATTTGTCTATTTGTTGGCAACGGCTGTAGGAAAGTATAGTTTGTCCATTATTTTGAAAATATGTATCTTTTGCTTGATAATTTTCCTGTTGGAACAGTGAAGATTGACCGTGAGGTTTTGATGCCTATCTACTTTCAGCCACCCCTCAGTGTACATTGGTTATTGCATGGCCACCCTTATAAACATTTTCTGGCTACGCCTCTGGATGGACAGTATTATTTTGTTCCTAAAAATGCTTCACTTCACTTAAGGTTTTCTTGCAGCATAATGTTTAAAATGTAAAACAATGCATCCAAAAATAATCAACTAAGATAATCCTCTGCATGAAGCTAAATGTTCTTTAGACAAAAAGTTTCTGCAGTGTCTTAACAACACAGAACACATTGTTGTTATTAATAATTTACAAGGTAAAGCTAGTTTACAATGTAAAGTAATGGAGATTATATAGAAACCCCCTGCATGGAAAAGCAGATACAGCAAAATTAAAGCAAGAACTGGTGGCTGATTTTATATTTTCTTTGATTTTTTTTTTTAACTTTTGATTTTGGAGGGCTAATCTGGGAATGGTACCAAACTTAATGTAAATACATTCCAGTTTGTAAGTCAAAACACCAGTGAAATATGTTAATGTCTATGCTCACGAGTAGATAAGTGCTATTTGCAATGCTAAGGTAAAGTTTTTTTTTTTGTTTTTTTTTTTTGTGCAGGCAAACATTGCATTTCTGGAAGGACTTTTGTCAGTTCTGAATAAAAACGTATACACAAGGCCTGACTAACTCAATGTCTTAAAAAGGAATTATAAAAACTTTACCTTATGTATACAATTTAGGCCCTTATTAATAAGCTTATATGTTTTAGATCAGAGAATATCCATGATAAATCTAAACCCCTTTGTCCCTAAAATAAAGGATTTAGAAGAATGTTTGAATAATTCAGCGTTAATGACATCCTTCATTCGTTCATGCAAACTTGAACTGGGACTGTAAATCTTAAATCGGATAAGATACAGAAACTGCTGAGCAGATACAGGAACAGGGCAATTAAACCTAATAAATGTCTCCTTGCTGTCTGAAAATATGCAAAAGATTTTCAATTGATGAAAACCATCATACGGGTGGTGAGTTTCTGGAGCCCATAGACAGAATGTTGCCTTTATTAGTGTTGCATAGATCTAGATTGCAGCTGCTGCCAAAGCTTGGTTGATATTTGATATGCAAATTAAGATGCTATAATTTGCTACTAATTAAACCCTTCATTACACAAAATCAGAGATAATATGTCATGTTGACACTATAAAAATGTATTTTTTTTTTTTTTATCCCTGGGGACAAAGGCTCTCTGAATTTGATCTAATAAGATTAAGATATTATTTAGAGAGAAAAGCAAAATTTTCATGCTAAATAAATACCCAGCAGATGATTTTTCTTAGTTGGGTTTTTTTCAGTGAGGTAGTTAGATGTTTCTGTGTACTGTATACGATATTTGATAAATCTTTGGAGAAGAACTCAAAATAGCTTGAAAAAGGTTAGAAGAGTGATGGGATCATTGAGAATAAAACTTTGTATTATTGTTTCCTGCTGTAAAATTTCTAATAACACTACAGCTCATGCGTTTCCCTGCATTAAGTTGAATCTAAATGTGTCTAAATTGAATTTGCAGTCACTAAGCCATGGCATTGGCGGGGGTGAAAGTCATTGAGCTGGCAGGTCTGGCTCCGGCACCGTTCTGTGGCATGATCCTGGCAGACTTTGGAGCCAAGGTGATCCGTGTGGACCGAACCAAAGTTTTCACAACTATGGACACTCAAGCCCGAGGGAAACGTTCAGTCGCTATCAACCTGAAAACGGCAGAAGGCGTGGCTTTGCTTAGGAACCTCTGTGTTCAATCTGATGTTGTACTGGAGCCCTATCGTAAAGGTCAGAACTTTGTCTGTAAAAAGCGTAGGAAAAAAACAACGTTATACGTGATCATAAATTTTTCTTAAATGTAGCTTAAAACAATACAACAAAGGATCAGCATTAAATAGATCTTCTTCCTGTGCAGGTGTTATGGAAAAACTTGGCCTTGGTCCGTATGAGTTACTTAAAGAAAATCCTGCTCTGATCTATGCTCGGTTGACGGGATATGGTCAGAATGGGCGTTACGCTGCAGCAGCTGGACATGACATCAACTACCTCGCCATGTCAGGTAAAAACTAGTTGTTCCTTCAAGAATCTTCAAAGTTCTTCTTTAAATAGAACTTTGAAGAAATAGAACTTCTCTTTTGATTCCCTCTAATATTTTTTAGTGTAGCCATTTAAAGTCTAATATCCCACCATCTTTGCCTTCCTTTCTAAAGAACAGTTGGTGTTGTTTTAGGTCCGACATCTCTTTTGTTCTCCACTTATCTACTGTTTAAATTTACTTTACTACATGCATTCATGACTAGGTGTAACTTTTATTAAATAGATATTTAATACTAAATAAAGTTATCCAATATTTGAGTTGGTTTTAGATTATTTGTACATTATAGGATGGCGCTGTAGCATTAGGGACCACCACATTTATTGATGCCTTTGAAAAAAAGAGAAGTAAAAAACCTCCAAATAAATGTATCTTTTATTAACTATAACACTGTATTTCACTGTAATTTTATATTTGTGTACTAAGTGTTAAAAATCCAGCATCTTGTGATGGCGATAATGTAGATAAATATTGTGATGATGATATAATTTGCAATATTTCTTCTTTTTTCTTCATTTTCTCATCTTTGAGACTCTGTAATCTTCAGTATATTCAGCAGCTCTATTTGTGTATTTGTGAGAATCTGCTGCCATTAAACAATGTTCAACTGGCTAAATATTATATTAAAATATCATTTGGAAACCTATCCAACAATTTTGCTGCCACAAACGGCCCTTTATGAGTATTGCACACACCGTTATTGCAATATTTTTGCAGCTTATTGTGTTGATTCCTCACTGTTTTTTTTACGCTCCGCTCAGGTATGCTCAAGTCCTCCAGCTGGAGGATTTTTGTTGTTATGTTAATTAATGAGAATGGTTCCACATTCTCTTTGACTACTCTGAACATCACCATCCTCTCTCCGTCATTCACCGTCAAAATAAAACAACTTTTATTTTCTCTGGTCCGCTTGTAGCCGGTACTCTCATGCATCGTCTCTTCGAGCTTTAAAGAACTTGGAGTGGAACTTGTTGGTGGATGTAGAAGGTGCGTTTTTTTTTAGGGACGCATGGTGGCAAAGGAACGGAACTGAAAGGTACAGCAATCTGGGCTTTATTCCTCTTACTTAAATTCTGTAGATTCACGTTGAGCTAGGAAGACGACATAGAGCGGGGGAGCCAGGACTATTAATGATCTGTACAAGCTGTCAAAGAACAATGATCAAAGATCCCTCTCTCTATATAATCTCAGTTTGTAAAATCCTAAACAATACAGGATTGTACTAAATAGTTTCTTCAGTGGGGTCCCTTTTTTTTCCACACTGAATAAGGTAGTCTTGTTTCAGGTTAGAGTCAGGTTGAATTTCCTGTGTGAGATTAAGCTGCTGCATGAACATAACTACTTATTTAAAGCGTTATCAAAACATGTTAGAAAGTCTTTATTAAAAGGATCAGCCAGAAGGTATGGAGGGTAATGTTTTTACTTCAGTTCTAAATTTCTTTTTTTCTGGCCCGTTGTTGACTTGGCCTGAAAAACATAATATTTCGGTGGTTTTAAATCTGTTTACCAGAGAAAGTGTGAGGTGGCGTCAAAGTATTGTTGAAAAACTTTACAATAACCATCATTTCAGCCCAGAGGGAGGTTCAAACTATGAAAAGATGAACAAAAAAGCCCCCAACTTGTTACCTTGAAACATAATTTCCTACTCGATGTCTGCTGTCATGCTGAATCAGCTTCACATAAACACTTTGGTTCGCTCATTTTAGTGAATTGCTAAAACAGAGACACTTAAAAGAAGAATGTAATGCAATGATTCCAAATAACTGAGACTGGATTAAGCTAAACAAAAACCTTCTACTTCAAAATCATTGTAAATAATTCAATACGATAAAAAGCAGGGAGATTTGGCTGTTTACCATTACTGAGATTTGTGGAGTTTTAAATCATTAAATGAGGGCACAGATAATAAGTCGGTTGGATACATTTAGACAGAGTGTGATTAAAAGCGGAATTCATGTTTTAATACCTCTTGCTGTACAGTTCACTATATAATTATAGGCTTTGGATCCGTTTTTGCTGCTGTTCTAAAAGCGCTGCATTCATTTTTTTTTTCGTCAATTAAAGCTGGATCTTAAGTGACCGCAGCACGGCCTCATTGAACCGCCCAGTCAAGCTTTTTATGGACTGAAATAACCTGCAATATTTCCACCGAAAAGGCTGTCAAGAATGCCTTTTAAATGAAAAACTGTCCATCAGCCCAGGCTGTACTTTATAGCACACTGAGTGATTTCAGCCACATCTGAAATGTCATTTTGAGGGTACATATTGAACTAAAGGGCTGTATTTTGGATCTCTCAATATTGATCATATGACCTCAGATAACATTCATTAAATCCACTCATGTCTTCACATTCAAGGAGTGGGTTCACACTTAGAGTAGAAACAGCGAAAGGGAAACTTCAGTGGATATTTTAAGGATTAAGTAGATAAAGATTAGGCTTCAACATATCATAGAAACCTTGTTGCTTTTTAACGGTTTATTATATTGTGCTTTCTTGTGGTTGATGTTCTTTGTTAGTTAACACATTCAAATTGTTGTTGTTTTTCAAGGTCCTTTTTTATATCCTTTGTTATTTCTGTGATAGCAGTACAACAATAACAATTCCCACACAAAGGCCTGTTACCGTGTAATAGAGTAAAGTTCTCCAACTAAATTTATTTAAATGTAAGAAGAGGAGTTTTGTGCACTTCTGTGCTTATTAGTCTTGTGTGCAGAGGCTCTTCAGTGAGTGTTTTCAATTTGCTTTGAATCTAAATGATTGTTTATTTTGTCTTTGTCTAAACAATTTGTTTGCTGTCCTCCCAGGCCTTTTATCCCGACTGGGTCGCAGTGGAGAGAAACCCTACGCTCCTCTAAATCTTATAGCAGACTTTGCTGGTGGTGGCCTTACATGTGCTCTGGGGATTGTCTTAGCACTGCTGGAGCGGACAAAGTCGGGGAAAGGGCAGATCATTGATGCCAGCATGGTAAGAAATCCTGCAATGAATGGACTTCTTCTTTTTTTTTGTTAAAGGTATTGTGGAGGGTTTTCGCAGATTATTTTTAAGACGCGCGCTATCCACTTAAAAAAAAATGCCTATGCACAGCCCTGTACCTGCTCCCAGGAGGGAACGCTTTTTAAAGGCGTGCGAGAGCATGCACAAACCCATTTCTACTCGTGCATGCTCTGTTTAAAAGTTACAGTTTGCATGTCGCTCATATAAGCTTACTGTGTTCGAACACCCGCCCTAATATGGAGGACCAATCCTGCCATAATAAAAAAAATTGAAATAAATAAATGCTCCAAAAATAAATAAGCATATAATTAATTGCCCCCCAAAAATACAATAAACAAATAAATGTAAGTAGAAATGAAATTATACAGTGAGACATAAACATATCTCTTTTAATTAGCTTCTTAATAATTACCTTATTTATTATGACCTATTTCTTTAAATATTTAATTATGTGCATGTTATAATATTTTTTTGTGATTTATTCTTCCTTTGTATTTTTGTACCCTATTTATTTCTTCCATGCAAATTATTTCTGCATTTATGCTTATTTATTTTTGGAGCATATATTCATTTCTGTATTTATTTTTTAATTATGGCAGGATTGGTCCTCCATACCCTAAATCCCTTAATCACTACATAGAGCATTCCTAGAAAGATGAGGCTTTTCTTTTCTTTGATACATTTCGTAGACACTTTTTCTCTTGCGACCCTCGGCCATTTTTAAAAGAACCGCGGTGAGAAAGGTGAGCTTCAATGACTGTCTGGAACCGTAGCCCAACATCTACGCCTGAAAGTGCTCATGCGCAGAAAAAGATAGCTAACAGGACGAGCACGTAGGAAGGCCTTACGAAAACATATCACCTGAATAATTGACAGTTAGCAGGACCACTTATTTAGATGATCCACCCAGAAATAGAAGATCCTCCACTATACCTTTAAGCAAACATCTTCCTGATAGGAGTTGTTTCTTCATGAAGAGAGCTACATTACAGACAGGAGACTGATTAGTGATTTCATTGAATGGCACAGTTTTAATTTAGTTGAGTTCTCCCTTCAGATAAGAAAGGTAGAGTTAAATCACACTCCTTTCCCCAAGTTTTTGCTGTCCAACAAGCTGATGTTGCAGATGTATATTTCCAATTGCAAGAACCACTAGTACAGCCAGTGCTGGTGTTGAAACTAAAAGAGCACCACTAATGACTCTTAAAATGATTCTGCTTTGAAACTACAGTTGGTAAGCTACAATGCCATGGCTGTGAAGCAGCAAACTGCAGGCTCATATCATTACTTTTTAAAAAGCAGATTGGCAAGAACTGTCAAAAAAAGCCTCTGAAGGGAAGAGAAGAAGAGGTGTCCTGAACAGCTAACAAAAATGAAGCTTCCCCGCTTGGATAATGAGCTCCTCACCATTGTCTCTAAAGTCCTGCTATGAAGCTCACTTCAGGCGGGAGTATCCAGAATATTTTTTTGGTTTGTTCATAATTGGTGCTACATAAAAAAACTGTCATTCATCTGCTAATATATTTTAAGTTTCTTACTTTGGACAATAATTCAAGTATCAGCCTTTTGGATGTAGTTTCACTGCAGTTGACGAGCACGTCTGACATAAATTACTCTGCTAAAATGCTAAAGGTTGTAGAGAGTTTATTAATGGGGTTTTGCAAACTGTAGATTTATTTAAAGTGATGCTGTCAGTGCAACATCTATCAATTATATAGCCACTGCAGCATCTTCAGCCACATTACCGTTATTAAGAACAAAATGTCAAGATGTCTTCCCTGTATAAGCCAAAAGAGGACCTCTAATCCCAAGGTGACAATCCAGCCTGTTGTGGAGAACCTTGGCCTCAGACTTGAAATGTGTTTTCACTGCAAAACCTTCGGAGGTTTTTCTCCTATTACGTTTCTGCTTTTGGGATCAGGGCCAAATTAGACAGAAATCTACCATGAAATAGTCTCTACTACAGATTTGGGATTTTCTTTTTTTTTTTTGATGGTCTCTGAACTAAATTTGGACATTTGTGGTTTGAGGGTGCCAGACATTTCTCTTTCTGTCATCTCCTCTGCAGCTCTCATCCAAGCATCTTTAGGAGATTTGAACCAGTAAATTTAAAACATTTTTCAGACCTTTCATTCTGATACAGATCAAAGCAACCAAAAGTGCCCGGGATTGTTTATCATTCATTGGTAAGTGGAAGTGGGACGCATCTTAGAGGATTAAGGCTTCAATTGATAATTATCTCTACATTGTTAGACATGATTTTTATCCCGTTTCAGAATTTAATCCCCCTCAAAACTGCCACAAGTTATTTCTTTGAAAAGATCAATGCAATCACAATCAAAGCTCTTCTACCTTTTCTTTTTCTCAGGAGAATTATGTTCAGTTGTGAGCAGCAGTCTATTCATTTGAAACCGTCACCACAAAAAAAAACTAAAACAAAAAAAACCCCATCAGATTAAATATTTTAAGTCTGATTTTACTGTGTTCACAATTCAGGACTCCACCTGTATTTTGGGTGGAGATCTTTGACCACATCAGCAGTCCGACTGGAGGAGAGTCCAGGGATGTCATTGATATAAAAGGCCCAGATTTAGATTGTCAGTTTAGTAGAAAAAGATCTTTAGGATCTCATAATCTAAAAGAGGATCTGATTTTTATCCTGGAACGTCAGTTGTCAAATCCATCATCATTTAAAATTCCCCTTGAAAAACTGTCCTTAAACATCACTAACAGGATCAATGGGATCCACTTTGTATCAATAATGGGGACCAAGCTCTGCGCTCTCCTCCGGGGTAAATCCCTAATCAGCATTGGTAGGATAGTGTTCAAGTTTTAAAGCAAAACATCTTGAATCAAAGACTAATAGAAGGAAAATTACTTTTATCATCCATTATATCTAACTTATTGATGTATTTAAAGGAAGCTCATTTGGAACAAACAGACCCTCCTTCTGTGTGAAGTAGAATTAATTTATGAGTCATTTAAGTATTTATGCAAATCCCTATCTGATTCCATAAATTCTACCCTTTGTCTATTTGTGTTTTTCATCAATGTTAAGTGATAAATATATTCCTAGTTTTGTTTTTTTAATAAGTTGAGGCTCTTACCAGTGTGTCATTGATGCAGCTAAAATATTTAAATGCACCATTTGGACTTTATTCTGCCAACAAAGTGATCACAGCAGGATTTTAGCTCTTGTTTTCTGAATGCAAATTTCAGCCGTCACTGGGGTGTCCACACTTGCATATCGCCAACTCAAATCTGTTACAAAGTTCTAGAGGTTTGCTTTGTTTGTGTTTAGTGTGAGGTATTGAAAGAAGAAAAATGTGGATATTGAGAGAGAGACAGCAGGAGGCCGAAACTGCTGGACAGCTGCATCGGGGGATAACGAGCAAATAAACAGAGCAAAATAAAACACCTTTACTGAAATCTTGCTGGAGAGAAACACTTGCAGGAATCCAGTGGTTCACACATAAATGAGGCCTTGGACAGTCATCCTTGCAAGAGGGCTGTATTGTGCACAGCTGGAATACAAAGTTTTGCTTTCTGTAAGACAGAGTGCTTTGTATTTCGTCTTCTTCAAACTGCGACTGCATCTTTACCTTTGGGGGGCTGGGATTTGCCAAAGTTCTGACAAGTTCAACAAACTGATGTGAATGTTTTGGGGGGGTAATGGTGGTACATTCCGATTTGTTGAAGAAAGTGGAAACCAGACTTTTATAAAACAGTACAAATATTCTGTTACTCATTTTGGGACATTGTTATTGACTTTGAATAACAAAAAGATGTGGTATTTTTGGACGGGATTTGTCCAGGCTCTGACCTTTACTGAATTCAGACTGGAACAGGATCAATGTTGATTTGTGATACAACTCCACAGCAGAGGACTATAATCTATATAGTACGTTTATTTTGCTTATCGCAATCATAAAAGGGCCCTTCTATAATATGAGTGATTATTTGCCCTCTTTTAGTTGAAATGACATCCATCCATCCACTTTCTTACACGCTTATTCCAAGTGGGGCCGCGAGGGGTGCTGGTGCCCATCTCCAGCTGTCTGTGGGCGAGAGGCGGGGTGCATCCTGGACAGGTCGCCAGTCCATCGCATGGCAACACAGAGACAAACAGGAAAAACAACCATTCACGCACACACTCACACCTAAGGGGACTTTAGAGAAGCCAACAGTCATGTTTTTGGATTGTGGGAAGAAGCCGGAGTACCCGGAGAGAACCCACACATGCTCAGGGAGAACATGCAAACTCCATGAAGAAACACACCGGCCCAGGGGAATCGAACCCAGAACCTTCTCGCTACAAGGCAGCAGTGCTACCCACTGCCCCACTGAGCATTACATGACATTGTTTTTTTGTTTTGTTTTGCCTTGGTTCACTTTTGGGAGCCGTATTTCAGCCAGCTGCTGCTCATCAACAGGGGGAGCACTGGCCTTCTCTTTGCTCCAAACAGTAACTGTTGCAAATGTGATGCTTTTTAAAATTTCTTATTAAAACGACTTCATCTATTTAAAAATCTAATTTTTTAAAAATGTTGGTGTGCATTTGTATAGGTTACGTCTCATGCCCTCAGTCTTATTTGAAAGTAAGTAATTATATTCACCGCTCTTATGAAACCAAGGAAACTAATTTCTAATACAGTTTAACTAATTATAGCTCAATTTTGACTTTAAGATGTTAGAAAACCTTACCCAGAATAGACCGTTTACAGAACTGTTAAACTAGATTAAATTACATTTCCATGTTGGTTGCTAATAAAAGCACCTTTAAGAGTTTTGTTTGCCCTGTATTGTGGTATTGTGGTGGTAAGGAAGTGCAAGGCTGTTCCAGCTGTTTTATTAGCGAGCCTTTGAAGAAGTCCAATTCTTTCTCTGAATGCAGCTGAAGAGGCCAGCACAATGGACTGCAGCCATAGAGGCTGCACCGTTTTGAATTTGACATAAATGATCAGGGATGTTGTCCATTCATCTGGTTTCCATGTCTGTGTAGTTATTTTCAGACGAGGCGCCCTTTGTTAAGCCTTCAGTGCTGGTGTGCTGTAATTCTGTGTGAAATAGACAAGAGAGAACTTCAGGGATTCAGATGACAGGGTAAGATTAAATCAGTGTAAATCACTGCTCTGTCAGATATGATATATTTTTTAAAGAATCTAGTTACGGAGTGACATTTCTAATCTATTTTCATATCATGAGCAGTAAAATGTGGAGTTTTGGGAGAAAACTCTGTAGCGGCTTATTATTTTGATTCATTATATCCTTTCTCCTGGCTTTTTGTGTTCCTCAAGCACCAAGTTAAACCTAAGATGGGATAAGTGGGGCATTGTTAAATGTAGGTAATGTTTACTTAAGGGATCGGATCTTTGTTTTCAATGTAAACAGCTTTTATAGCCTGTTGCCTCTTTATCCAATTCTCATAACTCTGTTTCCTATCCAATATATTATATAATAAATTTGATAGGAATAGTTATATATAAATATATATATATATATATATATAATTTTATATACATATACATTTTTTTACATTGTGCTGCAAGAGATGTGAGTAGATTGGTGTGTATTTGTGTGTGCGCTTGTGTATGCTTACAAGAATGTTAATGTTTATTGACTTTAAGTTTTTTCAAATATTTAATACAGAAAACAAGAAAATATTGGTGTGCAAATGTTTGGTTAAAGTATGGTTGCAAAAATAATCCATGTTTTCTATACCACTGATAAAAAAAAAATAATAATAATAATTATCAAATATACTCTTTGCACTAAAATCTGTACAAACTGACTGTTTCATATTTACCCCAATTATCTCAAATCTCCTGGTAGCATAACTGCAATATCAGATGCTTTAAGGCTAAGGCTCAATCCAAATTCTTCAAATCCGTAAGAACACTTGAGTCATGGCAGAAATGTGTTCTATCGCCATAATAAGTGCTATCTGAATAGTGCTGGCAGTAAGGAAGGAGCTAGGAGGAAGAAACCCTATGCTTCCTATTGCCAGTTCAGTTATCAAAGGGATGCCTGACTATTAAGTCAGAATCCAGCCAAAAGCCCATGTGTAATAAACACTCATATGAATAGTTTTATTTAATGGTCTGGGTGAATACTCTAATATGATTGGCTGTAGGCTATCCGTCGAAAGGGTTATAGGAAAACTACATTAAAGGTCTGCTCAAATAGCCCTATAGTTTCTGTTAGCCCAAACGTTAACTGGAAACGGGAAGACTGTGTACTGTTGGTTACCTTGGCAATGTTCCACAACTTGCTTAAGCAGGATTTCCTGGAAAAGGAAAGTGACAAAAGTTGACAAGAGCAAGCAGAGACGGGTCAACATGCGAGGAGGAGGGAGGGTGCACATGCATGGAAATTAATTTACATGAGCACAGACAAGGGAAAAGCACTTGTGTGATATATTGGGGCCTGCTGTACTCTATTTGGACATGTAACAAATAAATGAATGTGAGAAGTAGTTTATGGGCATCTTTATGAAGTAAAGCTGCATGTTGGAGTAGACTTTTGGCAGGACCCTGACGCCATACTCTGACCTTCCTATCCTCTGCTGGAAGTTAATCGGTTGCCAACAATCCTTTGTTTGAGAGAACTTCACAAAAATACAGAAATTCTTCTAAATGTCTGTACATTAAAATGTTTGTCACAGAGTCGATATCACAAAATAGTGCATTTGTTTAACCCCCTGCTGTAGCTTATGCTTATACTATCTGTCAACCACAAAGGATTATGGGCAGCCGTTAAGTACTTAGTGGCCATGTAACTGGATGTAGCCATGTTATTATTATGTAGCAAGTTACATGGCTTATTAAAAAAGTAAGATATTACAGCAGCAATTTTCATTGGTTAACTTGTCATTGAAGTGATTCCACCTTAAAATGAGCTTAAAATTAAAAAAAAAGACAAAACTTTTCCCCTTATTATTCTTTTAATCTTGCTCTATATTGTTCTCATGTACTATATATATATATATATATATATAAAGACATAATGGATTCTCACATCAAAACTGTTTACTGTATAACTGTAAGTCAAATGTAAATCAGTAGGAATCCTAACAAAATAAATGAAGGTTTGAGTGTTTTCAGTCCTTCTTACATTTACACTTTTTCAGTTGGTTTCAGTTCCCTCCTTTCAAGTGGATCAGAGTTTAGAGGTGACAGTTTGGCTAGTTTTCCAGATATAACCAAGGTACCTCACACAGACACAGGCTATATTTCACTTGGAAATTGCATCGCTTAGCAGCAAAACAAGAAGATGCACTGACACAATTTGTCTGCACCATTTAGGTATATAATCTATTATAACTGACTATTCTTCCTGTGTTTAATGAGTCGAGTAGCTTTTAGTAGTCTTTTTACATCTCCAGTGGTTCTGGAGCTGCCTGCAGCACAGCCCTTTATTTACCAATTTGATCAGCTTCTTTTTCACTGGCACACATGCTGCCATTGTAACAGATGGCTACCAATAATGTAGCAATCTTCAAAGACTAATAGATGTGTAACATCTTGCCTCTGGGACATTTGCAGTTCAATCTGTCGTCTAGATGAACACCAGTTTTTTTGTCGTCCTTCACCTCCTCCACTTTTCTTCAGACTTGGTCACTCTGACCTTCATGAAACTGTGATTGCAAAGTGTTTCGCTCACTTTGCTCAACAAGCATTTTGAGTTTCAAACTGAGCAACTTTACTCCTCCTAGAAATGGGTGATGGGTTTGAGAATTTAGTTTTAGCCGGGAAATTCTGACAAACATTACAGCGTCTGCAGAAGAAGCAAGTAAATCCAGAATGAACTCTCTCCAGAGAGGCATCAAGCTGAAGGGTTTGTGCCTCTGTTCTTAGAATCCCCAAACTCAAAGATAAATTTGTAAGCAGACCTTAAAGGAGCTGTGCATGCAAATCAGTCTCAGAATCTCAGAGAGCCTGGAGGCTGTTTAAATCAAGGAGATGAGGCCATCCCCAAACGCAAACAGAGACACTCCTAGGACACTTGCCAAAGCCTTATTTTTCATGTAAATCTAAAATGCCACATCTTTGCTCTAAATACTTCTCTTGTTTTGTTTTTTCTTTTTAAATTGCAATAGATAAAGGATAGATGTGACCTTGCTTTTTCATTTGTTAAATAACAGATTAAGCTTAAAGGTTTTGTCAGAGCTTTTTATTTAAGAAAAGTTTAATTTGTAAACCTTGTACTTTACACCTCACCTACAAGTGGATCAACTGCCTGTGCTGAAAAGCTGCTAAATTCTAGACTGGATGTTGGGATGACAATATCCATTACTGTAAAAATGTCCATAGCTGCATATTGGTTAATTTATTCTCCAGGTGCACAGTTTTATATTATTAAAACACTTTACAGTACAGTATTTTGTTGTTTATCTTTTAACTCTTCACTTGTGTTATTCTTTTACATTTTTCTAAAGTCCACATTTCTGTGACAATTTTTTCTATAAACTTTTCTGCTGTAAACACCAGAATTTCCTCATTTCAGGACAATTAAGATATTTTCTATTCTCTTCTACACACAAAATCAGTCAGAGGGCCACAAATGGCTCCAGGGCCAGTCTTTGGACACCACTTCTTTATTAGGTACAACTGGAAGTTTTTTTTTGTTTTGTTTTGAGTTTTTTCTCTGTTTTTTTTTTCAATATCTACCATAGCCTAAGTTGAAAACGCGTCATTAGTTTGGATTGTAATGTGCACATTGGCTTTGAAAGCAATATTATACACAAACTTCGTAAGCTTTTTATGGATATTTCAGACTGGTGATTAATCAAATATCTGAATAAAGAAAGCTGGTTCCAACAGAAATGCCCAGACAGTTTTAATAAGGTTGCTCTAATTTAAAAAGCTGTTTAATTTATGAAAAGCTAACAACAGACTAAAGAGTCACTAATTGCCAAATTATCTAAGCAATTAAACACTGGAGTCTATTTACTGTTTAGGTGATTTCTCAAGACATTTTATTAAGAGGTACTAGAAGTAAACAGATTTGAAAACAAATGCATGCATAACTTCATAGATTCTTATTAAAAAATAATAAAAAAAATTTAATTCTCCTTCCACTTTACAATTATTTGCTATGTTTTGGGTTAATCACATACAATCCAAATTGTGTAAATAATTGTGGATTTAATGTAACAACTTCGAGGGTGATTTTTATTTTTGAAAGGTATTGCACTTTATGAGGATCTTCATTAATAGACTTCTCTAAATCTATGTTATATAAATCTGAAATCAGGGAAGCTCAACCTTAGCCTGGATCAGTGCAGAGTTGAGGAATTTAGTCCGAGTTTGTTAGACCTGCTTTGTGAAACGGGCCTCAGATGTTTGGGATTATCAACAGTTCTTGCTGACCTGCAGTATACGTTTTTAGTCTCTACCACCAGTCAGTCCTATGTAGAGTTGTGTATTGATTGCCTACATGAAAGATAAATCATCAGTACCAATTTTTTATCTGCAATAAGATCTTAGGGCACCTGTTTTACAAAAGAAAAAAAACCCACAGAGATCTGATTAATTCAGGTAAACATTGTATAAAACAAACACTTATTTCACCGAACCTCTGATCTTCCCATCTGAACAATTACGTAGAAAAAATGAAATTCCTCCATTCAATTTTTCCGCTGCTATGACCCAAAGGTTGACATATATTTTTCTAATTCAAGACGCTGCTATCCCTTGGTAGAAATGTTATCGTCCCTTTTTTAAATTGGACTCTGGTAGGATCTTTCCCTCCTATATTCTTGGCTTCTGTAAGGCCAGACAGAATGACTTTCTTTTGATAAGTAGGGACAGATAGCTGTGAGGGATTCTCAGGAGGAACCTAGACACAGGTAGAGACACAGAGTGAATGAGGGTATTATTGTTATCTGGACTAAGGCTGCTTACCAGACGCTAGCTACACATTGATATAGCAAAATCATGTAATAGAAAGTGCCAGTTACAGCCAGGGAGCAGGGAATACATTACAGGTTAGCCATGTGACCCATGATATTTTGTACTCTATTTTTCTTCACAGCATGTTCTATTCATTGTACCAGGGCACTGGAACTTCTCAGTACTCAGTGTGCATGAGATCAAGCACAATCTAAACAAGCCATTCTCCATCATAGCCTATGACAAAAAAAGAGATAAGAAATCATAAAGCAGCATTAAAAAAAAGGAAAAAATAAAAGGAGGAAGATAAAAGGCTGCAAGCAGATACCTTTCTTGGACTAAGAATGCATTGAAATGGAGAAGAACCCTCACTAAGTTTATTTTTAACTCCTTTCAATAACCTTTATTAGTCATGAAGAGTCATTTAGTTTGCTCCCTGGTCACCATGGCGAGGCATTACAACTTGCATACAGGCTTGGCAGAGTTTTTACACCAGTCAAAGGTTTATTTGAAGGAAATCTTCAAACATCAGTGGTGACATGGTTTTTAATAAGTCCTCAGTAAATTGATTTACTGCAAGGTAGTGTGTTTGTGCTTCATGGATGTGTTTAGGAGGTTCTCTTATCTGTTAATCGTGCTTCTATATGGTGTCGGCTTTATTATGCATACTGATTTTATTTGCCAGGAAAAAGGTTTTAATTGGGGATTGATCACGAAACATTCTGCAGTGTTGCAGGATTTAGACAAGCTCATGTGAATCACATTTCTTCACTGCACTATAGCCAGATTTTCATTGTTAGGTATCAGAAATGGCTGGCGAGGTCCTTTTGTTAGCGGAGGCATCATGTTATTATGATGGCTCTTAGAGCCTTTCTATGAGCCGCTCATAATCACAGGGAGCAAAGCACACACCATCTTCTTTGTAGCTGTCAACTGTGACACATCAGGGAGAAATTTTTTCTTTTCCTTTTCCGTTCAGCCTTCCAGTTGTGTGGGCTGTAACTAACACTGAATTAGATGAAGTGGTTGTAGGGTTGTAAACATTTTTAACTGGCAATCTGTCAGGACAATTTACATGAGCCACCTCCACATTTTGGAAGTTCCAAGTTGATTTCTGATTCTGCCCTCCGGGTCATTTTGACTTACTTCCCACAGTTCTTTTTCAATCAAAGCAATTTCCTTTTTCTACAGATGGCTTCAAACTCTAAAAAGTCTTTCAGCTTGATCCCTGTCACTTAAGTGAAATATCCTAATTAACTTAAACACCTTCTTGTTTTTTCCTCTCTTTCCTTTAATCTAATTTGTATTTGTTTGATAAATTTTAATCAATTGAGGCTGTTTTTGTACCACTGATTTTCTCCACCCACACATAATTTATCATATGCACTTTTTTACCTCTTGTATAATTTGCAAGATCTCTTCTTGTATTCCTATACACTTGAACAGTACAACTATATTGCTCATTATATACTCATCCAACATTTTAAAACATCCATAACTCACTGACTGCGAGAGAGCAAAAAAAATCCGCAAGCAGAGCCTACGGGTTTGCGAGCGTATTTGAGACTTGAGCAGAGCGTGGTTTGTGCGCGAAGAGAAGGAGGCAAGCGAGAGGAGAAAATATCTGTGCAAGAAGCATTAAATCTGAGAGAAGAAAAAAAGATTTGAGAGAGAAGAGAAAATATTTGAGAGAGAGCGCATGTTTTGAGTGTGAGCATTATAAGTTTTGAGTGCAAGAAGATAAAATTCTTTTCTCAAATTGAAATTATGCGCTCTTGCATTATGGCAGGATAATTCTCCCATAAGAAGGTGGGGGCCGGGTGGTGAGGGTTACAGGGGTGAGAAACGCAAAAGTAACGCAATAGTTACTTTTACTAGTAACTAGTTACTTTTATTGTGGAGTAACTCAGTTAGTAACTCAGTTACTTTTTGGGAGAAGTAACTAGTAACTATAACTACTGTAATTACTTTTTCAAAGTAACTTGCCCAACACTGCCAATTAATCAATCAGTGGAGCTTATGGCTTATACAGCCATGTGCTTTAGATATTAAAACATAACGCAATAGAACTAGTGTTTCCCCTGATACCGATACCAGTATCGGAATGGGCCCCGATCCTGCACTAAAGGTGTCGGTATCGGCGAATACCGACAAATGGTGCACCAATAACATTTTGAGAGCCAAAAGTTTATTCAATTATTGTCACCCATTCTAGGTAGGCAATAAAAAGTTCTACTGGATTCACTATGTATTAGCCTTTTTTTTGCTTCACAAAGATAGGCAGCAGCTTGACAAAGCCATGATGGCAATTATTTTAAATCCAAGTACTATGCAGTTCCTTATATATACACACACACATCAGTTTCAAACAGATGGTATCGAAATGGTATCGTATCAACCAATGCTGCACAGCCAGGTATCAGGTATTGGTATCAGGGTCAAAAAATAGCATCAGTGCAAAGCTAAATAGAACTATTCTCAATATTACGATAGCTGAATCTTCTTAACTGGACATATTCTTACAGTAGCTGTCATGTTTTTTAGACCTCCACTTGTCTTTAGACTGTAGGAGAGATGTGCTCTCATGAAAGACCCTCACCCTGTAGAAAGTGTCAAGCTGCCATTGATATTTATTGACCATACACTGCTCATAAAGATAAAGGGTACACTAAAATAACACATCATAGATCTGAATCAATTAAATATTTATATTAAATACTCTGTTCTGTAAAAAGTTGAAAATGGAAATCAAATTTATTACGCAATGGAGGTCTGGATTTGGAGTCAAACACAAAATTAAAGTGGAAAAACACACTGCAGGCTTATCCAACTTTGATGTGATGTCCTTAAAACGCTTCAAAATAAGGCCCAGTATTGTGTGGCATGTGCCTCTATGACCTCCCTACAATGCTTGGGTATGCTTGTGATGAGGTGGCAGATAGTCACCTTTCTGGATCTCCTCCCAGACCTTGACTAAAGTATCTGCCATGTCCTGGACAGTCTGTTTTGCAACTTGACGTTAGTAGATGGATCGAAGCATCATGTCCCAGATGTGCTCAATCAGATTCAGATCTGGCGAACTGGTTGGCCAATCCAAAGCTTCAATCCCTTCTTCTTGAAGGAACTGCTGACACACTCCGGTCATGCTAAAGGATGTTGCAGGCAGCTCATCGCTCCCCACTGTGTCTCCAGCCTCTTGTGCTCAATGTGAACCTGCTTTCATCTGCGGAGAGCACAGGGTGCCATTTGCAAATTTGCCAATCCTGATGATCTCTGGCAAATGACAAGCATCCTGCATGGTGATGGGCTGTTAGCACAACCCCCCTTTTTGGACGCCAGGCCCTCAACCCATCCTCATGGAGTTGGTTTCTAATGAGGAGTCACAGACACTTGCACATTTGTGGCTTGCTGGACCTCATCTTACAAGGCTCTGGCAGTGCTCCTGCTGTTCTTTGTTGCATAAAGTGTAATGACCTCAGAAACTTGGACCCAATGATCAGACAGACAGTTCAGGACGGTTTAGAACAAGCTTTATTTAGAACCAATTACTCGGCGAGCAGCTGATCATCAGC
>NW_015150587.1:1424029-1427830 GCF_000732505.1 Cyprinodon variegatus
ATATCTTTTGGACTCACTAACACTCCAGTTGTCTTTTAACCAGTGGTGGCAAACCAAAGGCACAAATATCTCTCCATATCTCGGATGCCAGCAGGTGGAGGTCGATTACTCCGGCTTATAGACAGGAGTTCTCTTGGAGCTTCGGCGCTGGTTAGAACTGGGCAGAAAATTTGGATGAATTCCTGTAAAAAGTCCCTGTATGAATTACGCTGGCTAGGATTATTTTGCTAATCTCACGTTCCCCACAACTTAGCCTTGCCTGCTAACAGAGAGATTACATAAGCCATTTTAACTATGGAAACGCGAAGGGCTGAAGTTCAAAGTGCATCTCACACAACAGCTTGTGACAGACACGGAAGCGGGAGAGGCCTCATTGCGCAAATTGTTTACGATTTTTCGCATGGCTGATTCAAGTAGAGCTATACTGTGCTCAATGCCAAAACGCCACTGTCTGCCTGCTGATGGGTCCATGTTTCTGCCCAGATTATTCTGTCAGAACTCAGAATGTAGGACCCATAATTCAGGCAGACAGAACTAAAGGGATTTCAACAAAGCCTTAATTAACTGCTCAGGGATTTGCGGCTCGTCAGCTTGGACGAGATGACTGGAATCTCTGTAGGGGTAGAAACTTAGGTTAGTGACCATAAAACTCTGACGGGAAATGGTAGCCAGCATGTGAGCAGATCGATAAGCAGAAGCCAGGAGAGGAGAAAGAGCCGAAGTATTCGGAAGGGAAAATCCAAAGTCAGTCTCAATGCGGAATCAGATGTCCAGGCCAGAAGATCAGAGATCTGAAGAAGTACCGAAGGGGAATCCAAGCCAGGGTCAGGAGACAAATCCAAGGTCGTTAGCAGGCAGACGTCCAAAGACAGGTCGAGCAAAATAGATAAGATCAGGGGCAGGCAAACTCAGAAGGCCAGGAGCAAAAACTAGTCAGGATCAGGTAATCAGAAACACAATGGGTATGCAAGAGAATTTTCACCTAATAATATCTAATAATCTGGCACTGATGGCTGGCAACAAGCAGAGCTAGGCAGGTAGAAGAAATTAACCAATAATCCATTCATCAGTGCCAAGACATGACATACTGCACTCATTGGGATCTCCTAAGCAGCACTTTCTTAATCATATCCCAGAATTGTGCCTCAATACAATCATGTCTCTGACATCAAACAAGTCCTTTAACTTCATGCTTGGTGTTTACATAAATGGGATTGATTATTTTTCTTTTTAATATAAATCTGCATCAATAATGATGGTATGTTGTGAGTAGAGTTTTTATGATATATATATTATTTAATGGGTTAAAGAATAATATACAATATGATATACAATAGGAATCTATTAANTTGACATTCTTGGACCCAGGTCTGTAAGACAGAGAAAAGTTGAACCGACCGAAAAATAGTGCCCACCTCGCCTGTCTAGGATTGAGTCTCTTGGCTGACCTCAGGTACTCCAAATTTTTGTGGTCTGTCCAGACCAGAAACGGAATACAGGAACCCTCCAGCCAGTGTCTCCACTCCTCCAAAGCCAATTTAACCGCCAGTAACTCTCTATCCCCAACATCATAGTTCCGCTCAGCTTCAGACAGTTTCTTAGAGTAGAAGGCACAAGGGTGGATCCTCCCATCCTCCCCCTCCTGGCTGAGCACCGCCCCGACCCCTGTGCTGGAAGCATCTACCTCGACTATAAACTGCCTCTTGGCATCGGGAGACACCAGAACTGGAGCTGAGGTGAAAGCGGTCTTAAGTCGCTGAAAAGCCTTCTCCGCCAGATCAGTCCAGCAGAACCTAATCTTGGATGAAGTGAGGGCATGAAGGGGCGCTGCCACCTGACTGTAGTTCCTAATGAACCGGCGGTAAAAATTGGCAAACCCCAAGAACCTCTGGAGCTGCTTCCTATCCCTGGGAACTGGCCAGTCAGTGACTGCGCGCACCTTCAAGGGGTCCATTGAGATCTGGTCAGGGGAGACCACAAAACCCAGAAAAGAGATGGTGCTAACGTGCCACTCACACTTCTCAGCCTTAACAAATAACTGATTCTGGAGAAGGCGAAGCAGCACTGATCTGACATGACATCTATGGGACTCAAGGTCCTGGGAATAAATGAAAATGTCGTCTATGTAGACAAAAACGAAGTGACCCACCATGTCCCTGAGTACTTCGTTTACCAAGTTCTGAAAAACTGCTGGTGCATTGGTGAGCCCAAAAGGCATCACCAGATATTCATAGTGACCAGTGGGGGTGTTGAAAGCGGTCTTCCACTCATCACCCTGCCTGATTCGCACCAAGTGGTAAGCGTTACGGAGGTCCAGCTTAGTAAAAATCTTGGCCCCCTGGATCTGATCAAATGCGGAGTTGATCAGGGGAAGGGGGTACCTGTTTTTAACAGTGATGTTATTAAGACCCCTGTAATCAATGCAAGGCCTGAGAGATCCGTCCTTCTTGCCAACAAAGAAGAAGCCTGCCCCCGCAGGAGAGGAGGAGGGACGGATAATGCCTGCCCTGAGGGACTCAGAGATGTACCTCTCCATGGCCTTGGATTCAGGGGCAGACAAGGAGTATAACCTCCCCCTAGGGGGTGTGGTGCCAGGCAGAAGGTCGATACCACAATCAAAAGGCCTATGAGGAGGTAGGGCTGTGGCTTTGCCCTTGTTGAAAACCTCACGGAGGTCATGGTACTCATCAGGAACCCTGGAAAGATCTGGATAAAATTCAGAATCCACAGAACTAGCCGGCATGTAGGACTTAGCTGACCGTAAACAGGTACTAGAACAAGCAGTAGACCAACCTAGCACCTCCACCTTTTGCCAGTCAATGTGAGGGTTATGCTTAGATAGCCAGGTAGAGCCTAAAATGACAGGAACTTGAGGTGATTCAATGATCAGAAAGGCTAACCGTTCTACATGATTACCCCCCACCACCAACTCTACAGGTTCAGTTGAAAGGCAAGCCTGATTCAGCTGATGTCCATCTAAGGCTAATACCTGATGAGCGTCCGGTGTGGGAAGTAGCTTGATGCCGAGCTGCCTGGCCAGGTCCCCATCCATGAACTCTGTATCTGCTCCCGAATCCAGAAAGGCTGACAAACTATGGCTACATGAGCCAACAGACAGAGTCATTGGGAGCAGAAATTCTGGGGAGGCAAAAATTTTGGCTCGGCTCAGCAGGATCCTCCCAAGAGCCTGATCCTTTACCGGGCAGGATCTTAACAGATGTCCCTCTCCTCCGCAGTAGAAACAGAGCCGGAGCCTGTAGCGGCGATCCCTCTCCTCCTTGGAGAGGCATGAGCGCCCCAGCTGCATGGGCTCTGAACCAGAGGAGTGATGGGGTTCCGAAGTAGGCCGACGATCCTCCAAGACTGCAGTGGAGGAGAAGCAGCGAGCAGCTGTAGCCCGCTCCATGCGCCGCTCCTGGAGGCGAAGGTCGATCCGGGAAGCTAACTCCTCCAGCTCCCTAAGAGAATGAGGATAATCACGGGTGGGGAGCTCGTCCTTGATCCTCTCTCCGAGTCCTGTGATGAAGACGTCCATCAGGGCCTCCTCATTCCATGGACTCTCTGAAGCTAACAGGTGGAAATCGATTATGTATTCCGAAACAGATCGATTCCCCTGCTTCAAAGTCAACAGGCCCCTAGAAGCCTCTCTGATGGGGAGAAGGGGGCTAAAAACGCGGAGTAGCTCCTTAGAAAAATCATCATAGGAGTGACAGAGAGGGGGGTTGTTCTGCCACTCCGATGTTCCCCATAACTTTGCCCTGCCCGCTAATAGCGAGATAAGATAAGCCACCTTGGCTCGGT
>NW_015150588.1:0-16673 GCF_000732505.1 Cyprinodon variegatus
AAAAAAAAAAAGACCTTTTTTGGCAGGAATAAACTGTTTCTTTTTTTCTGCTGTACTCTTCATTGATCCATTTTTCGAATGCATGTGATAAGATATTAACATCAGAAACTTTTTCAAAAACACACAATGGCTTAAAAACTATGCTTGTGTTATTAAGAAGTAATAATAAAGTAATGAGGTTAATATGAACATGGGAGGAATATAAAATAAGATTGGCACACAAAACGAGAGAGGGATAAATGTTTTTTAACAACCCTTTTCAGGAAATCTCCTATCAACCTGATCCCACGGAGCCCCACAAACAAAATTTTACGACCAGCTGAAGTTAGATTTCTTATCCGACTTCCCACCACCCGTGCAGAAGATGAATGGCCACATTGCCTGAAAGCCGTATAGCTTCCTTCAAACTTGGATTCAAAAGTAAAGTGCGGTCTGTTTTCTGCGCAATCAACGAGCGAAGCACGCAGCAACAGAAACAAGCTGTCTGAAGTCTTCCTTTCTGAGTTTCTGAAAAAATAATCAAACCACAGATGCAGCAAAGGCAGAATATCAAATCACTGTCAGCCAAGCGGCTTTGCTCTTCTATGACTGTTCCTGTAGAGAGAACCCGTCACTTCTGAAAGGCTTAGAGACGAATCCTGGAGCTGTAAAAAACGAGAAGGACGTTTCTCACCAACCCATCAAACAACTGCAATGCTGTTTCTTTCAGACATGTTCATCAGCACAGTTCAATTAAGAGCTTTTGTATTGATTGAGCAGGAAATAAATAGCTTAGGAGGCAGTAAATTAAAGACCATTTCATTTCTTCCACTTTTACTGTAAAAGTGGAAGCAACTGAAAAGCTAGCGCTAATCTTTTACACGGCAATGCGGTTGTTACAAGATAGATTAGCTGGTGCTTTGAAGTTGAAAAAAAATATAATTTAATGAGATGTTTTATACTAGTTGTCCAGTAATGTCAGCTTCCTCAAACTAATATTTAAACTTTTGACAGACTCAAAGAGGCCCCATTTATAACAAAACTTTGTCTCCAGCTATCCAATTCATGCTTTTAAAAATAGTAAAGAGCTGTTAAAATCCTACATATATTTGAGAAAATCGAAAGCATAAATCTTCTATCTAGTTCTGTTGACGGGGCCTTAAATAATGGTGCGCTTCTACAAAATGAAGCCAACCTACTGTTACTTATTTGAAATGAGAAATGTGATGTCATAATTCAGTTTTTTTTTTTTATTCAATGAAATTTATGAATAGCAATTCACAAGAAATGTGATTTCAAGGCACTTCAAAGAGACAATTCTATCAAATCAAAACAGACAGATTGATTCAATTTTTTTTGTTTAAGTAAACTTGGCTCAATGCATGAAGTCGCTGGCTGCAGGATTTGCTCCACCTGGATAAGCATATAGCGCCAGTAGAGATTCACTTGCATTGTGTCTTTGACAATGCCTCACACCAAGCATGCATGTGGGGACAGAGGAGAAGAAAAACTCCCTTTTAACAGGAGGAAACCTCCAGCAGAACCAGGCTCATTGTGAGCAGGCTACTGCTGAAACTAACTGGGGGTTCAAAAAGAGAGAAGCAGAAAAACAAAAGAAAGAAAGAAGCACTGATCTATAAATACTTCTATGTTGGAAAATATATTGGTAAGATGGCTGCAGAGGTGGCTTTACAAACTGTTAATCAGATAAGCTTTGAGTAAGTTTTCATGTCAAAAAGGATTAAGGAGAGCACATACAGGCCGGGCCAGGTACGTAAATATACTATGACAAGAAAAATTAAAGCAAACATAGAGTTAAAAGTTGAAGCAACAATAATGTAAAATTGCACAATAGAAGTGGTATGTACGAAAAGTATAAAAAGTGGGCCCTATGTCCTCCAGCAATCTAAGCCTAAAGCATAGCTATAGAGATAGATCAGGATAATCCGACCCACTCTAACTATAGGCTTAATCAAAAAGAAAATTGTAAGCCTAGCCTAAAAAGTGCTGCCTTAAAAGCCTTAAAAGTGATCTACCTCCCACTTTACTTTTAGAACTACTAAGAACCAACAGAAAACCTGTCAAATGAGAACAAATTGCTCTGTTAGGAGCATAAGTAACAATCAGATCTTCAATATAAAATTTAGGGTTTTAATTGTAAGAGGGAGATTTTGACTTCTATTTTGGATTTAGCAGGAAGCCAGAAAAGGGAAAACTAAAATAGGAGCAATATAATTTCGCTTTAATTTTTTAAATCAGAACTCCAGCTGCTGCATTGTGAATCCGTTGAAGAATTTTAAACAAAACAAAAAATTCTAAAAAAAACTCTATAACTCAGAATGAAAAGTCTTTTTAAAAAATGGGACCAAAGTTTTGATTTTATCATCAGATGCTCTCCTCTTGAAATTAATTCTAATTAGCTTGTTTTTTAAAGACTGGTCAAAATACAATAATTTCTTTCTTGAATTCAAAAGCTGAAAGTCATCCAGGATTAGTCTATGTAATGGGTAAGATTCACCAGGATTTATGAAAAATTATATCTGGCTATCTCTCGCTATATTTACATCAATATAACTAATGCCCAAACTAATGCTGTTGACAATCTTACAAATTGGAAGCATATATATGGTAAAGAGAATTGGCCCATGCACTGATCCCCGTGGTTACACCACAAGTAATCCTGAAGCTTGAAAGAGATATATCATTAGCATAAAAATAATGAAAACTGTCAGACAAATAAGATTTAAACAAGCCTAGTGCTCTTCCTCTTAATTCTTACTGCATGTTGGAGCCGTTCTAAAATAATATTGTGATGAACTGTATTAAATGCATTAAAAGCACTGAGATCTAACAGGACAAGTACAGATACAAGTTCATTATTATTACTTATTATCAGCGACTTCGACCAGAGCTGTTTCAGTGTTATGATTAGCTCTAAAACCTGAGTTAAACTCTTAAAAAATGAATTATGCTCACACCCTTACAAATTTGATTTGCAGCTATTTTATCCAGGATTTTAGACAAGAAAAGAAGATTAGATATAGGTCTATATTAATTAAGTCATTTGGAGTTACGAGTTAGAGCTACCTTAAAGCCTGTTGTACATATCCCTATTCTAGTGATATCTAAAATGTGTGTGTGTGTGGGGAGGGTGATCTGAGGGAATACTTCCTTAACCCTTTAAAGGGCAACTTGCATACCCCATACCCCCCATCCCTCAGTGAGGTCTAGAAGCACAAGATCTATATCCAGCCATTCAGCAAACATACTGCTACATGGCTGTACATCTTATTTTGGCATTTGACCATTTAAATGAGTCGTGGAATAATATATATATATGCCTAGTTAACTAATAAAGTTAACAATTCAAGAAAATAAAGGTAAAAAGCTAATTGAAAAGTAAAAAAGTAAAGTAAAAAAAAAAAACAATTATCTTTAGATTTATAAACAAAAAAATGTGAAAAAGTGCCAGTATCAGCATTAATGCCTCTAAGGTTATATGTACCAACAAAAAATTTGTTTCTTTCACTAAGTGTGTTTTTCATGAATTTCTTATAGAAGCACTTTTGTATTTTCCATATTCGGGCAAGTTGCCTTTTTTCAAAGTATTGTGCCTTACAAAGGGTTAAATATTTTGATTGGAATTGGATCTAGCATACAAGGTGAAGGCTTAAATGAAGATAATAACCTTAATAACTCAGAAAGCTCAACTCACTCACAAAACAGGTTTTATAGTTAATCCTGTTTCACTTTATCTTTTTGTCAACAACTGTATTTTTTACAGAATAATTCTTATTTTTAATAGAATCCCCTTGATTCATTATTCGGTACAATTCGGTACGGACGGTACAACAGAGCTAAAATAGGGTTCTGTTTGAGTTTGGCAACTGTATCAAAAAGAAATATATGTTTATTCTTATTTCTTTTCCAGTGATAAAGAGAAATATTAATATGAGCAATATATATCATTTTAACACTCATTTAGCATCTATCAACATCTGCACAGTAAAGCTGCCTTCAATCACAATAAAAGTTACTGTAACACTAATTCCCCTTGTCAATGAGACTTACTAGGCTTTATTACAACCCTAAGAAGGGCTTCACAACCTGCTAAAAAATCTGCCATACATGTTTTTTTACAGGTAGCTATGATTCCAGTGAAGTACTGTTTTGCCCCTGGTGTATAAAAAAGTGGTTTATGCAAAAAGCACACAACAAGCAACGCTCTGTCTACTTAACTCTGACAAATGAGCAGTTTAAGAGGAATGATACATCTTCTGTGAGAGCCTAGAAGGAGCAAAACCTCAAATGGGTTTACATGAAAAATATTAAAATATCTTCCAATCTAAGAACTCCAAGGCGACATTAAATGGCTACAGAATATTTTTTTAATCATACCAAAATAAAATTTATTACTCTGAAATGCACACATTACTCAATGCAGCCTAATAAATAAGGCCTGCATTTTAACGCCTGGTTTGAGCTAGTCTTTATTAACTAAGTTTTGCACACAACCCCAATGACATATATCCTAATGGAAGCCAAAACTAACACCACAGAGGGGGAAAGGTGGCTGGGTTTTCTACCCAAGTTTCAGGCTCATGAATCACTGTATTATAAGCCTTAGTATTTTCCTTTTATCACACTTTTATTTTCTTAAAATCAAGCTCAAAGAGCCACAGTCTGTCATTTCTGGTTTGTTGTTGCTGTGCATTTGCCTTACAAAACTGGAATTAGGTTGACGGGTGACTCTTCCAGTATTCTTAGGTCACGACCAAAAAATGATCCACCTTGTATGCTAACATAGCCAGGGCTCAGCTAACTAGGAGGTGGGGGAGAAAAAAATATATATATATCAACTAAAAGAAAAAGATGAAGACCTGAATAAAACAAATAGAGACTGTCTTGATTTTGATGATTATTCTTCGATAAGGCTTAACTATTGAGGTTGTGATCCTGAATGTATGGCTTTGTAAAAAAAAATGATGGAAGATCTTGGATGGCTGTGGTGGACCTCCTGAGTGGTACCAGTGACAAAAATCTAATGTCATTTAACAGATGAGGGCATCTCAGAGAACAGAGAGTGGACACAGAAGTATCTCCCATTGTCTTTGACTGGTTCCTTTGGAACCATTTCCTGCTCAATGTAGTGGAAAGACAGGAGCTGGAATGGGGAACAGCCCAGAAATGCTGTGAGGAAATTCTCTTTTAAGTTCAAACCCTGTTAGGTTTTGATTTTCACCTGTGTTTGTTTTCTCCTCTTCTTCCTGTGGTTTGTTTTGTTCGTTTTTGTGTTTCTTTGTCTGTTACATAGTTTATTTCTTTATACAACTTCTTGTGCATTTAACTTTATTCCCTCAGGGTAGTATTTGAAAGCTTCCCTTAAGTGTTTGCTTGTGCGTTAGCGTGAATATTAATCTCCCTCCTTTTTTATTTTCTGCCCCACACTTCAATAGTCTCCTGAATAACACACCAGCCTCCTATATCATTATCCACATGTCTCTGTTGCTCATCGTTCTTTGCTGGAACCTTCTCATGTCTGTTATTCTGCTTGTTTATTTCCTGTATTGCCACCTGCTCTTTCTGCTAATGTTCCACATTCTGTTCTAGGTTTGTTACACTGCAGCTCTTAAACTTTTATTCAAATTAAAACCCTTAAATTAATCATGTGACTCCCAAGGTCAAGTCAGTGCTTCAGTCTATTCTCAAACCATAAACTCTGACATGTTTAGCTTTTTACTATTTGACCTATAGGTGGAGAGTCTTTAATTTACAGTTCTCAAAAAGACATAAGTTAAGAAATTAACAGCTTAAGTTTAGTGACTTAAATATACAAATTTATGCAAACTAGGAAACCAGTTTACCTTTGCTTTTGTCAGGTTTGGTGGAAGTTAGTTAAGGACTCAAATGCAGAGATGAGTTCTTGCAGATTCAATGTGGTGTAGATGGCAAAACAAACACAAATCCCGGAACAATAAACAGTGAACCAAAACCAGTAGTCACCAGGGAGAAACATACATGAGGAGCGAAACAATGAAGACAATCCACAAATGAGGGACTGCAAAGAAGGTGTATATATTGGGGACAGAACAATGAATGGGCTAATCAGCTAAAAGGGAGCAGGTGTGGATAGAGGTAACTAGAAGGGAGCTAGGGGGAAGGAGACTGGCAAAAGGGGGCAACAAACAGTATCTAAAAAAATCCGAAACTCCTTAAATATAAAACAAAAATGGAAAAAAGTCATAACCAACAAAATAGAGAAATAACTAAAAACTCAAAAAGAAACTAAAAAAGAAGTCAAAAAAGGGCAGAACCATGACAGTTTTAGCTATTTTGACACTACATTTAAATACCTGTAGGTGTATGTACTAGTGTTGCACCGATCCCAATACCAGTATCGGACAGGGCCCCGATACCACACTAAAATGATGGTATTGGTATCGGCGAGTACCGACAAATAGGGCACAGATACCATTTTAAGAGCCAAAAGTTTATTCAACTATTGTCATCCAGTCCAGGTAGACAATAAAAATTTCTACTGGATTCACTTTGAATTATTCTTTTTCCTGCTTCACAAAGGTAGGCAGCAGCTTGACAAAGCCATGATGGCAATTATTTTACATCCAAGTAAGTACACTCTTGCAAACAATTTGAATGGGACTTCAGTTGAGGATCACACTTTTCTAATGAGCTTAAAATGTTGGTTAATTAATAGGATATTATTTTTAATTTTTCAGGTTTTAAATTTCTCACTTGTTATGCTAGATTGGAGAAAATAGTCAGTAGGTTTGTATGACTTGGTATAATATGACCAGTTCGCCTCCTATTCCTAAGGAAATTTTAACAGTGATGGCTGGATTTGACTACATCAATTTTGCTCAGCTATGTCAAAATCAGGTTTCTCAAACTAGAGCTACTCTTAATCTTCTTTGAATACTGCTTTTGTCTTGGATGACTCATGTGAGAAGTATTTGACTCTTTAGGAGCTAACCCGCTGCAGTGTTTACTAGTGAGTTTATTTTCATTTTTGCTGATGGAGGCATTGAACTGAGCACTACTAAAGTTGTGGGCCATAAAAATAAAATGATGAGCTAAGTTACTTTAATTGCAAAACTTGCACTTTAGTGTAATTGTAATACTTTTAGCTGATGTTACTTTGCAGAGACCTTACATGATCCACTAAAGGGTTGCATGTAAAAAACACTGTGCAAACTTTACAGTGCATCGAAAGTGAATCTTCTAACAGCTAGAATTGTATCTGTGACATGAACAAAATACTAGATGCAAAACATTTAGCATATTTCCCTTCATAAATATACAGAACATTTGTTAAACATCAAAGGAGCAAGTCTAGACATAGATTGACTGTCAAGATATAACAATGTTTGAGACATATCCTTAATGAAGCATTTTTTGTTTTTTTGAGAAGCAGAATTATAATTCCAGAGCAATATCCCTTTATGGCAGATCACCATTACTGCATATCTGGATACAGAGAAGGAGAGTTTCTACATCACCCAGAGGAAGCGAGGCAGATTAAAGTTCTTTGCTGCGCAATTCACCACATGTTGGGAAAAAAGACTCCTGCATGGGATTGTTTAATGGGTTTAAGAGAAACTTCATGCAGCTTAACCAAGAACACTATTGCTGGACTTAAATATTGCACCATTTTGCTTAAAAACACTTTCTTTCTTTTTATCTAGGTGTAAATCTTTCTAATCCTACTGTCAAAAAGCATCCCCTTAACAAGGAGCATCTTCCAGGGGCTGTAATCCAATGCAGACCAAACTTTTTAGACTTTAATTTCTAAAAACAATTTGAAAACCTTGGATAATTTTCTTTTCCATTTACAAGAATGTGTCACTTGTTGTTTTATCACATGAATTGCACATGCATTTATAAAAAAAAAGTTCCAGTATGAATACTTTTGCAAGTATTTTATGCTAAATAGATTAAGAGTTAACACGACTCATTTTAGGACTTTGCGGTTTTGATTATTATGGCGATGTACTCTCTAAAATCTAAATCCAGTCCAAGACTCATAATTGGCTTCTTAAAGTCTTAGCACAAGGGCGGTTTCAAGAAACAGCTGTTTCTTATACATTAACAACTGAAAAGCGTCAGCTTTTGCAGCCACACATTCTCCTTAATGATCATTAAAAGTGCAAACTTCACATCCAAAAAATAAACTGCCTCCCTTTAGCAAGCAACTAATTGATATTTTTCCACAAACAGCTCCAGTGGCCCTAAATCTTAATCATTGCAGTTGCTCTAGACCAGACATGACATCATGGCAACAGGTAGCCCAGTTTGTTCCACGGGTCTTTAATCATCTAAGATTGCCATCATAATGGCTGAGTGAGCTGTTGGTTCACAAAAGAAGGCCTCTCTGTTCAGAGGAGACAGATAAGGTGTGTCTCTGCTTCAAACAGACTGGAGACACAAGAAGAACACTGTTGCCTTTATTTTGTTGATCTTAGATAAGATGAAACGCTAAAACTCCCAACAATTTGCACATATGAATGAACGGAAGTTGTAATGATCGGGAAAAGTTGGATTTCACAGGGTCAGAAAAGAAGATCCTTTCCATACGTGCAGAAATGCATTCCCCAGACAATCAACAGTAACAGACTCCAAGCATCACCAACAACCAGACCTCTGCCAAAACACAATCAACTCCCTGTCATCACATTCCCTACGCTTCTTCCTTTTTTTCTCCCTCTCTTCATCCCTGTTTCTTCTTGTTGGATGCCCCAGTGTCAGCCACACCAGTTATTCTCTTAATCCTAAACAGATTGGCTTCTGCCGCAGAAGAAAACCCTCAGCCTGGCCGTCTCCTTGGCGTTTGCTCCGCAGGAACCCTGTTAATCGGCAGCACATGCGATGGGTTATGGAATGGATTATGGGGCCTTGCAACGTATGTGGTCTGCTGGCTGCTCTGGTGGTTACATGGTGACGTTCAGGGACACGTTCCCTGACGAGGAGATGAAACTGATCGGATCTGTTCTCACTTTTACAGCCTCCACGGACCAAAGAAAGAAGGGAGGTAGCAGTGGCGGGGGGGAGACAGTTGTCAGTCATTCCTAATAGTGGCTCCCCTCAACAGCGGAGTCAATGGCTCTCTCTCTCTGATGTGAACACTGCATAGAAACTCATGCGGCGCTCTGAACGTGTAATTATCAAACTTGGAGCTGCTTATTAAGATGAGAGAGAGGACAAGGCGATTGTGTTTCTTTATTCTCCTGCTTCTTCTTTTTTGTTTCTTTGCACAATAGAGTAAGTGGAGGTCTGTGAAATCGTGGCGAGGAAGAAGGATCTGAGAGGAGGAGGACAGGAGAAGGGGGGAAGAGGCATGGGGAGAATGAGATAAAGAAGACAGAGACAATCCAGGAAAAACACACATGTACAAACAGACTCTGTCAGAGAACAAAACGGTGAGTTTAGCACAGTCTTCATTTTTCACTACTACTTACCGTTATGTGAAAATTAGCATGTATGCGTTGTATCTGCGTGCCCCCACAGTGTGTACTTCTCAGGAGGTGGGTCACGTCTCAGCAACAAATCTCCAAGACGCACTCTGTTGCTATTATGCACACAGAGAGGATCTACTAAAACCATAAAGTGCATAAAACAATACAAATTCTGAAATGTGGAAAGGTATGTTCATGCATTTGTGCTTTTTGAAAAATGGAGTCACAAATGCAAAGGAAAGGGAAAAAAGACACCCCCTTTCTTGTGCCCTGAGAGTGGATCAGACATCAGGTGAGTGCAAAAATCCCTAAAAAAAGGAAGACTTTTTTTTGTTGGTTGGGTTTATCCACATATTCAGAGTCAGACCATACATTCAAGCCACTGCAGCATTTAATGCCTAAAAATGTGTATATGTTTTGTTTTCTCACATTTTGTCATATTTAAATCTGAACTTTAGTGTTTTTACTTGTATTGATTTGGTACATTAACACATACTGATGCTTAACTGTGTCGCGAAATAACAAAAACAAATCTTCTTTCAAATCTGAAGAGTATAGCAAGTGCTTTTATTTAGCCTTTTTTGTTTTAATATGACTAAATAAAGTGTGTTGAAACAAATTATTTTCAGAAGCGAGCTAATTATTAAACAGTGTTTCCAGTGTGTATTTGATCTTAGTATAAATGCAGCTATTCTGTAAAGACCACAGAGGTTTTTAGAAAAGCATTTGTTAACAAACTCAATTGCAAAGTCTAAGGAACCAAGCTTTGGATATATCAGAGATCTGAAAATGGAGAAGCATTTCCCAAGTCCAAATCTAACAAGACAACCATCCACCTAAACGGATAGCCCTGGCGATGAGAGCATTATTACAGATTAGAGTAGCAGGCATGATGTCAATGTTAACTCTGAAAGAGATCCACAACTCAGGTAAAAAATACAAGACACATGCCAGTCGTCCATCCAGAAATCTGTTCTGTATCAGAAAGGGTAAGAAAGAGGTAGGAAAGGTTTATAATTTGTCAGAAACCAAATAAGGTATGCAGCAAACATATTCAGGATTTGGTCAGATGAGCCTAAAACTGAAAACAAATGCTGCACATCACTCTTAATACTGTACAATCTCTCCACAGTGAAATATGAAATTAGAAGAGACAGAAATATGTAACGATGGGTTTTTTCCGTTGTCTCTACTCCTTCACAAATGCGCTACATGTGTTGTGTTGGTCTTTGGCATAAAAAACATAAAGAGCTACAAATACTTTTGTAAAGCAATTAAATCTTATTGACTAGGACATCTCAGTTATTAAACACCCTGTTGCATTGTATATGCAAGCCAATGTTACTAGCTACCACATTTGTGTGTATCTCTGTGTCAGTGAATGAATGGGCTAAACAATAGGACTGGTTCATAGATGCAACTTACAGCTGCCCAAGGCCAGATAGACGTCGGCTCAACAACAGCTCACACAGTTGACTCATTAAACCCGTGCCCTTTATCTTTCTCCAGACGGACAACCAGAACTATTCTGTGTTCTCTGGCCTTCAACGACAGCTAATGAATAGATGCTGGTGCAAAACCTGAAAAACCTAAAAATTCTTAAAAGGCCATTATGGTACATTAAAAAAAAACAAAAAAAAAACTGTCTACTCACTCAGACAACAGCATGCACCCCAGAGAGTCAGATGTCTGTAAATAACCATATGCAACTTTATCATTAGATTCTCATATCAAGAGTCCTCTTTGTGATTGAAAAAAAACAGTTTTACAGTATTTGTGCCATTTCCTTAGTGCTAAAATAGATGGTAACTACACTTACCTTGTTTCAGGAAGATGTTTTACCTCTTATCAAAAAAAGCATCTACAGTTTTGTACTTTGGTTATACGAATCAGGTTTACAGATCATTATTCCCAATTATAGAGACATTAAGGTCACTACTGGGGAAGTTCAGGTCAAATTTGGACCTTTTGTAGATGCTACACTGGTTGAACATCTGTTAACACCAAGAGACATGGCAACACAAAAGCTCACCTGCTGGTAAAGTAAGGTGGCATATTTGGATTGCCAAGTAGATCCAAGCATTGAATCAAATGAATGCTCTCTAAGTAATTTCTTATATATTCATTTTCTCACATTAGAACAAGCTATTTTACTGTGGTGTTTTGAAATTTTATGTAATAGACCAACAGAAAGCAGGGAATATTTAAGGAAGTTGCCCCCTCCCAAGGAAAAGGAATATGAAACGTTGGTTCCAAGATTTTTATGCAATTAAAATCTACCAGATTTGCAAACCTACAGATTGCGTTTGCACTTTTTCGTCTTTGCTAAAGAAGTGCCCAAAAACCTGGCACATTGAATGGATAACGTCTCTAAGCATCCTTTTAAAAGTCTTAAAAGTCATATGTAGTAGATTTCAGCAATACATTTTGGCCTTCATCTGGAGATTCTTTGAAAGGGCTCACAGTATAGGCTTTTAAGCAATGAAGATTCCATTCCATCCATATTTCCATCACAGCTGCTGGGGTCGCTTGTGCCTATCTCCGGCTGTCAATGGGCAAGAGGTGGGGTAAACCTACACCCATTCACACACACACTCACACCTAAGGAGAACTTTAGAGCAGACAATTTCCCTAATCATCAAGTTTTTGGACTATGAGAGCAAGCCAGAGTAACCAGAGAGAACCCATTTATGCAGAGGGAGAACATGCAAACTCCATGCAGAAAGTCCCTGGACCAGGAATTGAACCAGGAATAAAGTGCTACCCCCTGTGCCAAAGCACTGAAAATTATTCAGACAAAAACAGAATAGGGGATATAAAGCAATGCCACATCCTGAAGGCTTCTTCTACTGCTGATTTCAGGTGTACAGCCTCTGCTTAAGAAAAAAAAAACACCCAATTCACACATAAAGATCAAAGACTTTATTTTAAAATAAACAGACACAAAGATAAACTGTTTTATTATTTTTCTACTTAAAAAATTTTTAATAATCTTTCTAGGCTCAGTTGTCAATCAGATTTTTCTTTTCTCATATCAGGTTTCCAATTGAAGAGCAGAAATATTTTAATTGCTCAAATCCTGCAAACAATTGGGATGTCTCATTAAAGACATACTGAGATCTACATCTAAAATAAAGAATAAACAGGAATAAACGCTGTGGGATGGTTTATATCCTGACTGATGCAGTGAGAGCTGATTCTCAGAAAGAGTTCCAAAAAAAGTAAAACAAACAAACAAAAAACAATCCACTGGACTTTGTTTCCAAGTTAGAAGACGTTTTGCTTCCCATCCAGGAAGCTTTTTCCAATTCAAAGTGTGCGAAATAGCGTTGAGTTCGAGATTTTATACAGCAGCCCATTAAAACCTTGATTTTATTTTGAAAACATTCAAATTTACTCTGACAAATGGGTCCTACCCTTTGGAATGGGGGTCGTTTGGCTTCTTTTGTTAGCCTGTGCTGTCCCAATACCCGTCTAAGTCTCTGAAAGGGGGCTCAAAAACAAGGTTTTGATGGGCTATAAAACCTTGAACTCAACGCTATTCCTGACTACTTTAATTAGAAAAGCTTCCTGGACGGGAAGCAAAACGTCTTCTCACTTGAAAACAAAGTCCAGTGCAGTGGCGGCCGGCCCATAGGGGCACCGCCCTCCCTGATAAGAAGAAAAAAACGTAAAATATATTTTTAGAAATTAACTCATAAATGTCAGTTTTACTCTCTAGAGTGTGTACCTATAAGCAAAACAAATTATATAAACTACATTTCCCTACCTACTGTCATTCATTTGTGGATTTCCACAGACAGACTCCTACCGTCTCTGTCTTGGGGCGTTGATCAGACAGACCCACATTTGCAGAGAATCTGTCAATCATGTACTATTGCTAGGTGAATTTAATGGCCAATCAGCGTCTCAGAACTTTATGGTCTTGGGGCGCTGAAAATACTGCACTTTAACAGGCTTCTGAACCCAATGCGCAGGTGCAGACAATTAGAGGGATAATGGCGAACGTAACGAGCGAGATGCAGCTTCCACCAAATTCGGTGAGATCCTTATTTATCTACCCCTTTGCCAGAAGAACATCCCTGTTGTAGGATATGAACATTTCCCTTTCATGGTTATTGTGACTGCGACGAATCCACCTCGTCGCTTAAAACTTTGCGTGCCACACACACATTCCTGTTATACTGCACTTGTGAGGACCAATCCGCTCGCGCTGAGCCCAGTGGCTCCATTAACTTAAAACACACAAGCTGTTCCTGGTTACCTGCTGGCGTATTGAGGGTGCACACTTAATATTTCAGTGGGGTTAGCCGTGTGTGTGTGTGCTACGGGGACTTGTCATCTTCAGTCTGGCTGCGTCTTTGCTGGGTTCAAACTAGGGCTGCAACAACGAATCGATAAAATCGATAAAAATCGATTTTTAAAAGCGTTGGCAACGAATTTCATCATCGATTAGTTGTGTCGCACGATTAATGCGTCATCCGCGGCTGCCGTCATCACATCCACTTGACTGAAACGGGGGAAGAAAAAAAAATACGGCAGAGCGAGCCAGCGCTGCAGGGCGCAGTGTTGCCAACTCAGCGACTTTTCAGACCCCTCCAGCGACTATTTTTCAAAAAAGCGACTAGCGACAAATCTGGCGACTTTTTACGGTGTCACTGGCGGCTTTTGGAGACTCTTACGTGAAAGCATGTATCATTCCTACTCTGCCGTGGGGCGCCTCCCCCACCCCAACCCCGTTCTCCCTCCTCCCGCAGGAGTCCCTCTCAGCGCTGCAGTCAGAGCCGCAGTAAGTTTACCCTCAGCGTCCAGACTGCAAATGAAGCTCGCATGCGCCGGGATTGAAGGCGCAAATTGATCACAATAATTAAAATAGCCTGCGCTTTGTAAAGTGAAAAAAGTCGTAACATGCAACTTTTGTCAAAACAAATTAACATGGCAAGAAATCAGAAATAAGAGAGCCTGTAGGGGCTTAAACTATTTAATGAGGGCTGTGGCCATTTCTGTTTTCTGTTTCTTTGTTACATTGTTGATAACTGGAGAGAGGCTGAGGCCCAGAGGATCTTGTATATGTTTAGTTTCTTTTGCACCCTGTTTTGAGTTTTTGAGCACAATAAATCACCAACACCGGTAACCCGACTGAGCCTGGATTCTTGGAGGCCAAAGAACCCCGTCACAGTGACCCAAATCATCACTGTTACTGTTATAATATAGTAAATTAAATCATTACAGTTAAATTGTATGTATTGGAGACATACACTAGGCTATATCAGCCCCACCAAAAATATTTTTCACCAGCCGCCACTGGTCCAGTGGATTGTTTTTTAACTTTATTTGGAATGACTATGACCTGGATGACTGAGAATCTTCACCAGCATATAACCAGAGAGAGGTCTAGGAAGTTTAGCAACGTTTTTCTTTCTTGTTTTTCATAAAGAGGTGAGAAAGATAGACTTACCTGCTTTCTCTGCCTCTTGTTATTTTGTTTTTGTGAGGCTAAAAGAGGATCACGATTTTACTATAACCCCTTTTTTCTTCTCCTGAATTGATAAACTTCGATTTCTGTCCCTCACGGTTTTTGTGAAGCTCAAAGAGGATCACTACTTTATACGTCTTTTGTCCTCCTGAACTATCATGGGTAAAGTATTCTTATTTAATGTTTCAATCACTGTTTTTGTACTATTCTGTCCCACTTACTGTTATGTGACTCCAAAACTGACAGTTTTCCTGTGGGATTAACAGATTTATTCAGTATTTTCCCCCACAGCAGATGTGTTTTACTTTGTAACCGCGTCTCTCTTTCCTTTAGACCAATGAAATTGCTACTGAATGGATGAGTAGTCAGACTAAAAAAGACCTGGAGTCTATCACAGGTGGACCTACGCAAACCTCCTTGCGTAAAATCATGTTGGGTGTGATCATCATTATTTCAGTATAGTAACACCTCACTCCTGCCATCTTCCGGCAGTGACGTCACTGTGCGGTGAGCCTAGCGCCATTCTCCCCGCTTTACAACAGAGTCAATGGGAACTACTAAACACATCTGCAATAAACAACAATTATTTAAGATTCAAGAGGACTTCACCATTGAAATTCACAAGAGCTATAGTTGAACTGACAATAACCACTTTCATGGCAGTTGGTTGTTTAATACATAGGGTAAAAGTGGGAAAAAAAATAGTTTTTTCACCTTTCCGATTCATGGTCAACCACTGGTTCATGGTTGGATTGCCAACTTGAAGAAGGAGGATTTGCCATCGAACATCTGGCCAGAGAAAGAACACCTAATTTATCCGTTACTCTCTGCTTTACATAATGCACTGGTCATCGCATCATAGATAATAGTGCGTTGTGACAAACGCCAGCACAGCCGATACCGCACCGTGACTTCACAAAGCAGCAGTCCTCTTTAACAAACATAGATGCCTCTGGTAAAGAACAGTCAAATGAAATTACTCTTAATTAAAAACACTTATTTATAAAAAGTATGTAATATTTTCATACTAAAAGTACTTTCAGAAGTTTGTATTCTGAATGTGACCGGACTTTTCCTTTAACTGAGTCAGATTATTCCTCCTATTCTTGCCTGTGTTTAGACCTCCTGGATGATCCCTTATTGTGCTTTTGGAGTAATACTTGCCGGCCAAATTGCTTGACCTACTTCATGTTGTCAGATAAGCTGTGTTCCATAGGTTCCTACAGCTCTTAGTGTAGTTAGATAGACTGACTTCAGTTGTTACAAAAGCAAGGAAAATTCAAATTGATTCATGTTTTAACTGCGTGCCGGACTGGAGATGTAACAGGCAGCCCGGGCCACAGGCGGCTATGCTCTACCCCTTATATTCATTCGGCTTGCTAATCTGAATCCTTCAATTCCATTTCGAGAACGAGATCATCTGTGGTAGTAGCACATCTTCCAGGCATGTGAGTAAAACTAGCAGCAGTTCAGCGGACAGGATGAATGAATGGTAGCTGGCGTGATCGGAAGACGTCATACACACTCCGCTTTGTTTTGAAAAAACAAATATAAAATATATAACCGTGGATGTCTGCGGAACAGTGATTCCACTACATGTTATGAATGCTGGCGTACCATCAAGAATAAATTATGAACAGTTTAGTCTGTGCCTTCAATTCTTTGCCCATAGGAAGACGTTACTTGGATATAACCAAACCGAATATCTTCAGAACAGCTCCAAATGACACAAAACTCATATGGGTGAG
>NW_015150588.1:17812-50586 GCF_000732505.1 Cyprinodon variegatus
ATTTTTAATTAGAGTATAGAGACTCTAAAACATGCCTTTAGCTGACAGAGCGACCCAGATAGAGATGTGATAATACCGAAATTGTAAAAAAAAAAAAAAAAATGTAAACGTTTTGCATTTAGGATAAACAAAACTTTTTTTATCTGTCAATATGCTCGATCCAGAATTCCTCAAGTGGAAAAGTTTTAGTTCCACCTGGTTTAATTTTGGAAAAAAAATGTAAATTACCCTTTGGCTATCTGATTATTAAACAATTAATGGAAAAAATAATTGACAGATAAATTGATTGGCAAAATTAGTGTCAGCCCTACTCACAACTACAACTTGCGTAATAATTAGATGGGCCCCATTTCACAAAGCAGGGTTAGTAGCAACCCAGAGTAAATTCTGAGGTGATTTCCTGTATATAACATCGCTTCTCCAGTTCAGAGAGCAAAGAAGCTATTGCCCTGAGTAAAATGATGGCAACAGATTACTGCGTTGAACCAATATTTAATGTTTTTTCTCTATTTCTTCAATTATTTTCCAGTAAAAAGAAGAGGAACAGATTTTTTCAATATTTAATCAATAGGGTTATTGTTTTTACTGGTTTTATGTTTTGCGTCTATATTTTATATTCTTTTTTGTCGTAACTTTAAAAACAAATTTCTTTTTATCTTTAATTAGAACAAACAAAACTGCCATAATAAAGGGATATTAGGAGGGTTATGATTTTGTTTTTAAGAATACACTGATTCTCCTAATCTTCATGAAGGCTTTTGAACCGCTCTTTGTCTGACCCGTTACCCAGAGCCTGTTTACCTTGGGAGACCCTACCAGGGGCTTTAAAGCCCCTAATAACATAGCCTCTGGGATCATCCAGGCACTGAAACCCCACCACCACGGTAAGGTGGCGGTTCAAGGAGGGGTGGTGTTTGTGTGTGTGTGTTTGTGTGTGTGCGTGTGTGTGTGTGTGTGAGTGTTCGTGTGTTTTTTTGTTTTTTTAGTTATTTTTTTTGTTTTTCCTTTATTGTATTTTGTTTCTTTGTGTTTTTTTGTTTTATTTTTTGTTTTTTGTTTATTTATTTTTTTTTGTGTTTTTTTTTTTGTTTTATGTTTTTTTGGTGTTTTTTGTTTTTTTATTGTAATTTTTTATTATTTTTTTCATTTTTTTATCTCTCAATTTCTTGTTGTAATCATAGGCAAATAAGGTGAGCTTTCGGGGTTGTAGGTTTTGTTGGTAGCTTTGACTCCAACGCTAAATTCGTCTTCTCCTTCTGTGTATTTCTCATAGATGTAGAACATGCCATTGTGACAAATATCGGGTGCACAGTCTATAGTTTCAAATGTTACATTTTCATCTTCCGCCCTAAATATCAACTGTCCACACATCAGATAGGTGTAAAAACGGAAAGAGTTAGAACAAATGACAGAGGACAGGACAGGATGGTTTTTAGATCGTTCCAGATGAAAAGCAATAACATCGGTGCGGTTAAGGATCTCTATTCTTTTTAAGATGGAGTGGCTTCTGAACTCCATTTAGGTCAAATTCTGCGTAGACCAAAGAATTTGTTTTACCATCTTCTTCAGAGGAATTAACTAAGCTGTTTAGTATGTTATCTAAAGAGAAGGCAAGTTCTTCCATCATATTATTATTTTGAGCATCTTTAAATGTTTGTTGTCTTTGGGTTCGGTCCTCCATTGTAATTCTATTTGTGTCCAGATCTGGGAAGACATGTTAATTTGTTTCAACCTCTTTGAAGAAATTATCTACCTGGTTTAGTATTGTACCTAAACAAGCGTCATTCCTGGATGACTGAGAATCTTCATCAGCTTACTAAACAAGGGTTAACTTCTTCCTTTATCTTGAGTTCCTTTTGCGGGCCTTCAGAAGTACCTAGCTTTGCTCTACCTTCAATCAGGGTTAAATCTGGGTAGACAAATTGATTTGTTTCAACCTCTTTGAAGGAAGTATCTACCTGGTTTAGTATTGTACCTAACAATGCATCAAATTCCTCCTTTATCTTGATTTCATTTTGAGCGTCTTCAGAAGTACCTTGCTCTGCTCTACCTTCATTCAGGGTTAAATCTGGGAAGACATGTTGATTTGTTTCAAACTCTTTGAATAATTCATCTACCTGGTTTAGTATTGTACCTAACAATGCATCAAATTCCTCCTTTATCTTGATTTCATTTTGAGCGTCTTCAGAAGTACCTTGCTCTGCTCTACCTTCATTCAGGGTTAAATCTGGGAAGACATGTTGATTTGTTTCAAACTCTTTGAATAAATCATCTACCTGGTTTAGCATTGTACCTAAACAAGTGTCAAATTCCTCCTTTATCTTGAGTTCCTTTTGCGGGCCTTCAGAAATACCTTGCTCTGCTCTACCTTCATTCAGGGCTAAATCTGGGTAGACACATTGATTTGTTTCAACCTCTTTGAAGGAAGTATCTACCTGGTTTAGTATTTTACCTAAACAAGCATCAAATTCCTCCTTCATCTTGATTTCCTTTCCAGGGTCTTCAGAAGTACCTTGCTCTGCTCTACCTTCATTCAGGGTTAAATCTGGGTAGACATATTGATTTGTTTCACCCTCTTTGAACAAAATGTCTATCTCGTTTAGTATTGTACCTAAACAAGCATCAAATTCCTCATTTATCTTGATTTCCTTTAGAGGTTCTTCAAAAGTACCTTGCTCTGCTCTACCTTCATTCAGGGTTAAATCTGGGTAGACACATTGATTTGTTTCAACCTCTTTGAAGGAAGTATCTATCTGGTTTGGTATTTTACCTAAACAAGCATCAAATTCCTCCTTTATCTTGATTTCCTTTAGAGGTTCTTCAAAAGTACCTTGACTTTTCATTTTGTGCCCTGCTATATCTTCATTTGGGGTGAAATCTGGGTACACCAATTTATTTGCTTTACCATCCTCTTCTCTGGAGTAATCATTTCTGTGTTGTATTTTTTCTAAATTTGCATCAAGTTCCATCTTTTTCCTGATTGTATTTTGAAGTGATCTTTTACTCATATTTTTTGTCTTTTTAAAGTTACCTTTGTCACTTTTCCTGCTGGGTTCAACATCCCACGTGGTCAAAACATTCCCTGGGCATTGAAAGTTGATTCGCTCATCCTGGGAACTATGGTCAGGCATTGCATTTTCTTCACAGGAGTAGGAAAATAGCTTTTTCATTCCCTTAGTAACAAGGGCCCCAACAGCAAAACCAACAATAAATGCCATGCTAACTTGTTATCTGAAGTAATTGTAAACTAACGTCACTGAGAAATTGTTTCTCTCCAAGTAAATGTTACCTCTTGACTGGGCTAGAAGCAACTGAATATGCCCTCACTGTGTGGCTTTAGATTACATTAGGGAGATGATGATGTCATCAGTGTTCTGGAATACCAATGACAAAGTAAGAAGGGGGTTGGTCTAAACTAAGCCACGCCCACTTAGAACACTGATTGTCATTAGTGTTCTAGCAACCATGGCAATGCAGGAACTTACTTTTCCTAACAATTCTAGGAATTTACACAATTATTGGTGTAGAGTGTGATTTAAGTTAAGAAATGGAAATCATATTTGTAATTAAATATAACTAGGTCTATGTCATCAGTGTCGCCAACATCGCAATGATTTCAGCGAAGCTACCAGCGCAGCGATCAGACGACAACTGATCTGTACAATGAAAATAGCTGCATGAGCTGGAAAGCTGTAGAAAGCAACAGTATTTATACAATAATGACCATTTATACAATAATATAAATTATTTGGGGGGAAATATAACTCAAGCTATCTCTCCTCTCTCTCTCTCTCTTTCGCTGCAGCCATGCAGACAGCATTGTGAGACTGCCATAAAGTTGGCAATATATTTACAGATTCGGCTTTTCCGGATTAATAACTCGTCTGTGGATGATTTATTCTACAAAACAGACACCTCTCCACAACCACAGCAAGGCAGACAGTAAACTACAACTGTAGTTTCCTAAAAGCAAGTCTCCTATCACGCTGGGAGACTTACATTGGACCCTATGCAGAGCTTGCCCCTCCGCAAATGCTCCGTCTGCAATTTACTGTACAAAATAATCAGAGAGAAATATTCAAAAGCGTCACCTAGGAGAGGTGGATTATTATCACATTTATTGGATTTGAAAATAATAATTTTCTGAGGAATTTCCAAAAGCCTAAATGACAAATGGCACTCGTATTCTATTATTAGAATAAGAATAAAATGAGCAATGACTACACTATAGATCATTGAAGTGCCTTCAAACTTGTAGGATACACAGATAACCTCATCTGGATCATACTACAACTCTTACTTTTAGATTTTTCATTGTTATTATAAGTATATAAAAGCCAATAATTACTTATGACTTAGACAGATTTATTTTGCCATTTTTTATACACAAGTGTATATAAAAAGAAATTTCATTTAGAACAGCTCTAGACAATTTCATATTTGAAATTGCAGCCTTGAAAACAGTAATAAATACATAAAAAAACTAGTAATATAAACATATGACTGTATATTTACAGTTCTAACATTCCTTTTTTTTTCTTACTTTGGCAACATAGGCCCAAACTGTATTTTTGGAGATTTATTCATTGTTATTATAAGCATAGAATAGCCAATAATTATTGTCATATCATTGTAGTGCCATAAAAGTTGTTTTAACTCTAAGAAAACTGTATCATATTTCAATTGAAATAAGAAAAAATGTAAGGAAAAAAAAAACAATTACAGGGCTTAAAAAAATGAGATGAAGGTTGCATGTATAATAGACATCCTTAAACATAATCCAGTGTTAAATAATGGTTGCAGCTTCAGTTTCAACAAGCGAATTTTGGTGTGGTTTATACTTCCAGAGAAGCACCTTGGACAAGGTCACTCACAGGCCAGTTTGCCATCAAAGGACGAGAGTGTGATGGCAAAGGCTTGAACGGCACACATGGGAAAGCTGTAATCCATGGAGAAAACATCCTCTGCCACACGGCCAAACTGCATCACAATGTAATCATCTGCAAGATGTATAAAAAGGCTCCTGATGATTTGGATCAAAAAGATTAGGCTGTTTTGTAAACAAGAAAGAAATGCAATCTTTTTTACCGTTGTCTGGATGGATGATCTGGAAATTTTTCACAGAGGCCTGCGTTACGCGTCCGTGGAAGTTCAGCACATAGGACTGCGTCTGCTCATTCCAGCTTGGGGATTTGTTTATCAGAGTGACCAGTTGGTCGGTGTTTCCATTGGCATGGCGGACCAGTAGAGTCTCAAGCTCCTGAAATAAACATGAATGTCACTTCAGTTTAAATGTTGTTTTTTCCCAACCAACTTAAAGATCAGTTTTGTACACAGTAGGAATTTTTTAACATAGACTCACATTTTTGGGGCGAATGGAGACTCTTTCATCGTTCTCCAGCATACCGGGGATGATCACAGTCATTTTCCTTGGACCCTTGAAACCCAAAACGTTTGTCTCCTGGAACAGAATAAGCTAGATATTTTAAAAATTTTTACAACTTGTGAAGTTGTATGGGTTTGTGTGTGTGTCAAAGACTCACGTAGCAAATAGCTGCCAGTTCTTGCCGCACTGACTCACACTCTTTAATGAAGGGTTTTTTCTCTGGGTTTTCACCTCCATCGTAGACTGTAAACTTTGTGCCCAGAACATTGGACCTGAGGCAAATAAAAATTAAAGTCCTAAAATTTAGAACACTGAATATGTGCAAAAGCAAATCTAGGCCTGTAATCTCCATAGGATAGCCGAACGGTTTATGTACTATTGGCCAATAGGTTTAGTATTTAGGCGATTACATATGTTTTATTTGTGTTCTTTAATGTTACTGTGAGATACATCCAAAGACAAATTAGTTGGAAAATAAAGTGTCTATTAAATAGAGGCATACCAATAATATTTGTGGGTTTGATGCTTACAGCTTGGTTTCATTTGCAAGAACAAATTAGATTTAGATCTCATCTCTTATGAATTTGTCATTTTAGAGAAGATATAAACACTATGGCTCTAACAAGAGAACACCAGGATAGTAAAGACCTAAGTACTTTTTAACTCTCAGTCTAAAACAAATGTCATTTGAAAGCACTTTATGAGACAAAAATATCTAATTCACAATCATGTATTGTATACAGCCTAGAGCTGAGGTTCCCAAACATTTCAGCCTACACAGTGGTACAAGAGCACCATCTCCAAACTATTGGAAAAGTACACCAATATTTCTACAAAATCAATTACCATGGGTGTATCAACATTTAACAAACCCCATAGAGAAGCAAAGTCGCTGGTTTAGTCAATAGTGCTTTCATGATTAGTGAGGTGGATCTGAAGACCCCATACTGACTGATTTAAGGGCCCTAATTGGGTCAAGATCCGAACTTTGTAAATTATTGCCCTAGAGTCCCTCATTCTGAGCAGTGGAGAGGAAGGAGTCCATTTAAACAAGTAGAGACGTCTTAAGTAGAGCATGGCCATCTGTGGAAACTGGCTATAAGTTATAGATGTGACTCTCTTGATGGTCTCTTATTGGGGAACACTTCCCACTATGTTTTATCCCCACTGAATGATATCTAGTGAGCCCTTTTGGGTTGAGTCTTACCCAAGGAACAGAAGTGACAGTCTAAGTTTTAACTTGGTGGCCTTTCCAGGATGTAAAACACAGTGTTTTCGTTACCCTGTAGAAATTAAGAACACTGGAAAGAGTTACTAAAAAAGTCAGAAGAACGGGGCTAGAAGCGCTTTCTATGGAATAAAAAAAAGTCAAAACTCAAGGTCACTGGCATCAGTGGTTTTCAGCTGCTTAGTTCAAGATCAAATCACAGCTAAACACCGTAGCAGTGACTCAACTGTGCTTTCAATGGAAAAGAAAAAAAAAACAAAAACAAAGAGAGTACACCCTCTGCAAACTGTGGTTTTACGTGTTGTATGAAATCAAAATACTTGAGGTACACCACTGGCTTCTTCCTCTTACTTCAGCTATGCTATTGAGTCTGCAAAATGTGGTTTTGACATACATTTAGATTATTTCATATCCTTGTAAAGACAAGTTCATTTACTCATTAAAACCCCACAAAAACAGGGGTGCAGTAGGTCAGACCTGCTGTATATTACAAGGCATTGTTTTTTGCTGAATACTAAAAAATCAGATAACAGGCCTGGATTTGAATTTTCTCAAAAGTATGTCAGTATCTCATCAGTGGTGTTTACATTTAAACAGTTATTTGTATTATTACCCAACAGATGTTCAGATGCTTTATAGAAGATAAACCATCCACCTTTTTATTGCAATTTTAGACACCGGGCATCTTCTTTTTAATCAATGATGAGCAACTTCAGACCAATTTCAATAGGTGCTGTTTCCATGAAAAACGTATTACCCAACAATAACCTGGATGCATTACATTACTAAAACACTAATGTGCTTATTTCAAAACAAATTAATATAAGGAGAGGTAAAACAGCTTCAGCACTCAGTAGGATTTGTCTTAGACACATCAAGTTGTACCTTAGTTTTCCAATGTAGCAGTTGGTATCCCTGGATAGATTTGTCGGGTCGGTGGAAATAAGATAGTTTGACGTTTTGCACTTTTTTCTTTTTCTGCCTGCCATCAGAAACACCTATAAGTTTGAAACAATAAGAAACAAACAAACCAAAAAGATTCTAAGAAATAGGAAAGCTCCCGAAAAATATTTTTTGCATTAAAATCAGAGTTATTAAAGTTTAAATTTAGATCTGTGCAAGCTACTAACCCTCTTGCCGTCCTCTTTCTCCATGTGGAGGTAATAAGTTGGGTAGAGTCCTTTTTCCACGCCTCTTCTGTCTCTGGTGACCCTGCACTGGATCGTAACGTCTCTTGGAGCGGGGCGGAGGGCAAACTTCTCAAGGTCCTCCACAGACATCGGAGAAGTTACCTGAAAAAAGAAAACCATTTCATTCTATGCATAATTATTCTTGGTGGAATTATTCCACTTTCAAAGTCTCACTCTTTCATTATGTTCACTGCCTGAGGATGACGTTTCCCTGGAGTTGGAGTTGTATGATGCCAGATTAGCTGGAGCTTTTTTTGTCTTTTTTTCCCTCCTCGGCTTGGATTCTTCTTGGATTTCCTCCTCTTTACTCTCATCACTTATTTGACACCTAGCTGTGAGATTTAACAGAAAACATTAGTCTTTACTGGCTTTATATGATGGCAGATTGTTCAGAATATTAGACCACATTTTGACTGACATGTATCCAGGCTTTTTTTCTTCATGGGTGAAGGAGGATCTGGCTTCTCAGGTTCTTCTTCTTCTTCTTCTTTGTCGCTTTCGTTGTGTTCATTCTTTAGTGTCGCATTCTTGTTCTCTGGTTTTACCTCATCTTGCAAATGCTTCTCTGTAAAATAAATCTTTACATGAACAAAACCAGAAAACTTAAAGTTTCCAGTGCAGAGAATAAAAAGCACTTGTTTCTCATAGTTACTTTTACGTTCTTGTTTGGTCTTCTTCTGTGCGTCTACAGATTCTTTGACTTTGTCCTTTTTCTTGATTTTTTTGTCCCTCTTCTCCGTTTCTCTGTCAATTTCAAGCTCGTCCTCAGTCTGTTCCAGCCCTGAAACATTTCAGAGAGCTGCTCATAAATAACTGAATATAGCAAGAACCTTCTGCTAGATATTGGATCAGTTTGGCCCTTAATTATAAAACAAAGCTTACGTTTTGGTTTTTCTTTTTTCACATCTTTCTTTTTTGTCTTCTTTTCCTCCTCGAGGGCTACATTCTCTCCTTCACCATTCACCTCAGGCTCTTGGTCGACCTCTAAGTTCATTGCTTTTGGAGTAATAGGCTTCTCTGGAGGCATTTCATCTGAGATCAGGCTTGGTGTCATATCACCCTCACCCAGTGTGATCTCATCCAGAGGGTTGTCATGGGCATGTTCTATTTGATCTTCAAGGAAAAAATACATTAACATACGGTATTAGTCAGAGGTCTAGATGCACTGATCATTGGCATGATGTCATTACCTTTCAAGATTTATTTCAACCATCCTTTTTTTTAAGGTGGACAAAAAATGCAAAAATGTTTAAATTACTTTTAAATATTTGTAACCCAAAACAGTCTAAATTATACATATAGGCTGAAATACCTAAATACAACCACCATCAATATTTGGATAAATGTTTTGGCCAATTTCATATGCAGAGAGCAATTTTCATAACAATCAAAAAGCATCTTGCATAATTCTGGCAAAACATTAGACCACTGTTCTTGGTAGGGATAGTAGGGTTGATTTAAATCAGTTCGTTTCCTGGCATGTTCCTGGTTTTATACTTTGTTCAAGGTAAGTTGATCATTATTTGAGAAATTTCATGTTAGCTGACTGTTACAATTCAGTCCTGTGTTTTTGTGCGATTTTATAACATCAAGGGTTGTAAACACATAGCTCTCTATTTTAGGTTAGACCTTCAGCATGATGGTGCCACTACTATGCTAGATAGTTGATAATGTGTTTTTACATATTAAAGCTTTACCTTGATTACTTCAAGTCAGCTTTCTGAATCTTTTTAAAACATATTCAAATGACCACAAAAATATTATTTAGAGGGTGTTTGGATCTCAACCCTCACCTTGTCCATGCACTCTTAGTGAAATCTGGGTATTTATGCCAGGAAATCAACAATAGGAATGGCGGAATATCTGGATTGAATAATGCCAGGGGATGGCTGATTGCTTCAAAAAAAAAAAAAATCTGTAATTGTAAAGGCACATTTACTAAAAGTGTTCAGTTAGATCCCTTGGTCTGCTGGAGGTTTCTTCTTGTTAAAAGGAAGTTTTCCTCTCCAGTGTTACTACAAGCATGCTTGGTGTGAGGGATTTCTTTCAAGTCAATAAGTCGATGCAATCAACTGGTTTTCCTTAGATAGAAACCTATGAATCAGTTTGACTGTACAATCTGGTTGAATTGTTTCTGTAAAGTGCCTTGAGATGACATGTGTTGTGAATTGGCGCTGTGTACATACACTGAATTGAATTACGTTTTTGAGTACGAATGTATTGTGTGCATATTGTTTTGATCCTCTCTGGGTTTTTTCCATAGTGGTGCTTCTGTGAATAAAACTTAAGGCAGACAATTCATTTTGCTGTACTTCAGGCAAGCAAACTGCAGGAAATTTCACATAACTTACACTCATTATGTTCAGTAGTCGGGAGGGGATGCCTACTTAAATACTGGGTGTCAAGTTTTTATTGATCATTCTTCCATAAAAGCAATAAATAAGGGCATATCAGACAGATCTTTTTTAAAAACTTAAAGCGCCATTTTTAATTCCACTTGGTGCAATGGCCACCCCATAAAAAACAGCCAAAAGACTGCCACTTTTGTTCAAATTATTTAAATTACAAATTAATTAAAAATTTGAATTTACCTGTTTTGTCCCTGAAAAGAACAATAAAATATATTATCAATATCCAAAAAATAAATAAATATGACAATCTTGCCAATGATGTATGTCTACTTGTAGTTGGAACATTTTATTTTTTAACAAATAAGATAACTAACCAGTCAGAGATGTGCTGCTCAAGGACTGAGAGATCAATAGAGGCATTTCTTCTGAATTGACAGTTTTGTGCTTTCGATTCTTTTGCCGAGCATCTCTATTGGCCACCACCATCTGAGTGTCTGCCCGCTTCTTTTGCTGCTTTTTCATCAAAAGAGCTCGCTAAAGTGAAAGATCAAAAACAAAGAACAATCAATTTAAAATTCACCACTTTTTCTTAACTATATGTGAGAAAAAAACATAAACATTTCATGGACATTTATTTATACAGCATAGAAGTGATCTATTAAATAAAAAATGTAATGCATAAATTATTACAACAAAAGGACTACAATATTTAAATGTTATGTACGTTTTTAAGTTAACAGCGACAAATACAAGTGATCATGATTGAATCCAACCTTCATGGATGGATGGATGGATGGATGGATGGATGGATGGATGGATGGATGGATGGATGGATGGATGGATGGATGGATGACACAATAGAATTACTTGAAAATATTCAATATTTTTTTATAACACACAACATTTATTACTACTATCCTGTAATGTGAAAAAAAAACTGGATTTCAGAGTTTTTTTTAATATGTAGTCTATCCAGTGTGAGAGATGTACTTGAATGCACCATGAAGCATACAGATGACTTTACTACTGGGTTTTAGCATATGACAGTTATCATGATGTAAATAATTGATCCTATGCTATTTTCTATGTTTTCTTCGTCGGCTTCTGTCTTCTTGAACCCCAGTCAGCCTCCGCAGATGGCCACTCACACTCACCCTGGTTCTGCTAGAGATTTCTTCTTGTTAAAACAGAGTTTTTCCTCTCTACTGTAGCTGCATGCATCTATGGTGCGAAGGATTGCTGTTGAGTCAATGAAACCAGCTGGTTTTCCTTAGACAGAAAACTTGAAACCAAGCTGCCTGCATGATCGACTGAATTCTCTCTGTTAAGTGCTTTGGGATGACATGTGTTCTGAACTGGTGCTATATAAATAAACTTAATTGAACTATAATGATGACTTAAAGAAACAGAAGCTTCTGCTCTGGTCCACTTGATAAGAAAGTAAACCACCGTTATTTGTAGCATCATTTAAATGGTTCAAACCTACACATATTGTGTCAATCTAACAGTATGGATTATAGATGGATTTAAAATGAATAACCAAGCTAAAAATGATTTTGCACAACCTAAGGTCTGAACAGCATTAACACCTTATGGACAGTTCTTAACAGCCTGGGTCAATTCAAGAAAACAAATACATTTATACATTTTTACTGTCTCTGGTGAGAAGAAAATCAAATATTCATTCAGACGTATACATACTCACACAATTTTTAGTATGAGTATTTATAGTTATACCATAAAAATTCAACAAAATATCCACTGGACTTGGTTTTTTAAAGATTTGAAGACGTTTCGCCACCTCTCCAGGAAGCTTTCTCAATTCAAATACATAGTTATAGTTTATAGTTATAGTGTATATGAATCTGTAAACAGCTATATATAAATCTGAAAATGTGTGAATTAAAGGAAAATCCTCATTAGGTTCCAACTTGTAAACTTAAATAATGTTTCTAAGTTCCATTAAAGCTGTTTGCTGTATAAACAATGAAAAGAAAATTTAATTAAATGTTATTATACTTCTGAAAAGATCTGTGAAAGGAATATCATCATGTTTTGAGGAATAAATCAAGCTTAAACAGATGCCTAAACAGCAGGTGGATTGTACACTGCCACGACCAATGACACTCTACAGAGATTAATTCTTAATTGTTTTGTAAGTTACAATAAAACATTTAAATATCCCTAACGGAAATTCCAAGTTTGAAGACTGTGTAAAGGTCTTTCATAAAATGCCACAGAATTTTCAAAGATGACTATAAAAAAAACCCGAAAGACATTAGAGCTACATTATTTTACTAAAAATATAACAAAACTATTCCAACTAACTCAACTAAAAAATAACTGATTTTGGCTGTTCACTACTAATCCCAAAAAACATAAATAATTAGTTTGTTTTACCTGGTTGTCTAGCTTCTGTTGCCGTATGTCAGGATCATCCATAGCTGAGGAAAAAGTAGTGCCTAGTCACAGCTAATACAGAGTATAAAAACAATTCAGTAAAGGTGTTTTCTAAGCAAAATGGTTTGTTTTGTCTTGGAGATGAATAAACATGGCCAATGAAGCAGGGATGCTGTTTTTTGTGCCACCCAGCTCCATATGGCTGTCTGTCCACCTGCATGCAGCAGAAGGCAAAGTGGATTAAAGGGGGATAATGTTCTTAAACTACAGTACGAAGCTTCTACTGTTCAGACTGGGAGTCGCTTGAACACGAACAAGCTTTACATGGCTGTTTCTTTGAAGATGACCTGTTAGTGCCACTGAAACACTAGAGACTAAACTAATTAAATAAATAACAAAAATCTATATGTAAGATTTCTTTTTTAAGAACACATATTGTATGGTATCAGTAAAAAAGATCCATTAAAACCAAGAGAGAAGAGATATAACCTGACTGTTACTTGAACAGTTAGACAGATTTAGACAGATACTGCAGGAACAGATAGTTGCACAAAGGACCTGTGGTGTTATTTCTTTCTGCTAAAAACGCTCATGCTTTTATCACAACAAAAAATATGCAAAACTAACCCGTCATTGGGTCAAATTAAACTTGATAGTCTTGCTATTCTTCACAGACAGCTATTTTCGACTATGCTATGACCTGCCCTTACCTTCTTCTAGGTGAATGAAGAAATGGTGAAAAAGTAAAAGGTGCTAAATTTATTGTAACAATATAAAATATGGCAATAATAATGTCTTGCAGGCATGGGTTAACAAATCCTTTGACTTGCATTGTCTGTGTGCAACTGTTACTCTCATTTACTCCTCTTAGATCCAGTACACAAAAAACATACTCTGGTTCAGTTTTTATTCTGACAAGAGATAAACTACTTGGTGGTTAAAATCAGTCCAGCAGTGTCTGCCTCAAAGTTACAGAATACTACTGAAAAAGCAGCCTAGCTAACTGTGATCTTGTAGCATTTTACACGAATGTACATCTTTAATCCATACAACTAATCTTATCTTTAAGAACAATTGCAACAAATATATATACTTTTAGTACAGAAAATACAAGTCCCATACTGTATAGTTGATATTCAACTATACAGTATGGTTACATACCTACATGTACTAAGAAAAAGATTGAAGTTTGTGTTTAGCATCAATCCAGCAGCTTTTACCCCAATAGGTTTAATAGAATTCAATAAAAACCTTAAACTACAGAGCTAAAGTTTCAAAGTAACTGTTGACCGAATTTGAGTGATGTAAAATTAGTCACAATACGGTGCATTTAAACAAAACAAGGTGCATTAAACAGTTTATCAAAAGTTTGTGAAATAATAAAAGTTCATGAAAGCTGGCAGGAAAATTGGTAGCAGGATAGAGAGGCAGATGTAGGTAGAACCCAACGAATTATTAGCTGATGGTGGCAGCCAGACTAATAGCAGGCTTAAAAAAGGCAAACTGGTGAGAAGCAGAAACAGTCCAGAGTCAGAAGCCAATGAGAACCCAGTGAGGGCAAGCCAAGCGCAGGGACACAGGAAGGTAGGCCTTTCACAATAATGCTAGAATGAAAAACCAGTGAGGGCAGGAAGGCTGCCAGGGAACAGTAACACTTGGAAAAATCCTTTTTAAGACCTGGGAGGTGACATTCTGGCAGGGAATAACTGAGAGAGGCAGGTATAAATAGGCTGAGTAACTGCTCGGAATAATGTGGGTGATTGGGAGAGTGTCAGTTGCATGTGATTATTCTGATTACCAAAGGAGAACAGAGCAGGGAGCGGCACATAGGAAATTAGCCCAAAAAACAAAGAAAAGCAGTCAAGATTCAAGACATCTTTTTGACCAAAAAATTAAAATTGAATTGAATTTGAAGAATAAATGAAAAATAATTGGCAACATTTTCACTGCTGTTACTTTTACCAATAGATTGAACTGAAATACAAGCAGTGTTTTCTGAGTAGGAAGCAAGCAAATTTGCTAGATGGGGTTTAAGAACAGCAGGGATGTACAAAGTTAAGTCCCAAATTTTGCACATCTCTAACAGATTAAAATACAAGTTTACAGGCATTTAGCTTTTTATTTATGGTACTCTTTTTCAAATATAGCAATAAAAAAAGATTTTTTCATTTAAAAAAAGATAATTGGAAAAAACGTCGCTGATATTATTGCAACCAAATCTATTAAAATGTGCTGCACAGCTTTTCGCTTGTCTCCTGACAATGTCAGACTCTACTGCTCAAATAGGTGTCATACCCCAAAGCTGCTATTTTGTTTGCAATACGTTCATACAGTCCTTACATTATTAATTATACATTTTCTTTTTAGTTCCCTTCCTTTTTTCTAAAACATCCAGAACTGTTTAATTGGTTATATCACAAGTGCATGAAGAATATGTGTGGATGGTTGCCTCTGATCTATATTTGGTTTATGCTGCCTTTCATTTTTTTTTTATGTGTCATCTCTGACAATGTGGCAATAGGAATTGCTGTCAGAAAGAGCCCAACAGATTTTACTCTCATAAGTAGAGCATTATTGTTTTCGCCATAGTGCTCTACTTCAGGCCTTCTCCAACCTCGGTCCTCGAGGGCCGCTGTCCTGCAGGTTTTAGAGGTTTCTTTGCTCCAGCACAGCTGATTGTAATTGAAAGCTGATTAACAGGCTTTTGGTCTATTGCAATCATTATAATCAGCTGTGCTAAAGCAGGGAAACCTGCAGGACAGCAGGCCTCGAGGACCGAGGTTGGGGTTGCCTGCTCTACTTTGTTTATATATGTAAATAGTTGTATTATGGTTTATGTATATGGAATAATTCAAGTTATGTGGACACTAGCATAAAAGGGAGAAAAAAGAGAAAAAAGAGAAGAAAAGACAGATACAAACAAAGCTTCATCAGTCTGCTTCATCACCTGCAAAGAGATGCAAAAAGAACTGCATAACCAACTGATCTAGAACTACAGATACAATACAGCAACATACAGTATAAACAATACGGAATGCATAAAGTGGTAGCTGAAGATAAAAATTGGTGAGTATGTAAGTAACCAGATCCAAGCACCCAAAACTCAAGATGCCTAAAGGGACCCCCAGAGCAAAGGTGCCTGAAAGGGGCCCACACAGGAATCCCCACCCCCATTGCAGTATGATTTAAAAAAAAAATGGTTCAAAAAAAGAGACCAAGGTTTAATATCATAGCACATCAACAGCTACTTAAAACCTTGTTCAACAAGAACTAGGCAAATAGCCAATAGAAAACTTAGCGGTTGCATAATCCTTAATTTACCAAATCATAATTTATCATTGTTGAAATGTGCTATCTTTGGACAATTCTGTAGATGTAAGCTTAGATATTAGACCTAAAGTTCTGTTTTTCCAACAAGACCAGTTACAAATTGCTTAAACATACAAATGAAAATTCTGTCTGTTATTTTCAGACAAAACAATAATTGATCCCTTGAGTTAGGTAAAATGTCTTGTTTCTGAATGATTCATATGTCAGCGTAAAGGGTATGAATAAATCAGAAATGTTTATGGACTGCCTAAAAATATCTTTACAAAGACATTCAATAATCCTACCGCTCAGTAAATGAAAAGAGCCACAAATTCTAAATGTTGACTGGAAAGCTGGACAAACAGTCAAATAAAAACAGTCAGTAAAAGAGGGTGACTGTCCCTTCTTACAAGCAGGTGGGGAGGACCAATTATAAAAAGGAAATTAACAGCCAACTTTGTGTAAAAGGACTTGAACACAATTGAAATTCTCTAAAAATGTTCCCTTTTGTCCCACAGTGATGGTGGAAAAAAAACTCCAGTAAAACCCCCCCCCCGCCACACTCCTCAGACTGCCCTGTGTTTCCCCTTTGCGTGTGTCGAGATCTGAAAGCGTCCTACACGATCTCAGACTGCCTTGCTCTCGATCAAAGGTAGCATGTGTTATTCAGTCAAACTATGATAAAGGGGTTCCTGTTACAATTAAGGGGAAGTTCTGTTTTCTCTTTCCCACCACTGCCCCTTCTCCTCTTACCCTCTCCTGGTTTGTTGGCACATTGGTCAGATAACTGTGGACATGAGAGCAGTGGCTTCGACCTCTACTGACAGTAATGATTGAACCTTGACCCTAGGCTTTTTTGTCCAAGCGATGATGACCCTGCATGGGTTTTCCTGACACTGGAAGTGAGCTGAGGGTGATCCCTAAGTGATAGGGACTAAAACAATTCACAGCTTGTACACCATCTAATAGGTTTTCAGAAAATATGTCCTTTCTCGTTAGAACTTTAGCTTAGTTGGCTGTATTTAGAATTCAAAGTCCAATGGATCTATATCTCATATGCTTGCATGGGAACGTGTCCTTTTTCCCTTCCAGTCCCCCCCCCCCCTTCCCTCATATACCCCCGTCCACTTCCTGCTATCTCCAGGCCAATCTAAGGCTGCGCTATTACGAGTCCTGTACTCGGCGTGTTGGCGGGCGATTTAGAACATCAACACCATCAATCAACCCAGCGATGGGGCCAACCAGCTGGCTGAACCGTCCCGTCCCAGTACCGTACAATTTGTCATCCAACGAGGCCAACCCGCGTTCATGTAACTACACCCAAACCTTTCTCCACTTTGTCTCTCCCCTTCTGATGACTTTTTGACTCAGCCTTCTGAACGACTTCCTTGAAGCCTTGATGTCTCAACTCACAAAAGCCTCTTTGCCAAAAATTTTAAGCTTGTTTTCTTTTTGTCTCTCCATATGAGAATAATTGAGCAGTAATGGACAGTCATGAAACAAAGCTAACTTTGGTTCCCGTTGACTGATGTTTGTGTTGCTGTAAAAAAAAAAAAAGGGGGGGGGGGAACAGCAGCGGCCTTTATTTCTTGTTTTGACCATTACGTTCACTGGAAAAATGAGCTGTTATTTGGCTATCACAAATGTTTCCCCTTTTGTTTTATGTGTCTCACTGGGCCGGGCAATTATGCACCAGAGTATATAGACAACATATAAACAAACAAGTAAACATGCAGTGGAGAAACCATGAGTCACATTTCTGTAAAACACTAGATATGCTGATCCAAACAACACAAGTGATCAGTGTGAGGTATAATTTCTGTTGAATTACAATAACAGGGTAGAGTATACTTTACACGTCTGTAAAGTGTAAAGATTGGCTCATTAAAAAGGAAAAAACTACTTTGCAAACACAAACAAAATCTTTAAAGATTTTTTACAATTTGTCAGATTACTACCACGTCTCTTTTTATTTGTGTTGGATATTCAGAATTTATGTAACAAACTAAATCAGAGATGTGGAGTGGAAAAGGTAGAACTATCAATTTTATACAAAATGCAGACCTTTAAAGCTTGGAGTGTAATCACTGGCTTTTTTGCTTAACGGCCTGCAAAACTTTCTTTTAAAGCATCTACAGAAAGTTTTCTTCCGACTGTTTCCCAGAGGGGAGATAACAAATGGTTGCCCTCTAGTAAAATGTCCCCATCTGATCTGTGGATCCCTGCAGCTCCTCCAAAGTTAACATGGACGTCTTGGCAGCTTCTGCAGTCTTTATCTTAGTTTAAACTTCTCAGCAGCATTCTCTCTGACCTTTCTTCTGTCTTGATTAATGATGCTGTTTATTTATAAAGTTCTAACAAACCTTCACAGAAATGCTTGGTTTATAGTGAATTTAAATAATGCTTTTCAACATGACTTCTTAAAGCGAAGGGTTGTACAGGAGACGTTTAAGGTAAGGGGGAGCAAAGAACATATACAAGCCACAATGTTCCACTATTTGTATGGGAAAAAAATAACAAAATGCACCAGGCACTTTTTGTCTTACAAGTATGTACTAATTTTTATGTATCTATTCTAAAGCTATGTATTAAATCCCACTAAAATACAGAGATGTTAGAGGTTACAGAACACAAAATCGGAAATAAAATGCAATTTGCCATTTTATGTTTCAACTTTATGCTTTTTAATGCCTTTTAACAGTGTTTCATGAATGAGATGCCACGCTTTCATAAGATTAAATTGTGTTTGTTTTTTTTCTTAATTTAGAGGGATGTATTTGAGTCACTGTAGCCTTGCATATGAGAAATTTCCTTCAGCGTGATCTCATTGACACCATCCTAGCACACAAACACAGGCTTCCTCTCGCTTTTATAAATGCTCAGCCTCACTGTCTGCCTCTCTTTTTTGCTCCACTCTGACTCCCCAGGCCAGCTGAGTGGGCCCTGGAGGCACAGAGCAGGCCTTGGAGTTGTCCAAACAGCCAAAATGAAGGTCTGGGGAAGTTCCTAGCTCTTTTGTCTCCGCCATCTCAGCCAGGGGAACAAGTGCAGCACAGTGCACTGACTAGGTTCTGTGTCGGCCAGGGTCACGGCATGGCGGCCCGGCAGTCGCTCCCAGTCACGCTACCATTCCTCCCCTCAGAGCCCCACCGCCGTGGACAGCAAAACAGCCAGCCCAGCTGCACCACTGGCTGCCCCTTTACCCGTTCAATCAGCTGGGGTCAGCCACAATCAGCCAGTGATGATGCACATCTGTGTGTGTGAGCAGGGAGGTATGCCGCAAATAGTCCCCCCCCTTCCTCTGAAGCCCATAAACAATATAGCAAAACGTCTTCCAACACAACAAACCAAGACATGAGGCGAGCCAGATTTATGTACAAGAGTACAAAAAATTGAAAAAAAAATGTTGCCAACAGTGGAAGGCAAAAGCTGTGTCAAATTTAAAAGATCAACTTTAAAATCTGTGCAGGGGATTAGCAACAGTCTGCAAATCACAGCCGACACTTCCAAATATCCGAATGAAAATGATTTGTGCTAAACAGAACCAGGCATAAAAGCTGGGCGTCTTTTTACGCCGGTCTCACGCAACTTTATTTGCCTGTGAATAATTTTCCAGCATCCCGTTCAAGAAAGGCACGTTTGATTTCAGCTTTACGAGAGCATGTTTTACAAATTCCACCCCGGGCCAAGAGAAACTGTACCTGGCAGTCCTACTAAAAAATGGCTTTCCTAACCTCCACTCCACATAAACAAGCAACTAAACATCTTTGATTTAAGAACTGAGCAGAAAACGGACATACAGATGAACAAAATTGTTTAAAATAAAGAACAAAATATAGAAAGAAATGCTGAAATAAAACCTAGAAAAAAGGACTGGGTTGCATCAGATATCAGTATGGTATTGTCATATTTCTGCTTTTAATCCATCCTTTCAAGTTGTAATTTCCACAGTGTTCTTTGGGTAGCTGCAAAAAAATGTGTTTAGGGACATGGGGGAGTGATTGGGCAAAATTACAACAAGCAGAAATTGGACCCTTGGCACTGGCCTTTCTTTGAAAAGTCTTAATGACAAATCACCACTTTCCCTTTCACCTCGTCGTGTTTTGTCTGAACTCTTCCTGGGAAGCTCTACTTCCACAGTAGAGAAGCATATTGCCAGCTGAGACAGCTTAAATCTGCCTGCAACCAGATTCTGAACCAAACATTTTGTTCTTGAATACCTGCCTGGACATCTATGATAAAACTAGCTTATTTTATTGGGACAGGTGTTACTGCAGTTTAAAAAGGCAAATTTGTTTGGTAAGTACTTGTTGTATTTAATTCTGGTAGAAAGATTGATTATGTACATTGAATGTACACAATATGGCTGAAATCTTTGGGTCTTAAACTTTTAAAATACCCTGTATTTTAGAACAGGATTTTTGTTGTTTTTTTTCTCCTTTTTTTTTTTTTTTGGGAAAATGTTGATATGAGTTGAATATTTCTACCTCCAGTTAGCCAGGTCTCTATTTGTACAATACCCAATAAATCATAATGTTTTCTGGCTTTGGGGGTTGTAAAGGGACATATCGAGCACACCGCTGCACTCTGAAATCCATACAAGGGCACAATATTTTAAATATGCTGCAGTGAGCAAAAGCGCAGTCAAAAGAAAGCACAGCGCATACCGTGCCCTGTCTAAAAAGCCCTTAAGATGCAATTCTGACGTCAAAGCCATCACTATTCTATTTAAATTACTAGCCCTATTTTAAAGCTAATTTCATTGCTTACTTAACTTCTACATGGTTTATATCAAAGTTTCCTCTGAGAGCCAATCAGGTCAGCTCAAGTACAAGGATGCTACTTAAAGAAAGGTTTGAGAAGGGTAAGTCGTAGTTTTTTGCCCCTTTTCAAATATATATTTACAAACAAACCAGGAGAAATATTATTTGTGAATATAATCATAGCTCAAGAGTTAAGGTCAATTTGGCTTTTTGCCACTCAGTATTAACGGACTTCATTTTTTTTTCTAGTATTTTGATGCTACTTGTCTACCTCTTTTTCATAATTAAATACTGTGAAAAAATAATAATACATTTCTTTTATCTAAAGCATATTTACTTTCTAAAGATATTTTCAATCCATCTCTTGTCTATGTTGGAGTGGTCCTTCAGGCTGTTTGGTGCTGTAGTTGCCAGGACTTTTGCCTTTCAGCATAAAGATCTTGGTTTCAAATCCAGGCCTAGGGTCTTTCTGAATCCCTGTGCAGTCTGGGTACTCTAGTCTAGCATTCCACTTGCAGTCCAAAAATCTGACTTTGAGGTAGATTTCTTTCTCTAAATGTCCCTTAGATTTGCTGCAGGTATGGTTGTATTTCTCTGTGATTGACTGGCAACTTGTAAAGGATGTACCCTGTCTTTTGCCCTAACACTTCTAGGGACAGGCACCTGCCATCTGTGACCCTGACAGACAAGAATAAACAATCATGCATTCAGAGTCTCCTTCTGTAGGACAGCTTCAGACCAGCTTTACTAAAATCAATATTTTTGTTCTGTGAGAGAAAGAAGGTAGTCAGAAAAGACCTGGGAAACAGTGATACTAAGTGCTCCACCTTGCAACCCAAAGACTTAATATCACACAGTATTTTGAGTCTTTGTGGTTTTAATCCCTGTTTCAGTGGGTAGGCTCATATGAAATAAGGGAGATTATGAAACCTGATGAAACCAGATTAACCCTTAGAAACCACCTGCTGGTAAATATGGGGGATTACATTCAAACTCAGAACATGGATTTACTGACTTTTCAGATGAAAATACAACAAGAACGCACCTTAGATTGCAATTCCAACTTGGAAAGCATGGATAACCAGTCAGCCTGGAGTTCAGTTTTCTAATATGGATAATGGGACAATATCTCATCCATTTTGGGTTAAACGGCAGCAAACATGGTAGTGCACAACGTCTATGTTTGAACAAGTTCCCCTCTGGGGGTGTTAATGGATAAAATCCTCCCAAAAAATAAATGAGCTTGTGGGCAGTGGGGAGTGTTGGTCTACTGGTTATAGCAGTGCACTTGTGCTCTGTGAAGGTTACAAGTATTCGGTCGATCCCCACAGCCTGCACCCTGGCTCTCTGAGCAAGACTCTTAACCCATCATTTGTTAGCAAATCTAACTGTTCTGGGAAGCAAGTAGGAATTTAGTAAGGGTTGGAAATTTACTAAGGAATGAATTTTCCAAACAGAAAAGTTGTCAACGAAACAGCCAGAATTGATATAATACAAACTAGCAAATGGGATAAATTACCTCTCTCTTTTAAGTTTTAATTAATAATTCAATTTATTCTTTTCCCCTTCCAAACTTATGAATATAACATTTAATGATTCTTTTGCTTCTTACATGCAGTTTTTTAAATTACATTTCCTAATAGAAGTAGCAGTCTGAAAGGAGACTATACCCTACTACTATACCCTATTAACTTTTGATGTTAATTGAGAGAAAGTAAATCAGCTAAAGACAGTTAAAAGAGTTTTACATCAGTGCGACTGATTGCTTTGATTCAAATTCCTCTTAACCTCTTAATAAGAATATGTTTTAAACATCTTCATAACAAAAAAATTAAATGATCTTCAGTCTAGGTAAGATCTAGGCTAAACTAAAACAGAAAGTTTCACCTTTAGAGCAAAAGAAAGGACTGTTCCCCTAGTAGTAACAAGAAACCACAGCAAGTCCTCTAGACCTGACTGATGACTGAGGGATAGCAAAGCTAAATCCCAGCCCAGGTGACCACCAGCAGTCTCTGTTTGCAGCCTCGTCTTGAGGGTCTAACTACTTAATAAGTGGCTGTCCAAGGTTTCCTGGACATAGTCCAGACCAGCAGAGGCCCCGTTCAAAATGGACGAGCAACAGCACAAGGAGGGCTCCATTTATCAATCACACCAATCACAGACTTTTCCGGGACTAGGGACCGCCACATGTTGGGGATTAGCTGCATGGAATTCAGTACAACTAAATTGCAGAGTCAGCCGGTTGGAGATTATAGCAAAATCAACAGTTAAAGAGTTGGATTACACTTCACATGGAAATGTTTGTATTACTTATTAATGTAAGTTTAGGTCTAAATTTAAACTTTGACAGCCAGCACAGCTGCAAATGCTAAACTACTGCAGTAGGGAACTATCTAATCATAAAACAGTAAAATCAGGCATTTTGTAAAACATTTTAAGCATTAATGTTTTGACTCTAATAAAGCTCTGTGAAAAGGTATTTGTAAACAGAAAACTTTATTTTATGGGATTTTATATGATAGCTAAACAGGGAAAAGCAGATTATTATGTTCAACCCGCTGCAGATATTTTGTGGAGCTCTATTTGTCTGAGGTCACATCGGCTTTAGTATATTTTTGCCAAATTTTCAAATGCAGAGAGACTAACATTTTCCATGTTTTCTTTACAGAATTGCTGTGTAAAGTTTGAGTTTTGGTCTGGAATTTGACTGAGGGTGTCACACTTCTAATATTTATATAACCCCCTACATCCAATGCCAGTGTCGGATGTAGGAGTTACTATAAACGACCTCCTACATCTCCTAAATCTGAAATTGAAGGGTTGACGGTTCAAGCCCTGGCTCCAGCTTTCAGGTTGTTATGTCCTTTGACAAGACATTCACCCACATTGTCTCCTGATAGTGGTCAGAGGGCCTGTTTGCGCCAGTATAGAGCAGCCTTGCTGCTGTCAGTGAGCCCCAGGGCAGCTTGGGCTACAGTGTAGTTTGCCATCATGAATGGGTTCATGACTGAGTGTAGTGTAAAGGACTTTAGTCAAGTCCTCTGACTTGAAAATGCTCTATCTAAGTACAGGCCATTTACCATTTAATGTATATCGTAGCTGTATGATTAGTAGCATTAACCCTTTGGGAGAAAAACTCAATTTTGCATTTTAGAGAGGTTTTAGTTTCCTCTCAAAATGCTCCAGTTTCTCATTCCCTACTGCAGAAACACTCTCCCACAGCATGATGCTGCCACCACTGGTTGGTATGGTGTGCTCAGGTTAGTATGCAGTCTTAGCTTTTCAACAAACACATCTTGTTATTGGACTAGAACATTTTGGTCTCATCAAAACCAAGAATTTCTTCCAACTTGGCTACTACTTCCTAGCCTGGTGAGACCATCCTGATCTCGCGAGCTTTCAAGATTTTACTCGCTAATCAGTCTGGAGACTCTCCGATGAAGAAAATTTGGAGCCGTTCACCAAACGAACGTCCAATCAGCGTTGGCTTTGAGGCGGGTTGAGGTGTGATGCAACGAGAAGCGCGACAGTTCAGTCTAAAGAACATGGCGGCTTCAGCCGATGAAACTAGCGTTAGCGTGGCTATTGCACTGTATTTCTTCACTGAAAGAAGAGGAAAACACTGCTCTGGAGGCTTTTCTCAGAGGAAAAGATGTTTTTGCTCTTCTCCCGACTGGTTTCGGCAAGAGTTTGATCTATCAATTGGCTCTTCTTTGTTGTCGCTCTGTTACGTCATATGCTTCGTTGATCTGATTGGTTTATTTGGCCCGTCTATCACCAACATAGGCCAATCAGCTAACCAGTATTTTCGCCCCCTTCCTTCAACAGAAGGTTTCCAGATGGATATTCGGAGCAAATCTATCTGACGGAGTCAGGTTAACTGCTTCCCCCAATATAGCTTATGATAACTGTAAAATCTGAGACATTATACCCTTTTTAATTAGTAGCTTTTTTCGTACCACTGCTTCATCAATGTAAGATGTGTGGATTTTACTAGTTAACAGAATCTCCTGTGCTTCTTAGCTAAGCCTTTGGCAGATAATGGAGACAAACACATTTCCGTGGGTCTGTCTTTTCATTTATTTCTGTCTCTGCTTTGAATCTCTCCTCCACTTTAGCAGTAGCCCTGACCTATCTGTGGTGTTCCTTGGTCTTTATTACATTTTTTGTTAACTAATGTTCTCAAATAAACCTATGAGACCTTCATACTTGCACAAATGTATATAACAGTTCCTGATTTTTATTTGTAATAGAACATCATGTTGGTCTATACCATAAGTCCTATTTAATAAGCTGTTGCTTTAGCATCACATTGTGGAAGCAGCTTTGAAAACAAACACAGTCTTACCGTCCTAAATTTGTTCACGACATCTGTTAGTGACCACATTGGTTCATGTTCATTTGTGGTTTAAAGTTTCCCATAGGACCAAAATACATGCCATACATTTTACATGATTCCCACACCCTGTCCATACTGTTTTCCTCCTCACCAGTGCATCACAAATGAGACTCATATGAATGTTCAGAGAAGATATTTGTTGTTACCCAGCTTGTGCACAAACTGCAAGATGCTGTGAAGCGGATTTAGAAACAGATGGAGAGAGTTGTGCTGTCACATCACCTCTGGCATGTTGTGTCACTCCTGCTCATTTCCATCTCCACACACAGGTAACAGAAAAGACGCTGACAGCTGTCAGAGAGGAGCTTAGCAGGTCTTGTCAACGATTCACTGAACTCAGCCCTCCTGCCGCTTTGTAGGACACGCACACTTTGACATAATGTGACTATAACTAGAGAGAGGGGGAGGGAGGTGTGTCTGTTTCTGATAGAGATAGATAGGGAAATATAGATTGGAGGTGAAAGAAGAGAAAGGAGAGGCATAGCACAGTTGATCTCCTTGAAACAAGACTTTTTTAGATTTTGGTTTTTAAATAATATTTTTTTTTAGCAAAAATGGTAAAAGGGCATGCAGGTTTAACTTTAGTGTGGATTCATGATTTGCACCATGTTTTACCTGTGGCAAATAAGGCATGAACATTGTTAATGATTATGTTGATTCTATCAGGGAAGAAAGATTCTCTTGCATCTGTCAGTCTTAAGTTATATTTGTGAAGTCACTCTATAGATTTCATAGTGAACCTGGTGTCCATTATTTTGCCACCTTTGTTTGTTTTTTTTAGCCCCTGTCACACCTTGACGTACGAAAAATCTTGCAAAAACGCTTGCATACGTTGGATAAGTTATGGGTACGTTTGGTATAAGTTATGAGCATGCTGATATACGCTTTTTATGATGACCAGGAGGGGAGCAGCTTTAACTAATGCTTCGTAATGCCCATGAAATGATGCTTGTGCATCATTCATGGGCATTATGCTGCCGTGCGCTATGCATAAGTTAGGCTGTCGTTGGACATAAGTTCTGGACTCGTTATGAATACGCTATGTATACGCCCAAAATTGAAAAAAAAAATACATAGAAAGTTCAGTGTATGCCAATATTTTAGGAGATGTCAGGCATACCCTGTCTAAATCAGCAAGATGTGACCGGGCCCATTAGCGTTCCTTCTTTTAATTTCTTACTGCTGCAGCATTTCTTCATGGAGACTTCATCTTCCCAGAGAGACTCTTCCCTTTAACTGGAGCAATGGATCCAATGATGTCTGCAACTTTAAAATGGAAACTATCAAGCGGCTCATCTACTGAATTACAGAGTAGCGTGGAAGCAAAAGGATAAACTTGACGTGAAATTTTTTATCATACTGTTCATGATAACACGCTTTCTTATAACAATTTTTTTGGTCATTAGGTTAGCAGGAGAGACGGTTTCAAAGAGTACAAAAATGGTTTGATAAGCCAACATCAGCTACAAAACCATGCTCTTTATTGATAACAAAATCGTAAATGCAACCTTGATTGTGAAGTGTTTGTTTAAGTGGCAGTTCTGCAGTTAGAGCAAGGATGTCTAAGGCAGTAACTTCTGCAGGAGGAAAACACAGGACCATGTTGATCTGATGGAGGATGATTATGAACGTGTGAGTCACTAACCTGGTTCTATAGTTTAGTCTGTGCCTGGAGAATGAGGTTGATTTCAGCTGTTTGGCTGTCAACAAGACATGGCGGGTGCCGCCCAGAGAGTCCCACTTGCTGCAGCCCCGGAGGACGGAGAACAAGCAGGATATTGGATCAGAGCAGATAAAGGAAGGCAGGAAAATCCAGAGGGCAAAGCCAGAGCCGGTGTCGAGGATATGCTCAGGATACAGAACAAGCAGGCAGGTTAACTGGAGCAGGAGATACAAATGAAGGGTGATGAGAAAATGGGCATAGCTAGACAGGTAAATGAAATGAGTAGTCCAGCCAGACAGAGTTGGCTGTTTGAGTCAAACCAAAATTATGTCACACTGTTCTTTCGGAGCTCTGTTTTCAGGGTTGTCAACATGTACATTAGAGTCCCCCACAAGAATTAATCAGTCAGGTTTAAACCCTTTTTCAGATAAAGGTTTGTTGAAATCATTTAAAAAGTTTGTTTTGGACTTCGGAGGCTCGTAAACATTCCGAAACATGGCTTGAACAAGGTCCTGTACTTGGACAGCCAGATATTCAAAAGATTTAAAGTCATCCAGAATCACTTTTCAACACTTTAGTGAATCATTAAACAGAGTAATGGATCCTCCCGGATCAGAGCAACCTGTTCTGATGGAGAAAACTGTATTTTGGAGGTGAGGTCTCCAATAAAATCAGCATCTCATTATACTCATCTAGCCATGTCTCTGTTAGAAACATAAAATCAATATTTTGCTAAGTAATTAAGTCATTGATTTAACATCTTATGTTAATTAAAACCAGTTTAAATACCTTGGTTGATATTATCTCTCCAGCTGTTTGAGTTCCAAATTATATACTACTGCTACTATCCTTTTAACTGATCTTTCTGCCATGTATTAAAACTAATATTTTACACCCATCTTCCTTTTGGGGACCCAGCTTTTTCTGGAGAGGATCACTTATGATTAAGTTACCACAGGAACCCAAAGTATATCACAGACAAGTAATTTGAAGGTCCTGATTGCAAACACTACCATCTTTCATTGCATGTGGAGGAGACAGAGTCGGAACTTTCCAGCTTCCTGGCAGGGAGGTGAGTTTTCTTAAGTTTTCATGTTGAGGGGACAGTTTCATGGTAGTGTTGCACTGGAAATACGAGATATCACTGTGGAGGGGTTGTGGGTGCCCCAGTTGGAGAGAAGTTGTGTGTTTTGTTGGGATTGCAAACTGGTTTGCTGGTGTCTGAGGGGTGACAACTGTGCTACAAAGCATTGATGACATGAATTTATCGCCGTTACATTATCGACTACAGAATAATCTGTTTTGTGCCGTATATTGACGACTGAATTTCACCACAGCAACGTCCGAGCACAAAGACAAATAATCCCCTATTTCATAAATTGTTGCCGTCTACTTTATTAGCTCTTCATCCACTTTACTGATTCATTTAATGTGATCAGTTTTATCAAGTGCTTCATTTTAGACCAACAAACAATCCAATTCCAAACTTCTTGTTACCTATAGAGCTTGTGGTTTTGCTATTAATTCGAGGACTTCCAAATCTGAGGATCTCTGTGATCGAAATTTAAGCAAACTTGTGCAGAATCTGGCTACACAAAGAGGAAAGGCTACAATGCTGTCTCCAGTTGTCTTTCAGCTTCACTGTCCTCAGTCCTAAACAAACAAAACACACCATGAGGGGAAGCTAAACACTTTCTGATTTTAAATATGGCTCCTTATTTTAATATATTAGGTCATCAGTAAACTTTACCAAAAAAAAGTGCAAGTTTGCTCATTTAAACTGCTCTTTTTGTGTGACAGTCACTAATGCAACATATGCACTTGTGTGGGCTGGAAATTGAAATATTTTTACAGAGCTATACTTTGAATGCCGTTTAAGGCTAATCACAAATATGCTCTTGATATTTTGAATTTCTGGAAATTCTTCATATCCCTGTAAAAGTATTCTGTATTCACTTTTTGTTCATATTGAAATCTTTAGGTGCTCAATGTAATCTTCATGTTGGCTTAAAGATTCCAAAGCAATCTGGTTAATCACATTTGATATAAGCTCTGAGACTGGTGTGACACTGAGACTGGTGTGACAGCTAAGTAAAAGCAATAAAACTCAGTGTTCTGTACCTTTACATTCCTGTTACTGTCTGACATCCCGAGCATAGAGAGTGAACAAGAGCGACACGGATGCAGTCTCCAAACAACAGCTGCAAAGTTATTTCTGGAAGAAATGCAACATTAAAATAACAAAGCTTCAGTCTGGATTCAATAACACTTTTACATAGCATCACACTGTTGTATTGGTATAGAAGATTGATTCCAGCCTTCATTCCCTTAGAAAATATTTCCATGAATGTTGAGTTTAAGTAATCTTTAAAGAACACCTGTACTCCCATTTCATAATTAAATTATTGAGGTGGAACTGCAATATTTGAAATTAACTTCTGGTTGTTGTAGATCTCAGTTTGTTTTCTCACATTCTAGAGATGGGTATTGCTGCAGCCTGCAGAGCTCCCCATCCATAAAGCTCCTCTCATGGAGCTGGTCAGCTGAATTCAAGCCAGAGCCCCAGTGCTCTCTCCTTCTGCAATAAAACTCCATGGTATATATTAATCACTTGTCCTTTTTCCAGCTGATAAAACATCATATTTTGTGACCCATCATATCTTCTTAATAAAGGAGGTGCTTTTGCAGATTTTGTCTCACCAGTCTGCTATCTGCAAACTTCACCAGATTTGTACGCTAATATCACAAGACCAATAAAGTATCCTAATTTTAAACTCAGATGTCAAAAAACCTCTTCAAACATCACCCTTGCTAACAAGCTGCATAATAAAATAGTAGAGGAAGAATTGAAAACAGACATTTGATCAGTTTATGATGATATATAAGAAGTGTTTTGAGAAGGAAAAGCATTGGGAGTGCAGCTTTGGTTCACCAGAGGAGAGGACATGGTTGTGAGGAAATGTTGTTATTTCTTCACATTCTATGCCATATTTTAGATTTAATATCTAAAATATTCGACACCTAATATTTTTTTTCTGAAACAATAGGAAAAGATTAATGCTTTGTTTATTTTTCTTATCTAGGTGCCGATAGCTTACTCGGAGTAAGGATAAGTCTTTTCAGCTTCTTCTCTGTTTCAGAAGCAAATTATTAGATTAGCAAATTATTCTGGATCGAAAGCATCTAGTGCCCCTTTTGTTTTCTTAAAGGTCATAGATACAAATTTTTTAAATAACCAAAAAACTGAACATCCAGATAAGGGAGGATTAATAGTTTTCATTTTACTGAAAAAATTGCATATAAATATCTTTTTTTTTTTTTTTGACAGGGGCTAAATATATTAATATTTACGTCAGATTACCATGGCAACATCGAGGAGTTGACTCCTTTAACTGAAATTAAAATAATGCAGCATTAACTGCCCTACTTTCGCCAATCAGATTAGATATCTGAGTTAAACCAAGTGGTTTTAAAGATTATTTTTCTTATCAGTAGGGGGCCCAGGGAAAGACCTAGGACACCTGTCCATCGGCTGGCCCTGGAAGGCCATGGGCTTCCCCCAGAGGAGTTGGAGCTGGAAAAAGGAAAGTCTGGATGTCTCTGCTGTCCATCCATCATTGTTTCTAAACATCACGCTGCCAGTTTGCCGTCAAATATCAAGGTGTTTTTTCTCTGTACTAATAAGGGTCACTTTGTCTCATTGTCAGTTTTGAAAAAAAACTAAAAAAAACTTTACCATCCATAATTTTTTTCAAATGTATTTTACTGCTTAAATATATAGTTAATCTCAACATAATTAAAATAAATATATGTTTGTATACCTGTATATACCTGTATACCTGTATTTCTAATTTTATTAGGATAGTTTTTATTAATCAGTAATTGCTGCAAAGATTCCATTACATCTATTTTTCTTAGTTTTGTGCCCCTTAAATTGTTTTCTTTTCTTGCATTGTACATTGCAAAACCTGAAAAACTAAATTTAACTCTTGTTTTAGAACCTCCTTGCCCTGTTTGGGTTTATTTAGAGGTATAAGCTTAGAGCTTAAGGTATATGTTTTATATAAATGCATTACAAGGTTGTAAAAGTTAGGACATGAAAATAAGTGAAAAAGTTTGTATGCCCTTGGAGGGTTATTACATGTTAGATTAGTAAAATACAGATCTATTTGCCATTTCTCAACTTACCTAAATCATAGATTTAATCAGAGATCAGGAGCAAGTCATTAAAAAGGGAAAATAAAATGTAAAAAATTAGGGCTGTGGTACATGTGGTAAATAAAAGGTTCTGCATTTTAGTTTTTTGCAGAGTTATCTCCCCAATGATCAGAGCGAACAGAGATGTTGATGTGAAAAATCCTGCTACACAAAAGGCGGCTTTCCTGGATTGGAAGGTATCAAAACTCTTGGCTGCTGTCAGAAACAAACAAAGCAGCCAAAGGTACACAATCAGTCCTGCATTTATACCATTTTCTATGTGACATATCAATTATAAACCACCGTCTTTTAAAACGTTTCTTTCCAGTCAAAATAGAGCTGGTGCATTTTATGGAACAAGGATCTGTTTTATTGAATACTTCTTTATACATCTAAAGCTGCCATGGTTCTAACATACCTTTATTTTATGTTAGACCATTTATGTGGAAGTTCTCAGTAATCAGGGACTTGAAAACCACAAACCATCTTGAATTGGTGGCAACCAAAATTTCACTAAGTTTTTCTAAAGACAGCGAAAGACAAGAAACTTGGAAGGAAAGCCATATTTGTTAAAAGATAAAAGTCATCCCAGAACAGAGGAAGAGGATAGCAGTTCCAGCTTCCAAACATCTATAATTTGGTAATGAGACTGGTTCCAATTAAATAACACAAGCGCACTCACCATGATTTATATGACAAAACACAAAACCCATGCACAACAAAATACTTAAAGATTCCTGGAGGACAATTGGGGCAGTATTTGATTTGCATCTGACTTGTAACGTGTTTAAGATGTTGAACCTCCATGCTGCTTGAAAACATCAGCACTCCAACGACAGATTGTTCCATTGTGAGCCCAACAGAAATGACCATGATGTCAAATCCTTTTAAAAGAAACTGAGTGAAAGTCTGGCTGCCTCAAAATTATGATTAAACTGCTCTGCTAATTTATCACTGTTCAACTTATTGTTGTTCTATTTATACTGATATTAGAAATCGTTCATTTGTATTTTGAATACTTGAGTACTATTAAATGCATGTACTTTTGAATGCTGAAGTATTTCTCAAAAGTGAGTACTTTTATACTTTAACTTGAGTAGAATTTTGAACAAGTAACTTGTAAGATTCGACCATGAGTATCAATACTTTTGCTTAATAAGTACTGTTGAGTACTTCGTCCACCATTGGCATTAAACATGGACAAAAAAAATGACGAATGATTTTTAAAGGGTTCCCATTTTTAACCTAAAAAAAACTTAAACTTCAATTATTTTTTCATACTATTTAGAACTATTCTAAACATGAAACAGGATTCACAACCATGAACGACTAACAGCACTAGTATTTCTATCAAGTGCACCAAAAATGTATCTCAATATATTTCTATAAAATGTACTTTGTCGTGTACTTCATCATAACAGTCAATGTATCCATTTATATTTTACCCAACTACAAAGAAATTAACTGTGGTTTCACACCGAGAACAGATTAAGCTAATGACTTAGTGTCAGTGTGAGGATAGACTTTGGAGATAATGGCCACTTCCCATAAGAGTGCTTTTCACCAAGGGGGTTATCACCTATGGTAAGAGTGTGTGAGTGCTTTTCACATGCAGTATAGGTCAACGGCATTGGACCATGGACACAGAGGTAACACACTATTAGCGTGCATTACTGGAAATAAATTAGCATGTAATTCTTTGGTTTTATTAAATTATATTTTGGAGGTCCAAAAGTAAAGCTACTATAATTTTAATTGAATGTAAGTGTTAGAATATCATGAATTTATCCAAAAATATTCCATGAGCTGGAATAGTTTCAGAGGGAATATCCATTTATATATATATATATATATATATATATATATATATATATATATATATATATAT
>NW_015150588.1:50877-125187 GCF_000732505.1 Cyprinodon variegatus
ATATAGATATATATATATATATATAGAGAGATAGATATAGATATATAGCTAGATATAGTTATATTTATAAATGCAGATATGTATATTTTGAGTGAATTTCTGTTTATCCCCTAGTCATTGAAGATCAAGTCACAGAGTTATGATTGTTCCTCAGGTCTTGATTTCCAACCAGGGGGCTTAAACACAATGAAGCTAGACCCCCCATATTTAATTTCTCTCCCCGCTGATAGCATTTATCAGCAGCATCCTGATAAAAACAAAATATGCAACTTAAGCCTGAGCAGGGCTTAGCCGCCGAGGTGGACCGGATTACCCGGAGACTCGCCAGGACAGGCATCAGATTGTGCTGTCATAAAGGGCCATTAGCCTCTTGGCAAACTGTACCTCAAGCCCAAGATGACAGAGCTTTTCAAGACGGACAGGGGGAAAATATGAAACTTAAATTCATCATGACAGACGTCTCTGTGAAAGGGACCCCCAGAAAGATGGATTTGTTAACACAGAACGAACCTGAAAAGGTTCATTCTTTTCTATTTTGATTTCTATTTGATTCATTTTTTTTAAATCAATTTTCCTATCAAATTTCTTCATGAATCAGTTCATATCCATTATTTTCTTCTGGTGTATGTATTTATGTGAAAACAGAGACAGAACCTCAACACAAAACACAATGGGGTAGACTTACTGAGTGGCTGGGATTAAATTTAATACAGGATCTTGACAGACATATCCTGGAAGCATGTTGCGCTCCCTGCAGATTTCCTATAGGATCCAATCTTACATGTTTTTTAAAATATTTTTTTGGGGGTACCCATGCTTCTTTCCTTGTAAATCAATGGCAATCATTTTTTTATTTACAGCATTTCAATCTTATATGGTGTACCATTTTAATGATGCAGTGTTTGACTTAACTATTATTCAGGGGTGCAGATTGAAAGAGGATGATCTTAATTAAAGAGACATTTTTACTGACAAATGTCTTTATAATAGCCTTTTTATTTCATCCTTTAAGACTAAAACATTGTTTGATGAGCAGACTGACACCTCAGTAAATGGCAAATTGTAAATGACCTGTACTTATGTTACGAACGTAACTGATCCAAACTCGGTCCAACATTGGCAAGGTTTGGTTTTCAGAGGGTAGTGTAAATAGGGTATTTGTCTCGACTCTGCTATGTTGCCACTCTCTCTCATATTATGGAGTACCTTAACAACTCTCAGCGTTTATATAGTGAATGTCACCCAACTCTGCATTTCTGTGTCGCCACATAACCAGTCCACCAAACACATTGAGTACATACAGTATTTCAGAAAAAAAAATTATCCAATGCTTTTTACTTGACTAATGCAAAAAAGAAATAAGTCATTCATTGAAATGAAAAAAACAGCACTCAACAAGACCTAAGGTGAAGACCGTATATAGTATGCCAAAAACCTGCAATGTCCCAATCTGTTTAGACTTTGTTTTTATTGATTTGAATTCTTTAGTGTGAATTTTTCCAAATAAGATGATACAATCCAGCTTTCTTTTACCTTAGGTTTATTTGGGTAGAGTGACAGGACAGCAGACAGTTGGCTGTCCCTCAGATCCTTATCTTTTTCTCTGACAAGAGCCAGATGAGGTAGATAATCTGCATTATTTAATGAAATAACTGTCTTTTTTCCTTATTCCATCCAAAACCCATTTTCATTTGCAGTGCCCAAAGGCCACATGACAAACAAGGCCTGTATGGCTATAGCTGGGGGAAGGGGGTGCAGACCATCAGGCTAGATGGGCAGTTTTCAGCCGGAGTCATCCTCTGTCTCAGTGGGTGTACTTACTGCGTCTGCCGGCCTGTCCTTTGCCAGAGGGCTTTGTGAAAGGGCAGAAATGTGATGCTTCCACACAACAACAAGTCATGGTGCAGTTAGTCTCCAGTGGCCATGTTGGATCTCCCAGTCTCTGACCTTTTTTTTTTTTTAAAAGAAAAGACTACAGGCGCCAGGCACAGTGTAACTGCAGTCTCAGGTATGCTGGGCGGACGTTGAGGCCACTTCCCAGGACTCCTCTTGCACCTGAGACTGAGTGACACGGGAACCATGCTATAGCAATACCTTAGGGAGGGGAGCTCAGTGCAAGAAAGAGCGGCATTCATAGTTAAATGCTTCATAAGAGAAGATATGAATGAAACCGATTTTCCAGAAACTTTCAGCCATTCTAATCAGATCATTCAATCTATGCTTAAAAATGGACATGGGGACAGACGTTATTCTATTATCAGAAATGTCTCATCAGCTTAGGAAACCTAAATACCTCACATGTGATCAGTGCTCTTTTAGGTTTGCCAGAAAACAAAGCATCATAGGAACAAATAAACATTTTACAGGAGAATATCTTGTCCCTGGAGTGAAACATGATGGTGGCAGAATATCGCTATGAAAAAAAAAATAATAACTTTCTTCAGCCAGGAAAAGGAGGTTGATCCTGAGGCGGCAATATAGGCTGGTCCTGCTTTTCACCTTCCAGCAGGGGATTTACACTGGAATGGTCAAGATCAAAGCAGATTAATGTTATACATTTTTCATTTTTGAATTGAGCAGATTCATGATGTAAAAATGCAGCTAATACCAAAGCTAACAATAAACTACTTAGCAGGAATATTACTAGTCTGGTTCTGTCACTGGGGACAGTGTGTAAGTGCAAAAATTCAGTGTGAACATAGAAAAAATGCAGAAAGAGATTAATGTGTTTGAATGGCCCAGTGCAGCATCAAAAACAACAGAAAGTCTGTGGTAAGAGCTGAAAATATGCACACAGACACTTGTCATGTGATCCCATCGGCTCTATGAAGTATCAAGTCATCGGGGGCGGAGTCAAAGGCACATCACACATTTTCCTATTTTAATTTGTTCAGTTTTCAAAAGCATAAATAATATTTCTTTCCTTTTAACAATTATTCAAAACTTTCTGTTTTCTGTCGATTTCTAAAGGCCAATGAAATACGCTAAGTGTAAGAATGTAACATGAAAAAAATGTGAAAAAACTCCAGTTGACATACTTCAATACCTGTGGATGATCCACCATGAGAGTGGTTGTGATATTAGCTCTCTCTCAGTTTTCTCCCAATTTATAAATAAAACTCATATTAAAAGTTTTGGACTTTAAGCTGTTTTTTGATGCCTGTAATGTGCTGCTATGCATTACTACATCCTTATGAGGGATTCTATTTAAACACACTAGAATTAACCCCCAACTCCTCTTCCAGTCTACTTCCTCTTTCCTCTGAGTGTTGTGGCATTGTCATGTACGATGGCTTATGATGATTACAAAATAATTTGAAAATAGAATAAGCACCCTGTGCCTAAGTTTGAGGTTTGTTCTGTCTGTCAACAAGTGACAGCTGCAGAGCAATTTTCATTGTGGTGTGAGTGGTTTTGTGGTAAATGTGCACTCCCATTTATCTAAAATACATCCTAAGCTGTGGCTGCTGCTTCATTATTTGAGTGAGCCGCATGGGTTACAAAGTGCATTTGTTCCCAAATGTAAAATATGTGCAGAGATTTGAATGACTGGAGTGTGTTTGTTTAGAGAAAGGAGGTCTTTCTAGTGGGTTGGAGTAGTTTGTGTGTCAGTTGGGGGAAGAAAGAACCAAGGATAGAGAAATTCACAGAAAAGATGCCTGTTTACTGAAATTTCTGCATATAAAGTCATGGAAAAATATCTTCGACAACCCTTGTTTGCTTCTGTTTTTTTTTGTTTTGTTTTTTTTACAGGTATGAATAATATAATAACCACATATATAGATAGAACAAAACCAATACTGTTCTTCTTCTTAGTTTTTCTTTTTCATAAGTGGATAATTTCTAAACCTTTTAATTTCCAGTATGCTTGTCTTTGTTTGTGTTCTTTAAGTCATGTATTTCTTGAAAATATTGAAGCAGCATCTCAATAAAGGCAATCATTTGAAATAGGTTGAAGGTGGTGATCAGTTATAAACAAAGATATTAATTTAACTATTTCCATTACATTTAGATAGTTAATTGTTTAATCTTCTTGTAATACAAAACTTTTTAAATATCTAATGTAGAGTTTCGCCATTTCAGTTCTGTTAAGCTATAATTCTTCAGCATGTATCCAAGTAAGAAGAGATAGCTGAAAAGTAAATAATCCTAAACTCTTTTCATATCATGTTTATTTCAATAATTAAAATCAAGCATGAGAAAAACTATATAATGATAATGCATTCTAAAATTACCCTTTAAATTTAAGTTTAGAAGTGTTTTATTATCCTGATCAATTTAGAATTTTGTTAATAATCTCTTCCAGTAGATCAATGTTACACCCTCAACAGATTATCTCAATTAAAAAGGACTTTTTTTTTTCTTTTGGAGCATTTTGTAATGCAAATATTTTAATAGTTGTTTAATGTACATGTTTCCAGATTGGACATTTAATCAATAGTACTCCCTATGACTATCGGCAAAGCCAGAACTGTTTTATTATACCCCTCCCCCTTCCCCTTCTTCACTTAGTCATGTAAAATTCTGTACATTTAGTAGCTAAAGTTATCAAAATTCAACAAAATCATTTTGTCTATTAAACTATGCTTAGTCTATGCAGGTTTGTAATACATTTGCTGCACCTAATGAGATGATTGAGGTAATATTACCAAGCTTTGAGGTGATTTGTTTTCCAATTTGATTGTAATTTATAAGACCTCCATTGTACACGAGATATTTTTTATATGATAATCTTTTATGAGCAGTATGAACAGTAATAAATTAGTTTGAACTGCTATTATGAATTCACTTTCAAAAGTTTTTTTCTCTTTACATTCATCTTTTTGTAGATTTTATTTTATTTTATTTTATTTATTTATTTATTTTTCTTAGATTGAACATGACTTCTGCGTTGTCCTGCGCAGCAACTACCCGCCTGAGCAGCCTCAGTTTCCCATAATTCCTCGGTGCGAGTAGGAGTCATCACCGAGCAACAACACAGCAGCGCTAACATGTCAGACAAGAAACAGACCGTAGATCTTGGTTTACTGGAGGAGGACGATGAATTTGAAGAATTCCCAGCTGAAGGTAAATATTTTGCGATTCTTTTGTATTTATGGTGTTTTTATGTATTAACAATTAACAGCTTATCTGAAATGTATGGCCTTAAGGCCGCGCGACAGTGACTCAGCTAGGCTAGTAGCATCGTTAGCAAGTAGTTATCTTTAACTGGCTAACCGAGCAAGAAACATCTCACTGACACGGTTTTATTTTTCAATTTTAGCAAAATCATCTGAGATCTGTGCTGTTTAATGTCTTAGAGCGTATACCGAACATGTTTCTGCGATACAATATTTTTATTTTACTGAACATCCTGTAGCTAACCGCACAGAAGTGTCCCACGACTGTAATTCTACCAGAAACGTGTATGTAATTGAAACTAAAAAGAGGGTTTGAAATGGTTTTGTTTTTGTTAGATTCTGTGAAAAGTTCCGATTCTGAGTAGGAAATATTTCGCAAAAACTGCCTGGTTTTCTGAGACACTAACATTTTTTAAGCAAATGCTGCTGTATATTTTTCAGTTCAGTTATTTCGGTGGTTTGCACAAATTATATTCATAATAATGCCTTCCATTTTACTAAAAGATTAGCTTATATAGAGACAGTGTAATCCATACCAAAAACAGTATCAAATATTTATCCCAACCTTTTGATTAAACTACCATATAAAAATATAAGTTTGTCGTCTTTATTATGTTATTTATTTAATGTATCTCGGATTTAGTGTCGGATAGAATTGAATTTCGTTATTCAAATAGATAAAGCAAAAGAAATTAAATCACCTTAAGGTCAATCCAACAATGCCTAATTAGATTTTTAAATGTAAGAGAGTTGAAACATTAAAATTGCTGTGTTTGTGGGATTAGCACTAAAGAGCAGAGAATGATCAACACCAAAAAATCCTCACCTGAAGACTAGCTGATAGTGACAGCAGCTTTTTCTCTAAGGGTTCAAAATGGAAAATGTACCTAAATGTGAATAATTCTTCTCTGTCAGACTGGACGGGACTGGATGAAGATGAAGATGCTCATGTGTGGGAAGATAACTGGGATGATGATAATGTTGAGGATGATTTCTCAAATCAGCTGAGGTAAAACTAACGCATCACACGACTAAAAGCCTCACTTATTCTAAAGCTCAGTTAAGAAAACCTTGCATGGCACAGTGGATATTAATATTTCGCATGTGCTTTAACTCTCCTGTCTCTCTTGAGATGAGAAAGAGATTTAGAAGAAGATCTAAGATGCAGGTCTACTCAATTAACAGAAAATTATTTAGACTTTCACCTTAAATCTCTTTCTATGGTACCTTTATGGGATGCTGAGCCCCCTTCACTCTACAGGAACAGCGTAAAATGAAGTCATTTTTGAAGGCGGGCCATAAATTAAGTCATCATTCACACCAGATGAGAATTAAGTTTTAGATTGCCTTATCTGAAGCTCACTGACGGTGATAAATTGATTGTGATACTAGGAACAAGTTAGGATCAACATAGACATCTTTTTTGCTCTATTTACAAGTTCTGTTGCACTGTTTTCTTAATACCCTGTTTTTCATGTCTTAAATGCAAAAAATTATAGCAGTCCAGGTGATTTCTTTAAGGGAAGCCACTTGAATGTGAATGTAATAAAATAATCAACTTATAATTAATTGTTAATCAGCGGTTTATTAGATTAAGATTGATTCCAACCTATCAATTGTTAACATTCACTTAAGGAATTATTTTTTCAGTGTTGTAGAGTTACCGCCCTACAGAGTGTTCCTTAGCAGGTGGAGCCTTACTGGAATTTGCAGAAGTAATGCCAGAATGGAGGCTTGCTATAACAGAAACATGAATCAAGTCTGGTCTGTGATTATTTCTACTCTTTAATGGCAGACGATCATGCAGAATGAACTTCATGCAGTTTTATTTGTAAATATAAACACTCGATTAACTGCTTAGGTTTTTGACCTTAATATTGCCCTTTTAGCAGCGCTGCATGATGAAGCAGCGTCCATTTCTCTTCCGTGCTCGTATAGGGTGAAGAAACATTTGAGATATGGTAAAAAAAGACATGCTCAGCAATAAGCATAGTAAATTGGGGAAGGCAGCAGATGAGGAAAGATATAATGTTGATCATCTCTAGGCTCCTTTCAGCTGGAAAAAACTTTGATCACTCCATTACTTTTGCTGAAATTCAATTTGAATCTAATCTGATATAATTATAAAAATCTGTTTATATTGATGCTTGAAATCAAGCAATATCACCAATATTTTTGATTTACATGCATGATGTAAACTCTTCTAAAAACCACTTTCTTACTTGAATTTAATACGATCACCTTTCTAAAGCTCAGTTTTTTATTATTGGATTATGATTTTGATCTTATCACCGAAATGTGTGGATGGATGGAAAAAACATTATTTTGATCTCCGCAGGGTTTATGTTAGAGAGTTCTCATTCTCAGATCTGTAATGCTTTCAAGCAGGGCTGTAACTAACTTGCTAATCGAGTAATCTGTTATATTTTTTAACTATCAGAGAGAGAAATGTTCCTTAGAGAAGATTTTTACAGAATTAAACCAGGTGAAACAAAAACTTTTCAACTTAAGGAGTCTCTGTAGAGCATATTGACAGATGAAAAATTGTTTATTTTTAAAGGGAGAATATATATATTTATTATTTACAAATAAGTGGATTGCTTTGTCAGCTAAAGGCATGTTTTAGTCTCTATTCTCCAGTCAATGATTAGTTTACAATTAATTCAATATTTTAATAATAAAGATTAATCTGATTAATTGTTTCAGCCATACTTTTAAGGAGTTCAAACTGTTGATGAATAAGCGCCTATGTTTAGGTTTGAATTCACTTGGGACAGAGTAATAATAATATAACATTATTTAGTTTAGTAACAATAAACGGGACCAAAAAGGTGGTTCTTAAAGGTATTATTATTGTTGTTTAAGGGCACAGCTGCCATCTGTGTGTATAATAATCAAATCCATAGCTGGATGCATTATCTAATATTTATATAGTTCTTCATTTCTCTGCACCTCCATCTCTTAATGGTTCTTACAATCAATAGCAGAGGGTACTCATGCCCCAACCGCCCACCAGTAATTATCTCTGCTGACTTGATCTCTTATTTTCTTTCTCCTTCCTGCAGAGCGGAGCTGGAAAAACATGGTTACAAGATGGAGACGTCATAATGGATCTCACTATTCACTGTTCAGTGACGTTGGACATTTCTATTTGATTATCACTGGTTGACCATTTACCAATAGAAGACTTTCAAGGATTCAGATTTGTTTTGTTCTTTTTTTGTAATAAATGATGGTAACGTGTTTGGGGAGAAAAAAGGTTTCAGAGTTATTTTTTTTATTTTTTTTTTTCTATAAAGTTTTATTAAGTAGTACCTAGTGTGATGCAAAGGATAAATTGGACATCACCTCACATGGTTGATTATTATTATTATTATTTAATTTGACCCAGTTTTAGGTAGTTGATTAAGGGAAAAACTAAGCACAAAATTAATTAGCTGATATACTGTATATAAAGTAGAGTCATGTCTAAAAAGGATGATCTATAAACACCCTATTTTTTACAATCATATTCTATATATTTACCATGCTACGCAGTTTAGTGATTGATGAGAAGAACTGTATTAATTTTCAGCATCAGTATTCTAACTGATGAGTGTCAAACAAATGACAGTCTAACAAAGGAGGAGACAAAAACCCAGACAAGAGAAAACTGAGATGTACATAAACAGCACAAACCCAACAAGTCTATGGCTTTGGTGCATGACAAACAAACATCCAGAGTTGGTTCCTGAGCAGCTCCATAATGCTCATCACCGCCGCCCCCTCTCAGCCCCACAGCGAAGAGCCGAGTCCCTGAAGGAAAGATTATCCACTGCCGTGTTTGTCAGAGGTGGGGAGGGGGTCTCAGCATGGGGCTTGCCATGCCTGGGCCTGCCCCTTGCTGCCAGCCAGGCCCTTCTCTTCCGCTCAGCACAGCGGGGACTCTCATACTGAACCAAAGGCCAATTTATCCCTGCCATTCTCCTCCGGCAAAATGATTTCTCTCTGTTTTCACGGCTCTTGGTTGAAAGGTGCCAAGGAGCTGAAATTGATGCTGGTAGGACCATAGTTAGAAGGGCTAGTTCATCCTGAAAACAACTTTCCATACTGCACTAGTATTTGTGCAACATTTATTATCTGGACATGCTTTATAGGCTAGTACTTAATACAACAAATTAAACGGATCAGGTTAGCTTTTGTCTATTAAGGAAAATATTGGAAAACATTTAAACTTTTGCGATTTAGGCAAAAGTATGGTAGAAAATTACGCTATCAGCTTAAATTCATGATAAATCCTTTATTCTGTTTAAACAAAAACTGCCCAATAACTGTGGTTCTTTGGAAGAATGATTTGAGCTTTTTTTGGTTTATCTTATTGATAGGTTATCAAGCTATAAAGAGCAGACATTTACTTGTATTAAAATATCTCAAGAGAAAGCATTGAGCAAGAAGCACAAAGGTGGAACTATCGTGATCAGCGCTAACGTTTATACAGGGCATTTTTTTTTTTTTTTTGTGGAATAGTTCTCTAAGTTCAGGATGGAAAGCAGTAACAGAAAACTTGTTCAGGTATGGACTCCTTATTGACTTATTGTTTGTAAAACTGATGGAAGTAAAAATAATAAGTGGTCCTCCTAATGGTCAGTCATTCTGAAAACCTTCCCATGTAAAATCTAATTAATGCTCACTTTCTTTTTCCCGTGTCCTTCCCAAATACAAGAATTCTAGGGTATTACAGGCTCATACTTTGACCTTTTCCATCAGATAACGCTTATTTTGCTAATTGACAAATACACAAAGAGACATTTGCTGGTTATAAACTACTCTAAAACCCTGTGAAAGGGAGGTAAATAGCCAAAATGTTGCATCTTTTAAGGCTAACACTGAGTGAAAGGTTGAATAGCAGTTGATTAATAAATGTTAGGTACACAAGGTTTGTTATTTATGCTGAGTTACTTTGCTTTTAATTGTTTTAAGCATATAATCCTAACCTTTAGATGTTAAATATATGTATATATGATTAGCCTAATCTGAGCTAATAAATTAGTATAGTACAGTAATATATAATTTATAGTGGGAATTTGAATTTATGCTGTACCTACTGCAAAATGGAAGCATGCAGAAAGACATAAAGGTAAATATGATTCTAATAATATATATATTTTTAAATAAACACAGACATTTTATTTTTTTATTTTTTTTATTTTTTTATTTTACGGTAGCTGATATGGAAGTCCCAAAATCTCATTGTATCCGTTGCAGAATATAATGACAATAAAGGCTTTTTGACTTTGACTTTTAGGTACAAAGACTTAGTATATCTTTCTTAAAATACTCAATACTTGTCAAGTATTATTTTCATGATTTATTTTGCAGAATTTAGCCCAATTATGCCTCCAGTATTAGAAATCCAGAGTAATTCATTTTTAATTAGTCTGATTCTAAACTTTATAACATTGTGCCCCAACAGATGAAAAACAAAAATTTTATTAAATCAACAATCCTAAAGCATATTAAAAATGATGGTGGTTGGTGTGAACAGGAGGGATCTCCTGTAGCAGTCAGTATTAATTGAGCTGGAAAAGCTTCTGACCAAAAACAGTTTGATGAGGATGCTCAGGGTTGCTTTAATGTGCTTTGTTTTTAAATGAATCACCCTGCGCAAATTCATCTCCACAAGAACAGAACCAGCCTTGTATTTCAGAATAACCAAGCTAAAGTCATTAAAACTCACCCTCTCTACATTTTTACAAATTAGCTCTACACTTTCAGCTTTATTTCCTAAAAATTACAACTCTAGGCTTTTTTCCTCCCATGTCCAAAGACTGAAAAGTCCAAGCATGTTGAGGAGCATCTGACAGTCACTTCATCTCTTCAGAGAAAACACCAAATCCCTGTTTACCTCGAGTTATTATCTCAATTATCTGTATATCACAGCACAACTGCTCTCTTGGGCATGTTACATGCTCCAGCTGCCACTGATACACAAATTATTGAAAGAAATAAACATTGTGTCAAAGCATGCAGCTGAAAATGAAGTAAGGTCTTGTGTTTTGGGGTCTGATTTAGACACACAGGCTGCTCAAATCTGTTTATGCCCATAAAAGTAAGGGCACTGGGCTCAGATAATTATTCGAGGGGCTGGGCAGTCACTCGAGTGAAAAAAAATCGGTAAGTGAGAGGAACAGAGGAGGACCTGTGACCATTTTGTTTGTGCTGAGAGCGTAAGATTGCTCCCTTGTGTTAGAAGCCGTTGTGGGTCTCCACGGGCCTGTCAGCATTCAGCCTCACAAAGATCACCAACCCTGTCAATCTCTCTCCTCTTCCCTCTTATTCAGTTGCGACCTTAATTTTTTGCATCTATTGTAACTGTTGTTGTCCTTGGTGACCTGCATGATTATCATTGGCTTGAATGACTCCTGGTGACTCATATCAAATATTCTCCAAATCATAGGTATCATTTCAATAAAGGACCCTACTGCTGCAGTGAAAGTTTGCATCACTGAGCTCCTAAATACTTCAAACTGATCCTTCTCTTCCAGACTCCTCGATAAGCATTCTCTTATTTGCAAATCGTTTCCACTCGGCCCACGCAGTTCTGAGACCACATGCAAGAGAGCAGCCAATGGAACTGTGGCGAGGACTATTTCATAACACTTCATGTTGGGAGATGGCAGGTCCATTGTTCTCAAGGCCCACAAGCCTGTGGGCGAGAGTCCCTGCTGTGTCTGCACTGAAGAAACACACCAGCCTCTCAGGCTATATTTTCCTTTTCTTTTCTGCAGAGACTGCTCCAGCTCTCTTGCTCTCTCTGTGCTACAGGCCCTAATCTCTCCTCTCTTCACTTCTCCCCTTCCTCTCCGATCCCCTCACCAGTGCGCCGGGGTGAGGATGAAGCTGTCGCTGCACAGCTAGGAAGCATGCAGCTGCTACTATAATAGCCATAATTGCACGTTTCTTTTGTTGGGTTGAAATTAACAGTGGGGCTACAATCCTACTACTAAAACCCCCCAAAAACCACCAAGTAAAGATGGAACGGTGAGGTTTTTTTTTTTTTTTTAAACTCAGAAGAGCGTTTACCAGAGAGACTGCCAACCCCATTGCAGAATGGTCCACACCTGCATGCTCGCACCCCCGCTAAAGTAAACACAGATAATAAGGTATAATTACTTTAGAAAATAATAACGAGGAGGAACCCTCAAGACCCCCCCCTCTCTTGGTGACAAAGGGCTGCTTGTTTATTGTGGGGGGTGAAACGGCCACAAAGGACGACGGCGAGTGCCCTATCAAAAGACCTGAGGGCCCTACTGAGAGTCCCGCATAGGAAAGCCATCAGTGTCAGGGGGGACTTGGGCTTTTAAGTCTTTTTTTTACTCTAACTGCCTCAATTAACCAGTATGGATTGACCACAGGCCACTTTTTTTGCTCTATTCATGCTCCAAAAATGATCCTGTGTTGTCTTCAAAGATACAAGATCAGAGGAATCATATAATACGGTTATTAAAAGTAAGATATTAAGATTTGCTATTTACATTTCCACTTTAAAGCAAATAGATTAAAGTTTTCCTGTGGATATTGTCTGAGATAAATGTATAGTTTACTGGGGGAAAAAGGTGAAAAAAGATCCTGATGGTTTACTTAATCAAAGAAATAAGTGGTGGGCTTTTAAAATACAAAAAAATTGCTTTTATTTATAAAACACCAATTCACGACATGTCATCTCTACATCATACAGAAAGATTGATTAAAGATTTTATATGCAAGGAAAACCAGCTGATACATGAAGTCAATGAGTTAGCAGGATCGAGCATGTGGCAACAACAGACATACGCTTGCATTGTGCCATTGACTCTACAGCAATCCCTCAAGAGCATGTAGCATATGCAACAGACACAAGTTGGAATAAGATTCTCATTGTGTGAAAACCTTGTTTAAAAAAGATGTTTAAACTACCAAAGATCAATAAATTTGCAACATGAATAAAATACTACTACTAATAATAATAATAATAAAAAAAATCAGTCACTGCATAAAAATCCATCACAGAAAAAAAGTTTACAGATCGCCACAAAATATATTCCAACCAAGTGGAAGAGGGTTCTCTGGTCTCAAGAGGCCAAGATTCACAAACTCACAGCCAAAATTGCAGCACACATCATCCCCAAATTAGACCATAGAGGTGGCAGTGTTATGCTGTGGGATCCTTCAACATTAGCATGAAAGCTGGTGCAAGTTTAAGGGGATATGGAGGGAGAAATTAAGTAACATGCAATGCATTCTTTTTTTTGTAAATGTTAGTAAACCTTAATGCCAACATCAGGCTAATGTCTGGCACTGTATAGTTCTCTGCACATTGTCTAGACTTTAACATGTGCTTACTGTCCACCACCAACCACTAATGATGCTTTGGTAAACCAAAGGTAATCACACTGGGTATTACGCTTATCCACTTACTAGAATGGGGTACAAATATTTCATTCGACCAGGAACCAAGACAGAGGCTGCATAGGATTAGTTTACCTAATCCAAAAGACATGAAAAGAAAGGAACACATGAGACCAAAACTGGTTAATTAGGAGCTAAATACCATTCAGTTAAACTTGGTTTTATCGGTTAATCTTATCAGTTCAGGTTCATTACAACAATAAAGCATAAAGCCAACTAACAGTTTTATTTCTTGTCAAGAAATAGATCTGATTTTTTTTCTTTTACTTGGCACCAACAATTAATCTTATTCATAACCCACTATTAAATAGTTAATTGATGTTTTTCTGTTTACACTCTTTGTTCCAAACTTAGGTGATGCTTAGACCAGACAGTCTGTTAGATATGTTTCTCTAAACAGATCTTCAGAACAGACTGGCTGTACCTGCTGTGAAATGTTCTGGTTTGTGAAGTTGTCTCTTCCCAGTAGGTCCCTTGGATATTTGCCTTCAGGAAAAAAGAAAAAAAAAAGTGGCACAGCTGCTGGTTCTTCTCCTCACCTTCAAAAACTTTTAAGTTTTCAGCTTCATGTTTACAATGATTAAAGTCAATTTAACGAAACTGGTTCTTCAACCTATCAGTGCACCAATAAAAACTGTACTCTACACACTTTAAGCGATCTCTTTTTTGATAAAATAAAATAACAAAACAAAACTAGCTCTGGATTAGGTCTATCTGTGGACCAAACTCTTGCAAAGACTTAAGTATTTTAGACAAAGATACATCCAGATTTATCTTAAAATGATTTTATATAAGTAAATTTATGTAACTTCCCTTTGAAGGTCACACTTAATTTCCTAAATGGCTTTAAATACCTACTTAGTTGAGAAAATTTTATTGTTTATAGACATAGAAATAGAATATGATTTGGATCTTGGAGAAAACTATTAAACCTAGTTAGTCTTATTCAAACTAGACTCTCTTAGACCATCTATTGTAAATTTCTCATAAATGTTAATTTAACATATAAATTGTCCAAATGGGATCTGTTATCATTAGACTAAAATAACCCTTAAAGTTGACTTAAATAACCATCCTATAACATCAGTTTTCCAGCATACTGGAATATATCATTTTGCTCACTAATTCTCCTCATGTTAAATCTCTAGTGTGCATCAGACCAGTCTAATGGTGCAACAGTACAAAGCTCTGTAAAGTTAGTTAGCAAATAATTTAAGCCATTCCCTCATTTATTGATGCTTGGATGAATTAAAAGAGCTCTTGTGTGCAAATTCCAACATTGAGAGCTAGTGTATAAAGAGAATTAATGCAGACCAATGCATCCCTTAAGGCATGTGCAAATGTAGGAGCAAACACTTGCATACAAACTTGCTAAATCCTTTCAGCTTTAATGTTTGTGCACCATGCTTTAAGTAGCTTATTATGTAGAAGTTTGTTTGTTGTAATCTTTTTAGACAAGTTTACAAAAATCTAAAACTAGAAAGTTTTGTGCAAATTATCTTGGTTTTATGATATAGAGAAAAAATACTGTAGAGATTTGTTAAATGCAACAGACAAGTTAGCAATAAAGTTGTGTAAAGGTTTAATGCATGGTTAAGTTATAGAGTAATGTCCCAAGCCTTAGACACCTTCACATAGGAATATGTAAAGACATAAAACCTACTAAAACACGGCCATTCTCTTAAACTGGCAGACTAGGAAACAAACACATTATGAAAGAAAAAGCCAGGGGGCCCATAGGGACTCTGGAGGACCTGCTTGTAAATCCTGGATATCCACATCTTATAAAAAACACAGCAAAAACATGGAAAGAGATTCAGAATAAATATGCACTCCTTGATACATGGTGGTGGCTAAATCATACTGTGGGGAGGCTTTTCATCAGTGGGAATAAGGAAAGCTCATTAGAACTAAGTTGGGAGGATGGGTGGAGCTAAAAACAGGGGAATCCTACAAGACATCCTGTGTTAGGTGACAGCAGAGTTGATATTAGGATGGAGGTTCACCTTCCATCGTAATCCAACCCTACATATAATGAAGAAAACAATTAAACATAATTCCAGTTATACATTAATGTCATTTTGTCTGTTTGCTGAGATGTAAAATCTTTAAGATAACCAAAACATTTCTTTACAGGGATTCTAGCATTGATTCCATTCAGCATGATCTATTGCTGAACTAAATAAATTAAAAGCAGACAACTGTTGTACATAAAAACTCTCCATTCAATCTGACTGAAATTGAACTCCTTTGAAAAAAAATGACATTTAGTTCATCTTGGCTGAGTTTAACTGACGCAGATTGAGAAAAAAAGTTGTTCTGTGTCTCCTTCGTCTTAGAGTGAAACTAAATCTGAGGCATGAAAAGCATTCACTATTTAAAAGGAATGATCAGTTTACGCCATTATCAAGGCTATTAGAAAACTGATGTCCTCTTAGACTGAATGTTGAGCCACTTTGGTAGAAGATTCCTAAGCTGTGGTTCAAGGAAGCAGCTAAAATGGAAATATCTGACTCCACCTAGTTACACATAGAACTGACAGATACAAAATCTGGGTTGCATTTCAAGCTTTCCTCTAATACCACTAAGTGTTTTTTATGAGTGCCATCGCAGAGCAGCTTAAAGTATGAATAAATTCATGTGAGCATGTGAACATGACACTGGATAATTCAGACAACGTGGGATCATGCCACAGCCTCACTGTCACTTAAATCCATCCAGATTTTAACCCAGCCTGACGGGGTGGCACACAAGAAGAAACAGATGGACGTGTTTCAGTTGAATCCGATCCCTATGAAAACACAAGACACTGGTTTGAAGTCAGAACAGACTAAGACCGCCCGCTCTCTGTAGAACATGGTAAAATATAAGCAGGCAGAATGTTTAAAAATGTATGTTTATATTAAAATGTTTTATTATGTTACATGATATTTACTAAGCTATATGTATGATATTATTATTTATTGGTGAAAAACATAATTAATATGTGTAGTGAAATCATTAAGTCATAAATTCTACAGCAAAATTCAGACTCTATAGACTTTCTACAATTGCTTGTCAAGGGGGAGCTGGTACCCATTTCCAGAGGTGTTTGCGGAAGAGAACAAGTCACCAGTCCATCGCACAATGACACAAAGGCAAAAACTACACAAAACCTTTTATACAAAAAGTATGTCGCTGGTGTCTCTCTGTTACAGTCCCAACAGCAGCAAGGATTTTAGAGCAGAAACATAAAATTGTAATTACAGTCATCACAATAGAAGTTTTTGCAGCAACACGTTTACACAGCTTTCATCTATAATCCAAATTCACCATAGATAGATACAAATACTGTATGCAGGAAAGCTGTTATTGCAAATAAACATATCATTTGTTTTAATGAAAATATATCACTATATAAGAAACAGGAAGAGAAAAAAATGTTGCAATAATGATAAAAAAATTCAAACTAATCAGTCAGTATTACATGACAAAAAATGTATTAGAATGCAAACAAAAGCAATGAAAAGAAATAACGAGCTATAGCTTTTATTCTTCTAATCTAAAGCTACTATACAAAGCAGATGGAAATTATGGCAAATCATTAGCTCTTATATTCCTAATAAGATTTAATGTCTATAGCAGAGTGTGTTTATATAGTCAGAAATATAAGTGTTTTTGTCTTGACCATAACTATGCAGCATATGCTTGAATTCTCTAAACTCAGCATAATTGATAATACATAAGTAGGTATTATTTTATTTGCATGTTTTGATATATCTTTGCTAATTGACAAAGTGTATAACCCCTCCACACATCCCTAGTGTATTAAACAGTATATGCTGATCAACTGTGTCAGGAATAGTTTATTTATCTTAAAACAAGCATATTTCATTGCATCTGCAAAGTTTCCTAACAGCACAATCTAAGCTCATCTCTATGGTAATGCAAAAGATGTTATTTAAGAAGTTTTCTGCCCTGAAATTTAGCTTCTAATGAGTTAAAATGATTTGGGGGGAGATTAAATTAAACCTTACAAAGTTAAACGACCCACACTAATGTGGTGACCAAAAAGAAAACTCAATAAACGAGGTAACGGAGTGCCAAGGTTGTAAAATGAAAGCTTTTATTGACTGTGGTAGTGTGGTGACATAAAAGCACAATGTTCTGCTTTATCAGCAAGGATTCATCATTATTAGGAGATGTTGTAATGACTCTATTATCAGAGCTATGTGAGTAATGTAGTGGTGTGTAATCTTTGTTGGTTAAGATCTTTGATTACAAAATGAACAATTGCATTAAGTAATCCTAAAAAGCACAAGAAATTCCCATTCTTGTTTTCCAGATCAAAAATCCACTTGTTCATTTTAGTTCAGTTTATATGTATACATATATCCATAAAATTTTTCATAATACAAGATTTAAAAAATTACAACAGAAAGCAAAAGCACAATTTATAAAATGTTACAATAATTATTTTGAACTTGTTTTAATAAAGGTCATTTTTAGAACCATTCCTTATTTAATAATAAAAAAGTTGCAGTAAACCAACTTCCAAAGCTGTGTTATTTAGGCTTTAAACATAAATTTTTTGAAAGACCTAAAAATGTAAGTGTTTCTCATCTATTTTACACAGTCCAGTTCTTTTATGAACACAGAGTGTGGATAATAGCAGCTGTAATTAAGGGTCTAATGTAAGATGAACCAGTGTTGCATGTGAGTCATCCTCGTGCCATCATTAAACCATAATGTGCAACCGAGCCAAATGGGCCTGCCAGGATGGCAGCGTGTTTTTAACTGTGACGTTACAAGCAACAAACTCCCCCCACCCCCCGCTGAGATTCCTTCCTGTGTGTCCATAACACCTCGCAATTAAGGGAGTTTGCTTGCTATTTGTTGCTCCCAGATTTGAGCCCTGTTCCGAACCCAAACCGAATGCACATTCTTTAGCCATCCACCTGTCCTGCTGCACTTAAAAAGCCCCGGACAGCAAAGAAAGAAAATTAAAGCGGGGGTGCGGTGGGGGCAATTTAAAAGACTTTTCCGCCAGAGCAGCAAAGCAGACTTGATGTTATTATCATACATCTTGAATTATGAAGCCCATAAAAATTGTAATTAATCAATCATCAGGCCCCCTCGTGCACTTCTATGAAACCCGACGACTCTGAAGATCGACCTGAGTCATGTTGACTTATTAGAAATCAATGTTAAGCCCTGATTTATAGGATGATGTGGTTTAGCATGAGTAATTACAGGTTGTAAAATCTGCAGAGAAATGAAACAGTTGCAGGAAAAAGTCAATTAAAGACGACCAACATTGGATAAAACAGAGGAAGTGGACATTAAACGCAGGACAAATTTAACCTTTAGATTTCAGGAAGTCAAACACTTTAAATCTCAGTGAGTGCAAGGTTAAAATGAAAAGACAAACTGAAGAAATGGTACATCACTTTCATCGCTGTCTCTACATTTCATCACTGTTTCTCTCTGTTTTACACGAACACAATCACAGAAAGACGTCTGGCAATCCTGGGTGGGAGGCCTTGGCCCATGCAGGCACAGTTGACTGGTCCCAGTCCCAACAAGGAAACAATTAATCATGTGTGAGCGGCTGTCTGAGCGGCTGCTCTCTGGACAACAACAACACTCAGCCATTTATCTCCCCTGAAGGCAGGACAGCCAGCATACCACACAGGCATGCACTCATCCTCACATACACCCACACATGTGGAAGAAGAACAAAGACGTATTCTCGAAAACTCTGAAAATAATCCACATTTGCAGCATCAAAGTCCACGTGCAAAGAAATCACATTAATGCAAGCTCATGGACCCATCTGAAAGAGGACAGGAATTACAGACGCTCACAGGTTCTTCCTGATGTGTCATCCTAATCAGAGGGATGCTGTGATGATATATGCACAGCATCTACATTTCTGACATCAAAGACAAACCGACTCATGTTTCCTTCATAAGTCATTTGAAAGAAGTGGAGATTTTTTAAATCACTGGGTCATGTAAGCTCTTCATGACAAAGTTGGGTCTGGGTCTGAACTGCTTTTCACTATTTGAGATATCCTTTAAGTTGGGTCTATTGACTGTTAAGAAAAGCACAATGAGTGAGACACTTAAATTGGTACGGAACTCTGAAAATGTAGGGGTTATTTTCCAAGTTTTTAAAATTAAAAAACACTCCATATCTAGCCTGGATTGTACATCTGCACTGCAGAAACGATCTAGAAGTAAGTAAAAAAAATAATTCTTAGATTAAGTGTATTTACAGTAAATCTGAACATGTACATTAGAGGATTTATCAATGGAATGAGTGTTATTACACTTAAAATAAAATAATTATATAATATTTACTTGAAATAAGACAATGCAAGTATTTTTTCTTATTTTAAATGTAAATTGTCTTGTTCCATTGGCAAAGTGTCTCATTTACCTCCTCGGTTTAAGTAAAAATGCACTTATTTTAAGAAAATCGGCTTATTTAGATAAAAAAAAAATTTAGTGTCAACACAAGTTCTTTAAGTTACAGTTTGTAATTCCCAAACCTTATTTTTTATTTCTGAAAGGAACCTATTTCCAGCTTAGATTTTGAAATTAGGATCACCCTATGCTAAAAACAATAAGAATAAAATAAAAATCTTGTAAACCCCAGAATAATCTTTGTGAGGAAGAAGTCGGCCCACCCATCATTCATGCAAGAATCCGCCCTGTTTGTGAGTGATCCCAGATTGATGTTTCACTCTTTGTTGTGAGCTACATGAAAACAAAACGGGAAGACTGACATATTTTGTTTTGAACTTTTCTAAAATGATTGAGCAAAGTTGAGTTGACAGTCATTTTTTGTCAGGAAATGTAGTCCTCTTTAATTTGGCAGAAAAAGTTAAGAGTGAGTCAAAGCAGACAGAACTTGGTGAAACGAAATAGGAAATTTGTCATTTATTCCTTATTGCTGCATCTGCCTCAGACAGGGAGCAGGTTTGTTAGCGTATGCGTGTGGATGTGTGTTTTAGTATGTGCAATCTGAGCATATAGCAAAACATTTATGGTGATTTGAAAGTGAGTGTCTGTTTTGTAAATTGCTGTAAGCCTGTGTGGATCTGCATATGTGTGCACGTACGCTGCATGTCCCCCAGGGTGGAAAAAAAAAACAGTCTAAACCCCAAGAGAAGCAAACAAAGAAGCCGGTGTGTGTTTCAGGATGAGGAATCTGGATGGCATCAGAAGAGCTGGGCAGATTAGTCGTGACACAGGTTACTCCCAAGGTCCCTGGCGAGAAACACATTGTTGCAGTTTGTAGTTGAGAAAAAGCTTTGAAGCAGCACTGCTGTGTTGTCATACAGTTGGTTTGTTTCCATCATGCCAACCCACCACTGATTTAAAACAAGATTAGGTATTACAGACTGGCGAAACACTGACGAAATTGTTGCACATGAATTAACTAGTTAAGGTTTTCACAACCTTTGGAAGCCCTCCCTTAATTCTTTTATAATTCCTCTATGATGCCAGAAGGTTGGTTTGGTTTGCTAACAGTTGAGGCAAATCTTCAGAGAAGTTTCTTAGTAGACCTAGGCTAAAAAAAAAAAAAACAACAACAAAAAGACTTTATTTAACAAAATACTGACAATAAAATTGTAACTAATTAGATTTTTTTTTTGTTGGCAATATGGCTCACTGCCAGGTCGGCCTTTCATTATGGAGTGGCATCATGAGAAGAGAAAAATAATAAACGTTTTGTGACTGACAACCCTTATTTGGGGTGCAATTGAATTTTATTTATCAAATATTTATTCATTAAATAATAATAATTATTATTATTATTATTATTTTTACATCTGAATACATACAAACATTTAGGGTGTATTCACACCAGAAGTATCATGTGCTCCCATTGTTGTTGTTGGTCTGGACCAAAACAATTGTTTTTTTTTTTGTTTTTTATCTGGTCCAGTTTGCATTTAAATTTTTACTTTATGCAGTAGCAAAGCCAAACATGTGGCGATCACTATTCCCAATGGTCAGAATTATAAATACGACAGTATATGGAGGAAAACCACTATGGCAGTCCTGCACAAAGCACCTCTGTTTTGTATCTATACTGTTATTAAAGCTGCAAAAACATTGGGTGTCAAGAACACCTTATTCAATGTGGATTTCAAGTAGTGTTGCGCTGATGCCATTTTTTGGCCCCGATACCGATACCCGATACCTGGCTGTACAGTATCGGCAGATACCGATACCATAATAATGTAAATAATTGCCATCATGGCTTTGTCAAGCTGCTGCCTACCTTTGTGAAGCAGGAAAAAATCTAATACAAAGTGAATCCAGTAGAACTTTTTAATAAAAAGTTCTACTGGATAATAAAAATAAAACGTTTTTATAGCCTACCAGGAGTGGGTGACAATAGTTGAATAAACTTATGGCTCTCAAAATGGTATCTGTGCCCTATTTGTTGGTACTCGCCGATACCGATACCACCGTTTTAGGGCAGTATCGGGGCCCCGTCCGATACTGGTATCGGTATAGGTGCAACACTAATTTCAAGACTTTATTTTGTGGCATTGTTGGAGAATTTATCCTTCGAAGTCAAGGAAGAGGCACTACTTGGATACAGTCTTGCTAAGCAAAAGGTATGATTGTGATAATACGTTTGCTACTACATTGGTTTGCTGAGTCCATAGATTCTCATGCTTTTTGTTGGAAAGATTAAAGGTATAGTGGAGGATGTTCTTTTTCCGTTTGGATAATCAAAATAAGTGTTCCTCCTAATTGTCAATCATTCTGGTGATATGGTTACGTGAGGCTGTCCTACATGCTTGTCCCCATTTTCCCTCACCGGTGGTAAGTCTGACTTAGTGGAAAAATTGCAAATCTTCGTTTGGAAAGTAAGCTTGTATGAGCGATGCAAACAGTAACTTTTACACAGAGCATGCACGAGGACAAATGTATTCGTGTGTGCTCTTGCACTAGTTTAATAGTTGTTCCCTCTCGGAAGTAGGTACACGGTTGTGCATGTGCACCCAAAGGTTCATAGAAATACCCCTGAATCCAACCAGATGTGCTTAGATGCAGGCACTTCTGCAGCATTTGTTCCCTGTTCTGGATCTAAGGTTAAGTAGTGAAGACTTCTATATATGGCTATACTTTCACAACCTTCTCCTAACAAGAGGAAAACTATGTAGTTGTACATAAACGCATCTTTTCAACTCTAATCTGTTTATGATGAAACTTCGGTCCCTTAGGTTGAACTTGTTTCCCTCATCCACCTGGAGTTTAACGTACCAAAAAAGGTAGGAGTTTTTCAAATACAATCCATTGAACATCTAAAATGTGGAACTACTATTGTCTAGCCTTCTCCACTTAGCAAAACTAATGAAAATAAAAATAAAACTTTAAAAATCAAGTGGTTTGTCTGATAAGAATAAAATGGAGTGAATTGTATGATCTGGTTGAACTGTAAAGTGCCTTGGGATGACATGTGTTGTGAATTTGGCGCTATATAAATAAACTGAATTTAATTGAATTGAATTGAAATTGAATTGAATTGAACCAAATAAAACTTTGGCATCAACAACATGAGTGCTTTAAAAAGTTATACCTTTCAGCAGGATGAATGATATGAACACATTAAATCACATCTTATACCCTAAAACTTCCTGCAACAACTTGAACTTCACTTAAGTCATTTAGACAAATGCGACCATCCTCCCCTCCTCTCTCTCTCTCCTTCCAGCCTCAGTCCAGGTGGCAGGCTGGCAGGAAGAGGAACAGGAAAGGACTGAAAAGATTTGCCGCTGCTCTCTTTCCCCTTCAAAGACGAAAGCCCCTGAGATAATTCCCCACAATGCTTCTGCACGGAGGCCCCTGTGATCAGCGGTTATGAGAAAGTGCAGGAACTTGACAGTCGACGGAAAAGGCAAAAAAAAAAATGTGGGTAGCCCTTTTTTTAACCATTGATTCCCTAAAACTGGTTGTTCTGCTTTTGCAAAGAAGCATCTGGGTTCATTTATCCCAAGCCAGGCATCCTGTAGGACCCCTTTGCCCTCTCACGTTGCAGGATCTGAGCGGACCCCAGTATGGGTTCTTGTTGCTCACTAGTCGATCTGGACCATCTCAAATCTCATGTCTCTTCACCAGGCGTTCTAGATACCCCGAAGGAGGGTTAGTGTGGCTCTCCATCCAAGCTAAGAGACAAATTCAACAGATTAATTTAGGAGCTACATAGAAGCTGTGATGCCTTCAGGCTTGAGAGAATTTCATGGAAGATGGAAAAAAGATGAAGCATGCAGGAAAGACAAAACTCACGGTGACTGTGGCCAAAGCTGATTTTCTACACACACACAGATTGTTTAATATGAAAAACAAATGCACAGCATGCAGGAATTTAAAACAAAATATGGGTATAGAGTAAATATGTGCCTAAGAAATGCTTTCATGAGTCCCAGACTTGCAGGTGAGGGGTCTGTCCGGCTCTATGTTCCGATACACCCGTCCTCTTTCCTCTCTGTGCCAAATGTCAGTCCGGGTTATCGGGCTTTACAGCTGAATGGAAGCAGAGTAAGTCTGGCTTGTTACTTAAAGTAACTGAGAAGTTATTCAAACACCCAGTTATTATGGTGTAAACAAAGGAGGCCTGTCACACGCGATTACAGATATGGTGTTTACAAGAATGCCACTTCAATGCACTCCATGTTATGTGTGCTGATTAAGAATAGTATATGACAACCTGATTTGGCTAAAGTAAGTAGATTATTATAAGTAATATTTCATTGTGAGTCAGACATCACAGCAAGGAGAGACGACTCTATTAATCAGTTAATGGGCTCTGTATATTATTTATGAAGGAAGATAATATATGTTTTTTTTTATAGAGCACTAGAAATGCTTAAACAGTTCAGTTTGGCAGATTTCTGCATATTACATTGAGAGTGATTTCATAAAACGTTGTCACATAATTCTTCTTCTCACCACCTTCCCTCTTTTTATGCAGAACAGATTTCTGTCTGAGTCACGCTGCCCCGTCTGTCTGCTGTGTGGTTTTGGTGACACTTGGGTGAGTAAAACGGTTTATGGGTTGCGCAAAGGAGCGTTTTCATACCACGCTCGCATTTTCAGAAATCTTGAAGTAATGACGACACTGGCGTTAGACCCCGTGCTCGGCTGGAACTTGGTTAATTAGAGGGGAAGTGAAGTGGTTCCAATCAAGTGGTGGCACGTTTGCAGCTGCACTGTCCGTCAGCAGGATTGCTGAAGTGTCCTTAAGCAGAATACAGTAATAGGGGAACAAAAAAGCATAACTGCATTTGAAGGGTGGGTAAGTTCAAGATCTTTTATCCGGACCAAAAAGGGCTGGTTTGCTTCAGGAAAGGCGAATCATTTATTAATATGAATGGGATATAAAATCTCTTATTACAAAACCCAAAAGGTTTTAGAGCTACACTTATTTTGGCCTGGTCCTCATACTTAATTTGTTCTTACAGCAAAATATTACTGAGCAATTTTCAAACTTAAGTACACACATATTTGGACATGACATTCAGCTCATGAACGTATCTAAATCTAAAAAGTAATGCAACTTCTCATTCATAGCACTGATGCTACATTCAGACCGAACGCAGCAGAGGCAGGAAAAACTGCGTGCTGCTTCATTTTTGATGCTTGTGCACAGTAAGGCCACATGCGCGTTGAGAGCAGCTTTGATGCTCCTGAAGCGTGTCCAGTAAAGTGTGTCCAGATGCGTCTGCTGCTCTTTTCTTCAATGGCAGAGAGCGGCTATGCTATATTTGCTGTGATCAGTGGGTAAAAAGTAGTTTTAATATGTTTTTAAGTGAGAAAGTCTACCTCAAAACATCATCTGTGCAGTCAGTTCATCAAGATTACGATCCTGCCTTCAAATATTATTTAGCTGTCTGAGCCACTCACTACCCCATACCAGCGGTGCACTGTCACTGGGAGTCTTGTTAAACAGCAGCCCTGTCACCTCTTTGTTTATTTCCGGTACTGGCTGGATGGTGTTTTTCATGTACATAATCCAAACTGCAGGCACCAGAATAATAAAATCGAAAATATTTTGCTGGCAGGTTTATAAGTTAATTTAGGCTTTAATAAACAGTTTCAGAGGATTGATCATATCGATCTGCATTAGCAGTGCTATCTGTCAACCTACCAGCTCCCAGATCAGCTTCTCTGATTGGTTGTCTGGCACATCAAGCAGCAAGTTAAATTTTTCCTACTCAAGCAGCTGCTGCTTCTGAAGTGCGTCAGATGCTTAAAAGCTTGTAAGGTGCTGCTTTGGCTGCTCAGACGCGTTGCTCCTGCTGCTCAAAACGCCCTGCAGGACCATGTGCTGCACCTTGATGTGTGTCAACCATTGATTTTGCATGTAAACTAGATGCTTCTGCAGCATGTGGTCTAAGTGTAACATGACTCATCATATACTGTCCTGTTGCAGAACACAAAACATATGACTCCACTATAGATGCTGAAGAAACTTGGTTGACGATGCTGATGATGTTAAGGGTATAGTAGAGGATTTTTCGCATTTTGAAAAGACCCGCCCTCCCCACTTTAAAAAAAATTGCACATGCAAAACCCTGTACCCGCTCCCAAGAGGGAATGACTATTAAACATGTGCAAGAGTATGCAGGAGCCCATTTCTCCTTGTGCACACTCTGTTTAACAGTTGCTGTTGGCATCGCTCATACAGGCTTACTTTCCAAAAGAACATTTGCAATTTTTCCACCATGTCAGACTCACCACTGGTAAGTGAAAATGGGGACGGGCACATAGGACGGCCTTACTTAAACATATCACCAGCATGATTGACAATTAGGACGACCACTTATTTTGATGAACATCTTCCACAATACCTTTAAGGTTGCAGCATCATTGTAGACTTAAAAGACTTCTAGAGAATGTTCTTCCTGACCACATGTCAGTTCATACCTGCATTTAGAAGGCTTAGAACTCCGTTTGACAACCGATGATTTAGGGTCATTTTCTATAATCTACTCAAAGGTTACTATAAGTAAGTGGGACATTTTATAAATTCATATTGACCACAGGTTGGTCTAAATATTTTAATTTGATTAAGGAGTCAGTGGCTCAATCAGCTGTGATAAATGGGATCAATAGAAATATGTTGTGAGAATATATGTATATATTATTATTATTATTATTATTTATAGCTTTCGATGAAATTCTACAGAATTTTTAATTATTTAAGCTATTGTGTAAATCACCATGATTAATCAAACATACTTAGTTCCTGTCTTTAAGACTTTGGGGTAAAATGTATAAAACATGAAAGAATCAGCAATAATCTGGTTTCATAGGTTTGCAAACCTTGTTAAACAACCCTTTAATACCAAAACATTCCGTCTTTTTAAACTAATATCTGTCACTAATTAAAGCCAACCAATAAAGAAATTAAATAAAGTTTACCTGTCCTAGCTGGATTTTCAGTCGTTTGAATATTTGCATAGTTCAGGAAAGCCTTAGTTTGAAATATCAAGATCAAAATTGGATGCATACATATAGCAGTAACTACCCCCTGAATGTTTTTTTTTCTGTTTGTTGTCTGACATAAATATTTCAGATAGCTGATCAAATGTCAACCTACTGTAATAACTGACGAGGATACTCGGATACTCGGAAGGCAACAGCTAGCATCAGCTTCATTGATGATTTCTAAAATTCATGTTTTATGATGTCGTGCATGAATATTCTGTTTAAGGCTTTAAAAAAGGGGAAGGAAAATAAGAAAAAAAATACACAGAAATAAAATCATAGTATTCATGCATCATGAAATAAAATATAACTGCTGATAATAGTATGGTTTTGACATGAAAACCTCAAGGGATTTAAAACTGACTTTTAAAACTTCCCTGTTTGATATATAAAAAACAGCTAGACAGAGGAATCACCTTTGCTGACAGGGCACTGAAAGGCTTTTTACTTTTTCCAACAACCTACTTGTGTAATGCTACACCACACCAAACGCAAATACAACTACTTTTTCTTGTGGTTTGCCTAACTTAACATTTTCCCTGTCTCTCACATACCATCATCAAAGACAACCTGGTGAAATTCTGTTCTACTGTCTCCTCCTCATTGTCAAATAGTAGGAGCATCCTTCCACATGCCGGTTCCTCTTGCAAGTCACAGTACATTGCTGTAAAAGGCCCTTGGTCCACCAGATCCACTCCCAGTACCACTACCTACTCCAGGAGCTGTGTCAGGATGATGGCCTCTTCTAGTTGCACTTCTGTCTGTCCCAGATGCAGTATAAGCAGCTGGTTTACTGTTGCAGTGAGAGAGATTAGCCTCTAGATTGTGACTAAACAAAGCATTGTCTCCATCACTCTAAGTGACAACTACATCCATTTGGTTAAAAAGGAGGAGTTTTTAAAGCCAGCAAAATGTTTCTTTGCTCTATCCACACATTATGTCCCTTTTTTTGCCCCCGCTTATCGCCCAGTTTGCACCGTTTGCATCCCTTAAAACATTTTCTTCATGTCTTTAACCATTGATTTTCCCTTGAACACGCCTTTAGGTGCATTGTGAAGACATGTAAATCAGGTCAGGCAAACAGATCAGACAAGGGCAGGCAGGCTCAAAGGTCCAAATACAGAAACGGATCAGGATCAGGCAATAAGACCACTATTAGAAATGATAGAAAACTCTCTATACCACAGGCTCAAAAATAATCTGGCGCTAATCTAGTAGCACACCGTTTAAATAGAAGCAGGAAGATCAGATGAGAGGCAATGAGCAATTGGGCAGAATTGGACAGAGCTTCATGCTTCCTGCAATGAGTAAGGTTCTATTCAGATAACTTTGGCAGACAGAAGATAGCAATAGTGGTGTGCAAGCTCTATACTGAATTCAGCCCTTCTGGTGTAATATTGATGAATTAAATTATTATTATATTGTATTATTAGCATGCTTGTTCTTTTTTTTAGTATTTCATTTAAAATCAATGTTAGATGTGATTAAAGTAAAACTAAAAGTCATCATAAACGTCAAATATACATGATTTGCACTTCCAGTTAGTTGTACTGCAAATACTTTAAAGTATTTAAGAACTGAGTTTCTTGTACACTTTTGTAACTCTTTTATTGTATGCTTTAAAATGATATTATGAAGAGCTAGCCCACTGAGAATACTTGAGTGGCGGAAAAACAGGACAGGGTCTCTTTTTTTCAGGTAAAAATGCCTCACAAATCTGAATCTCATTACCATGTCATGAATACATCCTTTGGAATCCATTAAGCATTCCCTGACAAAAACTACAATAAGAATTCACATTCAATCGAAAAAATAGAGAAAAGGATGGAGAATAAAGACCCAGCCAGAGCATTACTGTAAAGCTGTTTTAGCTCTTTCAGTCCACTTTAAGCAAGTCAAAAAAAAAGAAAAAAGAACAGAGAAAAGATGTGATTGACTGACAGATGATAGCAATAAAAGTAGGAACAAACTGGCCATTTTACTGCGGTAGGGGCATTTGAGAAGGGGTTATTAACTTGTCAGCATTTCAAACTGAGACGCAACTTTTTCTCCTCCAGAAAACACATCTCCATTTAATGTTACTTTTATTAGAAAGTCTTTACAACCTTTTGACCCGTGAGGTCCTCCATTATTGGCTGTTAAAAGGGACTTGCAGGTCATCGGTGCAATCCCGGAGTGCCCTATTAATCATTTGTTTAGACCTAGATTCTAAGCTTAGTGTTTAGCATGGGTTAAAAATAGGAGAAGGAGGCAGGCTAGGACAACCGTCCGCCGATCATCCTTCAAGCTGTCAGGACGCGTGGGTCCTTGGGGATGCAAACAGGAGAGCCCTGAAGCAAAGGAAGTTCAAAGGTCACAAGGTTTAATAAGACTCGCTTGTTTTTTATTGGCTGACACGATCTCTGCTGGTTTCATTGCTAAAAATAGGGACTAAACTTGACAAGCAGGCATCATTTAACTGGGAGTAATTTATAAAGAATCCCAAACAATCCATGGCTCAATGTCTAAGCTGCTTTTGCATGCCTTAAAGGGAAGTTTTCAGTTCATGAATAACACACCGGCACAGCAAATTCTACTACATGCTTTCCACACTAAATGCCAGCAGCAAGCAAGTTGTTTGTTCGCAAGACTGACAGTAATGGGAAATAAATGCCACCGGATCGAATCATTAATCTTGTCAAATATTGTCGTACGACAGCAGAAAATACAGGTGTGAAGATTACATCGGCTGATAAAACATTACTTACAGTCATTTTTCCAATAAGCGATGGGCCCTGTGCTGTCAATATTTGGAGGGGATGCGAAGTATGCCCTGGTGAAGGCCATTTTGTGAGGAGCAGAGAGCCTGCTGGGAAAAATACAGTGGTTCATGCTGGGTCTCCGGGAAGCTGAAAAGCCACCAGCAAAAAGCTATGAATTATTTTGAGCACAAAATACATTTTCTTTGAAGACTGTCGGGCCATTAGAGGCCTTTTGCTCCCTTTTAAATTGTTTTTATGCTGTGAGTAATGTTAACCTTTGCTTTTGTAGTCATGAAATTCTCTCTCTAGCTTTTCCCTTTGTGCACAAAAACACGGACTGGCTGGAAAAGCTGGAAATAGAGTCCAGGAACTATTTACTGCAAAGAGAGAAAAGTGTTGAGAAAACCTAGTGGTTTTATACTCATTTTATTTCTTTAAAGAAGTCGGATGTATTTTATTGTAACTTTTTTGTAGTTTTGTATAACAGAGCACCAGAAAGCAGTGCCGAGTTTTAAAGTCAGAAGAGAGGAAGGCACGGTTTTCTAAATGTTAAATAAAAATGTCAAAAGTTTATCATGTATTTTATATTCAGCCCTCTTTTCAATTGTCACCTGGAAATGTGAGTACATAGCAGTCAACTTAACTGACAAGTTGGGCAAGAAAATCTGTAATCCAAGTAGCTGGCAAGGAGCCCAAGTTACTCTGGGAAATCAGTTTACCAGGAAAACTATTACTCACGCACACAAACCTGTTCTATAGAAAAAATGCAAGAATTAAGCCATTGTTGCAGCAAAAACAAAATTCAAGATATGATTTTACAAAGAGTTCTAAATAAAATGAAGAACATTATGGACAACAGTGAGCATTGTCTTCTGAAGATCGCAAAACACCAACAGATTGTCTTTAGCAAAAGACTTTTCCAAAAACCGACAGATCGGTTCAGAAGATCCTTCTTGCCATCTGCTATCAACATCTACAACAACTTGTTGAAAAAAAACCCCAAAAAATATATAAGTTACTACAATATTTAATTGCCCTGTGGTATCAGTACATTATTTGTTATTTAAATTAAAATGAAAAAGACAGAAGTGTACATGTACAGTTTGGACCAACATTGACTAACATGAAAAATGTTACATGTGGACAAAACCTACTATTGTACATCAGCCTGAACATACAGTGCCTATCAGAAAGATGGCAACAGAACCATCGTGGGGATTCTTTCAATCCACAGGGATCAGCACCCAGAGAGGTTGGAAAGTTAAACAAAGGTAAATCCAAGGCATATAAAAGGACCCATCTGTTTTCAAACATTCAACTGTTATTTAATTAAAGGTAGAGTGGAGAATGTTCTTTTTCGATTTGGATCATCAAAATAAGTGGTCCTCCTAATGGTCAATCATTCTGGTGATATGCTTACATAAGGCCATCCTACGAGCTCGTCCCCATTTTCTCTTACCAGTTGTGAGTCTGACAGAGGAAAAATTGCAAATCTTCTTTTGGAAAGTAAGCTTGTATGTGCGATGCAAACAGCAACTTTTAAATAGAGCTTGCATGAGGAGAAATGGGCTCGTGAATGCTCTCACACATGTTTAATAGGAATTCCCTCTAGGAGCAGGCACAGGGTTGTATATGTGCATTTTTTTTTAAAGTGGAGAGGGCGGGTCTTTTCAGAAATTCGCATAATCTCCACTATAGCTTTAATCTAAAGAATACTTTAACAAAAGACTTGGGAATCATCAAATGGTGTGACGGGCCTTTGTGTTCTTTTGGGCCATAGATGAATAATTTCTCAAATTTTGGTGTCCTGTAAAGGTTAACTAATGTTCCACGTTTTTTTCATATAATGAAATTCACTGCAGTTTCAAAGCCTTAGAAATCACTCACTATACACTATGCCATTATGTGGCATGGTATTATTATTTATTTTTCATTGGATACTTCATGTTTACATACAGGTTCTATTTAAGTGATTGGTTGAGCGTACAGGTCTTTAGGTTATCAATAAAAAAAATGATAAATCACAGTTTAATCACTAAATTATATGGTTGGACAAATATATTGTCACCTGGCATATTTAGTCTGATTACATTTGTTTCTATAAACAAATAAAATCATTATTCAAAAGCAATTTGAATGTATTTAAGATATTTTTATCTAATGTTAATATTTGACACACAGATTTAAGTGAAAAAAATTCAAAGCAATAAACATAGGTGCAAATAAAGTTGTATATGTTGTATACACTTTGTTTAATAACATTGAGCACAATTTTAATTTATGTTCATCATTTTGTTTCTGTGGCTTAAAGATGTTCATTATGTTTGTATTTCTATGGATGGACTTTGGGTCAGTTTGTCTCTGCCAGTTTGTACCTCTACTTTATATGTTGAGGTTTTGTTGCGTTGTTCTTCCATATCATAGAAACCAACCCCTTTATTTAGCCATAGCTTTTTTCATTTATTTATTTGGCTCGCTAGTTAAGTATGCTGATGAATTAAAAATGACATAAAAAGAAATGTACTAAAATCGGAATTATACTTTATGGTTTAGTAACCCACAAATATGTGGTTTGCAGAAACAAAATTTCTTAACTTATACTCTAAGAAGATTACAGAGAATTACTTTAATTCATCAGATATAAAAGTGGGAAAGAAATATCTACAGGGAAATTTGCAATGATGCTGTAAGACAGACCTCCTGGCCTATAGCTTCATTTTGCACCTACATAAGTCAATAGATGATGTATCCTTTTAACCATTTATGGATATTATTTAAGCATTATTTAAGCAATATTTTTGCATGATGTAATCTAATCTATACCTATGAGTTTATGGTGTAAAATGCACAGAAATATGGCTGCACAAGACACATCAAACCATCCAGAACCTTTTCAGGTGTTTCCTCTTTTATAGAAGCGCCCCTAATTTCCCCACTTACCACTCCCCCATCAACACCACCCTTATTTTTTTTTAACATTAATATGTATGCATTTAATGATACATAATGATGGGTAATAAAATGTTAGGGGTAAGTCAAAAAAAAAAAGATTAAAAGAAAAAACACGTATTACCATGGTAACTGACTAGGCTTGTACAAAGAGCAAAGTGCACATGGCTGCGTAGTTTCATGTTATTACATTTGCTTGAAGGTGTATGTGCCTGTTGTCAATGGAAGTGAGTAGTGGGGGTTTGTAATTGGAAAAGGAGAAAGAGCAAAGTGCGCACACATACACACATGCATGCACGCACTGTAATTGCCCATGCTATTCAGGAGCACTCCGCTGCATTGTGCGGCTTTGGAGCAGGATAAATGGCGGCCATGGCATCAGGGTAAATCTATTAGGAACCCATGGCCCTGGCTTTGTATCTAAACCTCATTTTGGCTCCATGGAAAAGAAGTCATTTAATACACTTCCTCTCACCCAAACACTTTTTAGACCCTAGTTAAATCCATTATATACTGTATTTTTAGAACATTTAAATCAGTGAAGGCCTGACAATACCCCTGCGGCGACGCACTGATCTCCTTATGATCAAAGGATTTTATGAGACAAATAGTCTAATAGGCTGCTGTGCAGGCATACATGTTGTGATCCTAATACTTAGAGGCATATCTACACAAATTAGAAAATCATTGAAAAATTCATTAACTTCTCTAAGTACATTAAAAAAAGAAAATGTGTGAAACTGAGTTTGTTTCTTTGAAATTTGAACACATTTCTTTCAAGAAATTAGCCGCAAATATAGACACCCCCTCAGAAAAAAATAAAAAGAAGGGATTTTAATTTGAACTTACACTTACTTACTGAAAACCAACATTTCCTTCTCAGAAAACCAGAACAGCTGCTGACTTGACAACTGTCCAGCAAAAAAGTCTTTAGAAATTAGACTCACAAGGCTTGAACTGCATCTGGAGTCTCTGTGTTTCTAGGATGCTGGCTCATTATGCTGACTTTGTTCTTTTATTTCCATCCTGAACCAGAGAAAACATTAGAGGCATAGAATAAATAATAAAAAGCGATGTCTGCAAGGACTTACTGTCATGGATGTTTGAGATGAGTATCCGCTCGAATACAACCAAATTAACTAATTGCATTACCACCATAGTCATCACATTCTGCAGAGGCCTGTTAAATCTTTTCCTGTCATCACCAAGTATGTCCACACACCTGAATATTTATTTAAGTCAGGTGTGTTGGGTTTGTGGAGGCAGGGAAACAACCTAAAACATGTTCCCTGCCTATATAGGCAGGCCAGGAAGCCCAGAGGACCAGGACTAAAGACTTTTGGGCCACATTCACACCGCAGTCAAAGAAGACCCATATCTTTATGCCCATGTGAATCTTACCCTTTTTAATGGCAGCCTGAATGGATCAATTCTGATCCAAGAATTCTGATTAGAGGCACTATTATGTGCGTGTTGCTAAATCAGATACGTGTCAGAATATTTTCAAAGCCCATGCAGTCTGAAAAGTCATGCCACAAGTCTGATAAAGATCTAACTTATGAGCAACACTAAATTGTTCAGATTTAAGCAAAAAATTAGAATTAAGCATCAGAAACAAGACCGTTTCCTTGAAGAGCCCAACCAGTGCTTTCAGGTGAAAGTGGGCTTTATATTTTCATTTCAGGAGGCAGAGTAGAGAGGTCAAACCTTTGTTACTTGTAGTCTAAAGAGAAGATTCAACTGTTTGTGATGATTTAGGGTCTTGTCTGATCTGCTGGTGTTGTTCCCCTATCAAGTCTAAAGTTAAGGTAGCCACCTATATTTAGAGCACTTCCCACTCTCTTCCACTGGCAACATTTATGGAGATGTTGATTTCAATTTCAAAAGTACAAATACCAAGTTTAATCAGAATGGTATATGACTGAAAAACTGGTATTATTTAAAACCCAAATAACGTCTAAGGAGTTTTTATGAAGAGGGTTAGAAACTCTAGTTTCCAGCTATAGACTAAAGCCATCCGGACCTAAACGGAGGCACAGACTGATTGCCTCCATAACGAACCGCAAAAATTTACACATTGCACCAAATTCCTGTGACAAAAATACTTTTATTTCTTAATCTTTCTACATATTTGAATATTTGTAATTAGAATATATGATTGTATCTTAAAGATGTGTTCAATATATAAGTAATGATAAGTACCTTTTGAAATGAATTGCAAAGAAGACTTTTTCCATGATATCTAATATATATATATATATAAAAAGCACATGTATAAGAGTGAATTGGAACTCTTGTGGGAAAGTAAATTAAATAAACAACTACATATCACAGCAATTATAGTAAAAATAGGGTATAAAATAAGAAAAAAACGAAACACCCCGGAAGGCTAATATCATCACCAAGCCAGTTTGATCACATGCCAGTATCTCTGTAAACACTAGGATTCTGTTAAGTGGCATATATTTGACGGCGATGCGCCTACTGCTGTTTCTGCGAGGTGGGATTTCATTTCAGCGAGGTGAGTCGATGGTAATAGAATTTAGCAGGGGGTCACATTGCACTGGACTCCATCTGGATGCTGTCTGTGCAAAAAACATTTTTTTACTTATTTTAGTGGTTTGGTGTGTTGTTTGTCATGTCCTGATGCAAACAGTAGAAATACATTTGCCTGCCTTCACCATTTTTGTGACTGTGTAAATCAGTGAATATAGCGACAGTCATAACAATCTGTTATGTGGAAATTACACTCTTGTATTGTCAGCGAGACAGAAAGATAGGTGTAACAGGAGAGAGTGAAAGCAAGGTTGGTCTTTCGAGGGAGGATTAGACTTCGCTTTAGAGGCGATATGCAGAACTAATGGATTTTCTCTATCAGTTTTGTTAATTTATGCCATTCCCCACCTCTTCCTCTGATCCTGCTTCGGATATTCATTCCCCTTAATAGCTTCCCCAATTTGATCTGTCTTTATTTATCTGTCTTCTTGTCTGCTTTTCTACTCCTAACATCTGCTCAAGTGTGAAGAATACCCACTTTTCCTTCAGAGACTCTTAGAGGTTTGATAAAAGGGGGGAAAAAATCTTTGTTAAGGGAGCGTGCTGAGAAAATAGCAGTCTGCTGGTTACAGTGGGCATCTGAGCTTGGACTGCCAAGTGTCTGATGCTGCAAAACTAAACTGCTACAGAGAGCTTATACTCACCTGCTTGTGTGCATATATATATATATATATGCATGATCTTGCTGTGTGGAAGCTGTGAATAAAAAGTTGATATTAATGTGCATCATATGTAAAGGTTCCATTGTCACCATTTTTTTATTTTTTTTTATTTAATAGTGTTGGTTTGTAATGCAGGCACATGCACATTTCTGGTGTGCTGGCAGTGGTCTTCCTGTTTCTCCTTGCACAGAGGTTGGAGATAGTGGTCCTACTGCTGGGTTGTTGTCCTCCTCCATGTCTCCTGGTGTCCTGGTAGCACCTCCAGCCTCTGGACATTACACTGACAGACCGAAAACCTCACCATTACTTGCATTGATGTGCCATCCTGGATGGGCCGCACTACCTGAGTCCCTTGTGTTGATTGTAGAGTCTATTTGATGCCACCATGAGTGTTAAAGCACCACCAACCTTCAAAAGAGACCAAAACATCATCCAGGAAGCATAGGCAGTGAGAAGTGATCTGTGGTTCCGACCTGCAGATCCACTCCTTTATTAAGTGTGTCTTGCTAATTGCCAATAATTTCCCCCTGCTGTCCATTCCATTTGCACAACAACATGTGAAATTGATGCTTCCTAGTTGGACAGTTTGATTTCAGAAAGGTTTGATTTAATTAGAGTTATATTGCATTGTTTACATGTTCCCTTTATTTTTGAGCAAAGTTTAATATAAAGTAAAATTTTACCCACAACTATAAATTTCACACAATTTCTAGATCCTGACAGACTTGGAGGAGTTGTTTGTTTTTCATGCTAAACTTCAATACTGAATTGCATTTATTCCATTGTAAAGATTCAGATTCAAAATCAGTTTATGGATCCCTGCAGGGAAATGATTTGGCCCAATTCATTATGACATAAGAGGAAAATTATACAGTTGCGTCATCGATATATGTATAAAGCAAAATTATAGTGAAATTAAAAATAAGAAAGTAGGTACATCTTTTAGAAAATAATGTACCTGTCCAATTAATATAATACACACATTAGCTCAAGTGTCTTGTGGGCAAATATGTGACAGACAATCCACTCAACTGGGTCCTCAATTAACCACAGTTCGAGTTATATATTCTAAATGACCTGAAACACGCTGTCCTGCAGCTCAGTGACAGGAGCTGTTGGCTGCAGCTGCTTACCCACACGGCTGGCATGGGGTGACTATCATGGACTATGATTCTAGTCCCTGAAAGTCAGCTACTGTAGGCACGTCCTATTCTTATCTGTCAAGCAGCCTTCCCAACATACAACAGCGCATATTAAACATTTTAGACTGTAGAGCAAACTCTACCCTGTATTATGTAAAATATTTTTAGAATTTCCTTCTTTCATTCATCATCATTGCAAAGTTTAAAAATATCTTATCCAGGGGTAACGCATTTGTTACTTCAAGGCTGGACTATTGTGATTCTTTACTATCAGGAAGTCCACAAATTGTACTTAAAAGCCTTCAATTGATCCAAAATGCTGCAGCCAGAGTTGTGATGAAAATTAAAAAGAAAGATCATACATCTCTTATTCTTGCTTCTCTTTATTTGCTTTTTGTTAAATATTCTATTTGTGTTGAATAGAATAGAATTTGAAATCCTTCTTCTCACTTACAAAGCTTTAAAGGGCAAAACTCCATCCTATATCAGAGATCTGATTATTCCTTATGTACCTAACAGATCCCTTTAGTCTCAATCTGCAGGTTTACTAGTGGTTCCTAGAATTTCTAAAAAGTAGAATGAGGGGCACATTTTTTAGTTATCAGGCTTCTATCCTGTAGAACCAACTACTAGTTTTAGTCCGTGAGGCAGACACCCTGTCTACTTTTAAGGCAAAGCTTAAAACTTTACGTTTTGATCAAGCCTATAGTTAGAGTGGCTCAGGTTCTCCTGACCTATCTCTATAGTTTTGCTGCTATAGGCTTAGACTGCTGGAGTTTATAGGGAACACTTTACATCTCTCTGCTTCATTATTCCTCTACGCTCCCATTCTGCTTGATTTGTTAGTTCAACCTCTAAATTTATGCTGTCTCTGCTTTTTCTCATCATAGTTGGTCATCGTTTGGTCTGTTTCTGTTTGGCTGTGACACCATCCTGGAGAAAAATATCAGCTGTGCTGCTGCCATCAACTCCTTTGTTTATAAAGTTGGAGCTTGGTCTGTTTTTCAGTGTAGTCCTGTTTCTCTTACTATGACAAACTGTATGTACTCTCTTTCATTCTCTGACATAGGAGCTAGCCCGGAGCTCAACTAGCTGTGTGTTTCCTATGGAGGGGGCTGACAGTTACCTTTTGTATCTCTGCTTCTTTCTGTATATCTGCTTCTGTGTCCTTGAACCTCAGTCGGCCTCACAGATGAGCATTCATGCTGAGCCTAGTTCTCCTGGAGGGTTATTCCTGTTAACAGGGAGTTTTCCTCTCCACTGTCACTACAAGCATGCTTAGTGTGGGGGATTGCTTTCGAGTCAATGAGTCGAAGCAATCAGCTGGTTTTCCTTACATTGACAACCTTGAACCAATCTGACTGTATGAATGTTCTCTGTAAAGTGCCTTGAGATGACATGTGTTGTGTATTGGTGCTATATACGGTAAATAAACTGAATTGAACTGAATTAACATTTTTTTTTTACCAGATCAGTCTGTCTTAAAGGTAGACATTCTGATATATGCTAGTCTCCACTTCCCCTCATAGGTGGGGTCGTTTTATTACCACCAAATATGTTCAAGTGGAAATTGGCCCATCCAGTCTCCTACTGAGCAGTTCATGCAAATTCAAAGTTCATCCCAATCTGCAGCTGTTTAAGGACAGCTGTGGAATCATGCCATAGCAGTTGATGGTTGGGAGATCCTTTTGACTAAATTGATTATGGAGGGTTTTGCTAGGGTTGCATCTAGTTAGCAAGAACATTGATTTTCCTTATGTGATGGTAATCATTTTGCACTGCTAACCAACCATCATGAGCTTTAACCCCAAGTTCTGACTGGTGCATGGAACATGATCTCCCCTAATGCCCCCTGGATCTTGTCTGTACTCTCCGCATCTAAACGTAGGCCCAATGTCTCAGCCATTAACAGCCATCTCAGTTACAGTAGAATGTTGATTAGCCATGTCTGGAAAAGCACAGACATGACGATCAGTTTGCATGTAAATTAGGCGGTAGAAGGAAGATGAAAAAAGTGGGACATGAATCCTACTGTTTTTGCTGAAGGTTTATCTTATATACTGTAGCCTGCTTATTGAGTATTTTTCCAGTCTGTCTCTGCATAGTCCTCCCCCACCCCTCTCTGAGGTATAAATTTAAAGTATTTTACCTGCAGCTCGATGGAATGATGGCTGTTAGGGAGTTTTTGTAATATTCCAGCAGCGTTAAAGGCGGCGGTCTTGGCTTTGTTTTTAACGTCTGATTCACAGCCACTGCAGTGTGCTTTTGTTTCTCCTTCCCCTTGCCTGCCATTAGCAACGCTGCACGTTCAAAAATTACCTACTTAGTTAATAAAATAATTAGTCTCACCTCAGAAGTAATTCGATCTGATTTTTTTCCCCTCTGTACCTCTTTTTTTGCAGACTGTTTTTCTTCTTCTTTCTTTGTATGATTGTGAACATAACCAACTTAGAACTCAGTTAAAACTGCAGCGATTACTAACATTGAATTCATCAAACTCAAAACTTTGGTTTCATGAATTCTATCAAAACAGTTTCATCAGTTATTGGAAAATATGAAATACACACAAAAAATGACAAGTGCCTACAAAATGTATTACTAACATAATTAATTACAATGAGCAGAAAATGTAATCATCACACCGCCTTCTCACATCACTAACGCCACACTCCCCTTAGAAATTGAAATAGTTTTAATAGATGGATGCTTGGGGGACCTCTCATTAGCTCTGACCCATCCTGTAATTATCAGATCCATTTGTAAAATTCATAATGGACATATGGGAAGCAGGGCCTAAATAAAGGCTGGACTGTGTGGTCCAGTTATGCATAGGGGAACAGTTCCAATGAGACTGAGAGAAAGAGATGAGAGAGGGAGAAACAGTTCTCACCAACAAGAGGAACAGTGAGAGCAGGTATTAAAGTAATTGATTTATGTTTCAATTTCTATGCAATTTTGACATGTGGTGTACATGACCCATCACTCAAAATATTCTATAAATTTAAAAATGTACATACATTGTATAAAATACTATGATTTCTTCTACCCCTACATGCTAGCTTTAGTTACCGATAATAAACTGATCAATTTCTCGGTTGAAGCAGTTAAGGTTACCAATATTTTTGTCTGCTAGTTGTCAGAGTAATTCGAGCTTATTCACTTGATGAGGTATACATGAACTAAGCTCTCTTTGACTAAACCTAAGTTGGGTCATGCTCCACAGTAATATAGGGCCTTAAATAAAATGGCCTGAAACGCCATGCAGAGAAGAAGAAGCCATTATTCTAAAAGCATTGTGAGAATATCAGGTTACAATTTGCATATGCACTGCATTATTTACTGCAATAATGACTGGTGCACTTTACAAAATAGATGACATAAATCAAATATTTAAGCGGCATTCTAAGTCATGCTAAATGTTTCTTTCAAACTGACTATGACTTTGAGTGATCTGGTATGTGAGTTACAAAGAGTGTTGAAAATAACAAAGTTGATGCTTTGGATGGCAATCATACAGGCCTGATCACACTGCATCAGAAAAATTTGTTACTAATGTTAAAGAAAATTTTAAACATTTCTAAACAACATTTTTTTCTGCAAGATAGAAAATTCAGAATAAGTTTGGTAATTATAATAGTCTTACAGATGAAACGTTTCGTCTGAATTTCTCTCTGTCAAAAAAGGAGGAATACATTTTGTCTTTTTCTGCAGTGTATGTCAATTCTGGTTTTAACTTTATATTGCATTTCAATTCCACTAGATTCAACTTATTAGGTCCCTGAATGATTACTTTTTTTAAATAGCACTCAACACTGCAAAACTTGTGCATGGGGCCAGCTGGCCCCCTCCCCAGTGCTAACAGTGGACCTGCACAGAACCTTTTAAAATGTTTTATTTTCTCACTGTCACACATAGGGAGTTTATGACACTACATATAGAATAACAGGCCTCTGTATAAAAAGCCTGCTTGAATTATGTGTGGTGCGGATTGATGGGTTGTCTAAGTGTGCCGGTTTACCACTGCGTGGCAGTAATTACAATGGAGTCTACAGTTTAATACAATGTTTGAGTAGCTTGTTAGTATAATATAATATTTCATTTCATTAGAGCAATTTAGGCCTTTAATATGTGTTATGCTGTTAATTTAATAGCAAAAAGCGCAATAATCACAAGAGTAGCTGGAGAAATATTTGTACAGGATACAAAAAAAAATTACTACAGCTGATTGAAATAACTGAAGAGAAATTACTCTATTATGTCCACCCTTTCTTTTATATTATACAGCTTATTGTCCTTTAGTGCAGATGTCCCTCTGCTTTTTTTAATAATAAAAAAAAAAACAGGTAAAATACAAACAGCCTGCAACTCTCTTTGATTTAGTTTTAGATTAATTTTCTCCAGATTAGTTTTTTTTTTTAAGACACACTGCACCATTAGTTCCTAATGTGCTTCATGAGACACCTGGAATAAAATGCAAGCTCTGTCTCAAACCCAGTAGACGGAGCACCGCTGCTTTGCCAGGACCGATTACAATCAGACTGTAGCATATTGGGTAACGTTATGGTTTACTTTCATCATGCAGGGTTAACTCTGTGACAGAGGGGATTTAAGGCCAGAACTCTGATTTGTTCCCGACCTCATTAGAGCAGTTTATTTTACCTCCAACCATGTTGCCAAACAGAACAAAAGAAACTTAAATTGAAGTCAAGCTGCACACCCTAAGGCACATCATGATTCCCTTACCTATGAGTCAAACCTCTACTCAAGAATAACACCACCTACTGTCGCTGTCATGCTTTCTCGTGCTCATTTTCTTGGTCAGTCATGCACAGTTTTGGGATGTGATGACATTTCATTGTACCAAAGCATCACAATATCTCCCTTTAAAGTTAATGTTGCTTTGCAAAGAGCTGTTCAGCTGCTGTGAACATCTGAGAGCATCATGAAGACCAAGAAGCAGAGCAGACAGGTCACAGAGAAAAGTAGTTGAGGTCAAAGCAGGGTTCGATTATAAATATAACAATGACCGTTCAATAAAGAACCCACCAATACATCTCAGTGCCCTGCAAAAAAGAAGAAGGCAATTGTTGAAAGCTAGAAGATGTTTCAGCTGAAACTGAAAATTGACACAATCCATGACACAGAAAACATGAAAGAAGCTGCCATAGTTATACAAAATGACACTAAAACTGACCTTTTTGGTGCACACAAAATGCAAGTGTGTGTCAAAAAGATAACATTGCCCTTTTTTCTAAATAGATTTCCTCTGTGAAACATGGTGATGGCAGAAGCATGCTTAGGGGGTGGTTTAACTTAGCAGGAACATGGAGGCTGGTCAGACTCATACGCATTAGCATACATACCTAGATATTTGTAGATGTAATTTAACCAGAAGTTGATTAAAAAGACATTTATGAGGCTCTACATTGTTTGCCAGGAGTACTTTATTATTCAAAAACGTGATATTGCTTAAAAATGAACTTGAAATTTAATTTCCCATCTTTGTTTTAATAAAAGTTTATATTGCAGAGGGAGCAAGTTTGAAGACATTTCCGTGTCCGATCCCATCAACTTGACGCTATTTTTGACATTTGAATGGAAAAAGCTTCCTGGATATGAAGCAACATGTCTTAAAACTTGGAAACAAAGTCTAGTGGTTTGCTTTTTAGCGTTTTTGGAATTTAGAAAGTGCACTATATTTTCCATATGAATCTCTGTGATTGTTCATTCTTCTTTGCCTTTTCTAAAAATTGCTTTAAAGCTCTCCTACCAGTCTTTATCCATGCTGGGTCAGATCCTGACGCCTGAAAAATGAGGCAGGCAGTTAAGGCAGCAGAATAAAGCATTAGCTTTGCTGCATGGAGTTAGCCAAGCCTTGTAGCTAAACCAGGACCTAGAAAAAAAACGAGTGAACTGTCTCCCTCTGTCTTTGGACAGCTGATTAATTTTTATGTTCTGCTTATCAGGTCCAAACGATTTCACCTCCAGCTTCTCTTGGTAAGTTTGCTTTAAGGGATTTCCCTTCCGCTACTGGCCCTGTCAATCAGCCCAAATACAACTTTGACGACAGTTCCTGCCACCTCGGGGTGCACCTCTCCTGCACCCAGAGCTCTCCTATAGTTCTGTATTGCAGAGGAGCTACTGTGCATGTACAACTTTTAACGAGAGTCAATGGGCAAAGATTTTTTGTGCCCTAGGGCGGAAATACGTCACCAGTGCAACAAAAAATTAAAACAGCTCTACTCGTCATTACAGATTAAATATTTATGTTGCACATCTAAAAAATATATATAAATATATTTAGAAATATTTTCACTTTAATTATCTTTTTAATGTCTTATTCAAAGTCATTGGGTGGGCGGGGCGGCACCCTAGCACCCTCTATTGGCCATTCGCCACTGTCTGACTTTTTCTCCAGGGTCTAATCTTCAAAATAGGAAAGACAACCGATCACTTAAAGTAAGGAGGTGGAAGTGTTTGATTTTCCTAAAAAGGTAATGGGTTTGAGAAACATTTTGGACTAAAGTGATAACTTAAGAGTTGAAAACAACTGAAACTGTGACAAACAAGCCTAAAGTTCACTGTTAGAAAACTAAAATTCACGGCAAGAGATTTTAAACCCCCATAACAAATAAATATATTTGTTTTTTATTATTTTGATCAATTCAAATTAATATAGAAGGTTTTGCATTCTTGCTTCAATAAATAAACTTTCACCTCCAAATATAATTTTACAACATCAAGGAATTAACTGATTTATGCCTTCTTAATCAATTTAGAAAAAGCAACGAGAGTAAATCGAACTGATGAAGAAAACCTTGTACTCATTAACTTAATCAGGATTCTGCCTTTGCAGCAGTGACAATTTTGCTAATGAGCCATTATGTAAACTAAAATAAAAGTTCAGATATGAACACGCACCTGTTTCCATGACATTTACCAAAGACTTTAGATAGAGTACTAACCTCAGCCCTGACTGCGCTCCTCTTAAATGTGCCCCGAAAGATGTTTTCAAAAAGTCCTTTTTTGTGTTTATGTGAAGGCTGTGACCTCAGCCCATCTACTCTGTTATCCACAAACAAAAATATCGTACGTGGTCCTGCATCCAGATAAGGTTAGGCTTGGAGGTGGAGAGGAAACTAAAGGACACCGATGAAGATGGAGGAGAGGGTGGGTGGCCATGCATATACTGGTGTGTATGTGTGTGTGATTGGCACCATTACTCTGATGCATGGAGGCTTGTAGGTGAAAAAGGGAAGACATTTGTACTCTTTGCTCATTTCACATTTGCCTAATTGATTTAAACAAGTGCATTGCTGGCTTTCTGTAGGTGTGGGAGAGGTGTCAGCGCATTAGGACCGATTTGAAATGCAGCGCACGCATGTCTCCCCCCTCCGCCCCATGAGAAAACACGGAAGAGTAAAGTGAATTTCATTTTAATTGTTGCGTCGACAGGGTGCAAGATTGCTTCAGGTGATTATATATGCACATATGTAAATTTTCATATTTTAAAAGGATCAATTAGAGTGACGTTGTCTTGGTGGCAATTAAAAAGGTCTGGTGTTTTTCTGCCTTTCCCAAAGGTTAATAAATATCCCCCCTGTGCCTGTGATGTGTTATTGGACTTGTTCACAAGTGGAAAATTGTATGAAAAACATAACGCACAAACATCAGCTACGGGATTGAGCTACCCTTTCATAAAAAAGCAAATAACTTGTGACTGAGATTATAGACTTGTCAAAGTTGCTTTATTGTGACACACTACAGAATTCAGCTCAACTTTTTTCCCCCTCAGCTCTCTCTTTCACTTTGTCATTGGTTTGATTGAACAGGCTCGCCAAAGCAGAAAACTAAAGAGCTCTTGTTCTTTATGACCTATTAAAAAACATTTACAGCCACGGCTTATGTCACATTAAAGCCCCGTTTTACCTTCAAATGCAATTGCTGAATCCATTTCTTTTTTTCAGTTCATTTTACTGTAAAGCCACTTTTATTTGGTAATAACCCCAGCAGTTCGCATCATAGGTGCAACAACTTTTGCATGTGAAAAATTAATGTGTGATTTGGTGCAACGCTGAGTTCATAAAAACATAACTTGGCACATGTCATCCAATTGCAGCTCAGCCAGAAAATCAAATCCGAGAGAAAAAAAAAAGAAAGAGTGCTGAGTGTTGACAGGTCTATAAAAGCTGATAATATAAATGCCACACTCTGAGGGAGCCTGTCTTTTCAAATATTAAATGCTGTATATTTATTGCCTCATTAAAGAATAAAAAAAAAAAATCAACACAGGCTGTCTTCCTTCAGAAGGTAAGTCTAAGCAGCAGTAAATATCACCTTTCTCCTTATTTCCCTCCCTGCCTTCAGAAATAATCCCCCTTTCCCTTTCTCCTCTCTTTCGGCCTGTTTGGTAATAAGAAACAGGTCGCTCTATTGGTTTGTTTTTGTTTCTTCAGTAGGGTTGTAATTTAGGACTCATGTTCAGTGTTTCTCCACTCTGCCGGCTGCAGAGTATCCATAAGCAATAAGAAAAGTCTTTTCCTCTTCAATATGGAGCGTACACATCTTAAACAAGTTCTGCCATGTGTCATTCAAGACTGATTTAAAGGGAACTTAAGGCTCAATCAGAGCTGAATTGGCCTCCGGAGATTGCCATTGACAGAAACAATCTATGATTATTTTTTTCCCTGGCTTTCTCCAAATTCAAGTAATCACCTATGGTAACTTAAAGATAGAAAATGTGTTGTTTTTTTCAAGCTTAACTGAGAAGACTTTGCAGCAAACTGATTCAATGATTAGTTTAATGCACAATAGAATCCCAAACAAGGTAAAATAACTAATACTTATAGGCTCCAAATGAGCATTGTTCTGTCATTTTTTGTAACACAATTCCTTTAGGGGCATTTAAAACATGTTCTTGATTTACAGTAATTTAATGCATTAGACTAATCTACAAAACTTCATCCATTTAAGTAACCAAATTAACATGGTAAAACATAGTATATAGTTTATTCAAAGACTGATGTTTATTATGATTATCAGTTCATTGCCAATGAAAACACTATTCAAGGTTAATATCACACCGATGGAAAAGTATATATTAAAACACAAAACAAAAATTAGGGCTGAATGAAAGGATATTTAATACCAGCTTAAAGGTTGGTATTTCAGAAAGGTTTTTATAATATGATGAATTAGCCTCATTGGAAAACATATTCTCAATTGTTACATTTATATTTTATATTCCTTTCATTTTATACATCAAAAGAGGATATTGTTATTTTGATCAATTACTTCAGTTCTTTTAAGAGTTATTTTAATTTGAATATTTGCATTGCTTTGTAGTGTATTAAGAGAAAATGAATAAATTGCTGGGTTTTATAAAATAACAGTCTGCCCAAACAACCACAGGAGCAAAAAATGATTTGCCATATTAGTCATTCAAAATAATCCAAAACAAATAAACAAATATTATTTAAAGTTATAGAGGATGATCTTTTATTTCCAAGTGGATCATCTAAATAAGTGGTCTTCCTAATTGTCAATCATTTTGGTGATATGTTCACATAAGGCGGTGCTATGTGCTCGTCCAATTAACTACCATTTTCTGGCAATGCGCACTTTCAGGTGTATATGAGTGGTATTCTATGGTTTCAGACAATCATTGAAGCGTACCTTTCTCACCGCGGTTCTATGTGACAACAGGGAGCAAAGAGTAGTGATCATCTCTCCTAACGGTAAGTTAACTGAGTTTGTTATACAGTCCACTATATAGTCCCCGCTCTATAAACTGATTGAGGGATTTAGGGATTAGGGCATTCGGACACAGTAAGCTTGTATGAGCTATGAGACAAGCAAATTTTAAACAGAACGTGCATGAGGAGAAATGCGCTTGTGCAGGCTCTTGCAAGCGTTTAGTAGTCATTCCATCTTGGGAGCGGGTACAGAGTTGTGCATGTGCCTTTTCTTTAAAGTGGAGAGGGCGGGTCTTCTAAAACATTTGTGAAAATCCTCCACAATAACTTAAAGTTATGTGTCTGATTCTTCAGAATTTAACGTGTTGATGTGAGTAACTGCATCTTAACCCATGAGTATTTTCTTCACAACCAATGTGCCAAAAATATCTTATAATGTTATTAAGATCAGGAAATTCTATCAGCGAAAGTCACTGAAATAAGTTAAGGAAGGAGCTGTTACAAGTCAACAGCCATCATTACTATGCAAACACTTAAAAATTTCGGTATTCTTTGCCAGCGGCAAATATTTCTTCCCAGCAATAGTTTCATCTTGTTTTGACATATATATATTAGACTTTACACATATAGATACACTTTTAAGCAAACAAACATATTTCGGTTTTCATGTGGATCAGCTAGTTAATGCTCACATGTTTCCTCTCTGTTTTGATATGACTTATTCTGCTCCTAAAATATTTAATTACAGATTTAAACTGGGACCAAAACAGCTTTGACAGCCGTACTTGATGAGAAGTTACTTAGAACATCATAAAATGTAAAAACTTTAATTTCAGCTGCAGTCAGCAGAAAAAGAAAGAAAGAGGGATCGCATCAGACAGGCTGTCTTTCACTGTCACTGTTATAAGGGTGGACACAACACAGATAATCCAAGTTTGATTCTCAAAGTTCTGTAAGATACCACATGGTTTGGAAATAATTAAATGTGAAGTGGAGGATTTTCATGAATTTTTTAAAAGACCGGCCCCCTTCACTAAAAAAAAAAAATGCACATGCTCAACCCTGTACCAGCTCCCGAGAGGGAACAGCTATTAAACGTGCAAGAGCATGCAGGAGCTCAGTTCTCCTCATGCATGCTCTGTTTAAAAGTTGCTGTTCTTATAGCTCATACAAGCTAACATGTTTGAACGTCCACTCTAACTCCACTATATAGAGCAGGGACTATATAGCGGACTTTATAGCGAACTCAGTTAACTTACCGTTATCTATTTTATTAGTTTCTGCTGTCCGGTAGCGACAGCCTATGGTGGCAGCGGGGCCTTGTGACAGCAAATCCCATAATGCCTTGCAAGGAGAGCGCTCTGCGCAAAGCATTCTAGGCTATCTCTGCCTCTTCTGACACCTTTCTTTTTTTCTCATATACTTCATAGACTCTCTTCTTATACTGTTACAACCCTCAGCCATTTTTAAAGAACCATGGTAAGAAAGGTGAGCTTCAATGAAACCATAGCTCACCATGATATAAGTGTGGATGTGCACACTTATATCGTAATGAAGGCCTTACGTAAACAGAATGATTGACAATTAGGAGGACCACTTATTTTGATGATCCACATGAAGAACATCCTCCACTATACCTTCAAACAAAACAGACACAAAAATGCTTTAATACACAAAATGTAAAGGTTTGACTTAATATAAAAATGACATAAAGTATAAGAATAACAACAAAGCAGGGATAAGTAGTCAAATGAATGGATAATATTATTTCCTAAGAAGATAATATATAGTAGTTTTAATTAAATATAGTTGTTGTCAACATTAGTGTTTTTATCCACACAGTTCAATCACAGCAACTTACTGTAACCTGGTTTACCTTCACAAGTAGGTGGAAAGTTAATCCTTTAACTTCTTCATTCTCTTCCTTCCTTCATCCTTGGTAGTTTTCATTCTTTCTTGCATCTTAAAACAACCTCCATCAATGCACAATAAAATCATGATGTCATGTTTGAACCACAACCTGTAAAAAGTGTAATAATTCAGGTAATTGTGTTCCCATAAGCCCATAGAACTTTTCTTTCAAAGTGTAAAATCTCTTACCCTTTATTTGGAAGTGTTTTACACTGTCGCGCCGAGTCCAAGGAGCTTCTTTTTTAAGTTAAATACACGTTTTAACCAAGATGGCATTTTCTGTCTCCACTTACTGTTTTGGCTACCAGCACTCATATTCAATAAAATAGTAATAGCAGTCAGCACTAAAATAAGTATTTACATACACTTTGCTTCATCCTCGCTTTTAGCTTTTGTCTCATCGTATAATTGTAACCTTCAGTATTTGTCTCGGTGCGTTTTGTGCGCACACAGTCAAATGTTTTTCCCGTTCTCTCACTCAGGCACACAGTCCTACAAGTTGCTGAAATTAGTCATTAATGAAACGCTGACTGTGTTCTTGGAGCTTTTTCGGCATTTGTTTTCCATTAGTCGACCTACATCCAGAGTTCTGAGAGCAGGTAGAAAGACATTTTTCCCTCGATGAATAGTAACACTTGGAATATTCCTTGTATATTTGTGGCATGTGTGCCGTTTTCCAATATGATGTCTAGACTTAAATCGGGGTTTAGAGGGGAGGGGTGGAGGAATGGATCGTAGAGAGAGGCCTGAGCTGTGCCAGGTTTGCATCCACATCCACCGTGTATCTGAATAAGCTTTTTATATTACTCCTAACTTAGACCAGATGGCCTGCACACAGTGGGCAGCCGTGCATACATATTGGATCATTGTTATATGTGCATGTTGGTAGTGCGGTGCCTTCAAGCAGTAGCATGCAAACGCAGTGCTTCAGATTTTATGTGAATTTTTGTGTCCTTGCTTGTTTTTTGCCTGTGAGAGCTGAAGTGCAGCTGTGTGGTGTTTGCGGCCTGGGATGCTGTGCCTTTGCATTGACAGCATGCCTCCCCCGCCACCTCTCCCAGCCACCCTTCCCTTCTCCAGTCAGTGGTTTCCAGCTCTCAAAGCAGCAGGCCAGCAGCCAGCAGCCCTCACTGCTCAGCTATGAAATGTACATTTTCTGCCTGCGCTGCCTGTATTTGATCATTTTTCATAGCTTTTGATAAACGGCTTAACGAATGACATAAGACAGCAGGTTTTATGTTACTGAAGGATATTTCTCAGCATATTCAAGTGTTCTTAATATGTGGTGAAATTAAACAATATGTACCTCTGTAAATATTCTGCATGCACAATTGTTCTTTATTTATTCAGTTATGTCTCTGTGCTTTGTAGGGTTCTTTCAATGTTTGCACTTTTCTGGAAAAGTCCACAATTTGACTGAAGTATTTTCCAGATAGGTAAGTGTTTGAAAAAAGAGAATAAGGATATTAAGTGTTTCCCAGGCTTTATTAACTATGCCATCCATCTGTTCAACTCTCCAACCTTCTGTCTATTCATCCATTCATCCATCATACCCTGAAAATTAGTGTTTAAAAAAGATTTTAAAGAAATAAAAAAAAGTAACACTGATTAGAGTAATGAGGCTTTAGCAAAAGCTGAGCCTCCCCCATCATCTACTGAAGCAGATTATTGAGATTAAGATGATTAATTGCTAAAAAGTGGAACGCATTAGTTGTAAAACTTTGTTGTGAACCTGCCATCATACCATATCGTTTCACTTTTCCCCCAACCAAAATCAATGTTCTCCTCCTTTATTCTCCTTTCCCCTAATGTGTTTGTTGTTTTTTTTCTGCAGCTCTGACCACGCCGCTGCCAGATGCTCGCAAGATGGGATTATCAGGGAAAACGTTTGCGCCGCATATTTCTCACAAGGGCTCTCTCTGGCCAATTACTGTCTTGATGGAAGCCAGAGATTCTCACCAATTACATGCATTTTTTTTTCTTCCCTCATCCCATGCGTGGACGACAGCCAAAGCCTCTGTTCGCTCTGTCAGTGTAGTGCTTTTTCTGGCACGGGCATTACCGATGTCCGGAGAAGTGTCACATAGAAGCTTAAACTCATGTGTTATACATTCAGGCAAGCACAGGACTTAATGTGCATGGAGAGGGAACGTCACATGTCCCACTTGTTTCTTAAGCACTAAAAATTGCGAATTGGTGGTATTACTCAAATTTGAAAAAGCTACAATTATATGTTTGACTGGCAAACACAGAAATGGGTGGCTGTGCTTCTGGGGAGATGAGAAACCAAAAATTAGGAAAGGCAGGAAGCATCCTTATTGTTTAGTTTTGCATGGAAGGTGTGAAATGTTGAATGAAATCACCAACAGAGGTGGCTCTACATGTTTTTTTATTCATGTCCATTTTCTCTGTGGTGTATTGTTGGCTTTTGTTAAGCCTTTTATGTATTTATCTATAAATAAAATAAATGGCCCAGATATGAAAGTGAAGGTTTTTTCAAGCAGGCTGAGAGAACAAACTTCTCCCTCGCCTTGGACCGCAGTTGTTTTGTTGCTCAGTGTGGTTTTCCAGTGTGGCTTTTTCAGACCTCCAATCACATTTTTTTCATCTGCAGATGAATCCAAATACAGGTTTGAATATGCACAGAGGCTGTAAATGTGAAAAACAAGTGGCTTTTTGACTTTTACCTTTTTGTTCTGGCTTTTTATCTTCATCTCCTGAGTTTAACCCTCACCAAAGCATCCTAACAGGAGGAGTGAGTCCTAAATCTCAGGATGCCATCTGTTGAGATATCTTCCCTTATTTCTTTTCCTTTAACTTCCAATATATTCCCCCCTCCCCAGATGTATTCACATAGGTGAAAGCCTCAAACCCTGCTTGCTCAATTTTCTGTTCCTTAAAAAAAGGAAATGCCTCCTTTGTTGCAAAAAAAAAAGAAAAAGAAAACATCAAGTCTTTATTATACATTTCTTAACTTCACGTAGCTTTGTGAAAATGTCATTTTTCAGGTTTTTTTTACCCTCCATGTTTGGGTGTTTCAGTTTTTTTATTTTATTGGTTATGCTGTCAAGGAAATATCACTCAAATGCAACAAAACAAGACAAAACAGTCTCTTAGGTTTTTTGTATTCTTTCATAACTCTTTTTTCAGACCTCAATGAAAATGACAATCCCCCCTGAATCAGTCAATCCTAAAATGCCAACATTTAATCGGTTATTATCAGGCATTATATATTTTGTCCGATGTGATTGGCTTAAAAAAATAAAGGCCATTCTTCTTTATGATAATCATTTCAATTCAACTGACTCACTATTTTACTTATTGTCCTGAGGAAATGTTATGAACAAACAATGTTCCCAAACTTCTCTATTCCTATGGTTCATACCATTTTATTGAATAAAGCGGTTGGTATTTTATTATTAATCAATCTCTTTATTTTGTCAATCAATAGACTTGTTGGGCCCTGGTTTAAAGCATTGGATGATTATAAAAAAAAAAAAAAAAACTCTTCTGCTTTAGTAGAGGATTAGATTGATGTAGAGTTAAAAAAAAAAAAACTAGAATATCATTTTTTATCCTTTAAAAACCCTGCTTAGAATAACTTTTTTTTTCTTACCCCTTGTACATAACACAAGAGTCAGGAAGCCCACAAAAACAGTTTTAACTGCATTTTAAAGCAACTCTTGAGTTTTTTCATGATCCCTGAACCCCTTTCCTTTGCTGCAATTCCGAGGAAACAGGATGGCAGTGGCTTGTTTACAGCTGCTCTCTGTAGACCTGTGGTTGCAGGTACTGATAATGGCTGCTAATTTCACAGGCCTTATGGGATCCATCCCCACGGCTAGCGGTCTGCTGTTGCCCCTATGGGACCTTTTAAGTGAGCAAGAAGATGCGAGACAGAAAAAAGTGAGCAGTTGGATCATTAGCTTGTCTTGGCCATGTGCGCTTATCTGCTTGTTTTAATGTTTCCTTCTTAAATGTGAGCTAATCTAAGATTCTCATACTATGATAACTGTAAGTAAAATTACAATAGATTTATTGTTTATATTACTTTATTAGGAGAAGAAATACAGAAAAAATATATAACATTATTTTTTTCTTAATGCTGGAGGGCAAAAGTTGTTCAAACTATTGACAAAACAGTATAAAAATTATTTCATATCAATTCAATTTATTGTTTACTTTGATAAATCCATGCATCAAACATTTAATGCATCTGTTTGCTCAAAGACTTATTGTGCAAAATGCTATATATTGTTTTGTTTTTTAAGGTGGTTATTCAATAAGGCTATCAGCTGCAGGAGCCGAATTGCCAACTTTAATTTAAAAGTCAGGTCATTAAAAAGGTCAATTAAGTGTCACAACAGAACAACCCTGTACCCGCTCCCTGTAACCCTACTCCTGATATGTGGCTACTTTCAGGAAGGTTTGATGTGGATTTATTGAGGAAAACGACCAAAGGAAAGCCTGCATTTGGCATTCTGCTGTTGGAAAAGAGAGAGTATAAAGTACGGCTGCACATTTAATAATTATATCTGAAAATAGGTTCTGAAAGCAGGTTGTGGATATAATAAGATGTACATCATAAACAGAAAGCTGAACTTATTCTCATCCCTCCACAGGACATGAAGCTGTGGATTCAGTACACCGCTGAACACTTAGAATCCACGTGCACTTGCTCACTGTTCACAATGAGGACTGGCTTCATCATCTGTTTCTTTTCCCAGTTTGTTCTACTTTCGTCCAAAAATGCCAAAGTCTACTTTCAAGGAACTAATCAATTAGCTTTTTTAAGTTGAAGGTTATATTGAAATATGGACATTTTTGTATTGAAACAAAAGTGTTTATTGTAAATCTCTTTTGGATTCTGCACAATAAATTTCCAACACATGCCTCGTGTACCAGGTTGTCTAAGTCTAGCCAAAAATAAGTTATTACAACTTTCAGCGTTAAAGTCGAGATAGTTTTCACAGCAAGCACCAAAGATCCCATTTGTTTTCTTCTGCTTTACCTTCTCTCTTTGCTCTTCATCTTTTTTCAACCCAGCTCCCCCTTGTCACCCTCTCTCGTTTTACACTCCATCCCCCTCTTCCCTCCTCCTCCATGTGTCTCTGTCGCTCTCCCAACATGTCATTAAGTCTAACCTCTCCGGCGGTGTCAAAGCTGAGCAGGTCGCCTTGAATGGGAAGATAGAGACAGAAGCAGATGGAGACAAGCCATCATCTATGTGCTTGTTTTGGGCCCCTCCGATGTTCTTTGTGTCTTGTCCTTGCCTTACAGGCCCAAATGTCAGCCTCTTGCCTGATTTCATAAACACCTCATGCAGTCTTGTCACTTTTTCCCCCCCGTCTCTGCTGTGTTTACCTCACCAAGCAGACATCTTGGTGCTGCTAGTAACAAAAACTCCCCTCACAAACTCCACAGACACATTAAAGGCGGCATCATGGCAGAGCGCAAACTGTGAAATCACTCCCCAAACATTGTAAACTTTAAGCGTCACACTTGTTTTCCCTTTCAGATGATTCTCTTCTTCCTTTCTTTTTCAAGTCAGGAGGGAAGATCTGTGCAGATATGAACAGATGCAAAATTGTCTGTTAGGGCACTTTCACCCGAAGCTAGATCTTTATTTCCTCATTGGACACACTGAGTAGCATGCAACCTCTCTGAACATGTCTGTAAAGCAAACATTGCCATCTAGTGGGAGGAAGATCTGAAATCTTTAACTAACTCTTGTCCTATGAGAAAGAAAATCTATATGACATAAACTGGATTTACAAAACATACATAAACATGCAGTTATTCAAAGCTTCACCTCTACAAGCTTTACGGGCTCGTCTGATAAAGAGAGAACCATGAAGGTCATAAAAATTGTTTGTGGTCTGCATGGAATTTCCTCACATATCTAGGGTCTATTTTTAATTTGTTACCTTCTTTTTCTATTCTCTCACTCTTTTTTTTTTTTTTTTACCACTTCCTTCACCTCATAAAGGCAGTTAATTAAACTCCCTGAGATAGCTGGAGTCACATGGTGGGAAAAAAGTAGAGGCTGAAACCAGTTTACTTCTCCCTGTGGAGCCATGGTTGGAGAGGAAAGCTGCTGATTAGCCGGCACTGTTTGTCAAGATTTCCTCTTGACCTGTCCCGTTTCTCTTCACTTGAGTTTTTCTGGTGATAATATCTGCATGGATGACTACAGGACAGGGTTTGATGCGGGTGATTCTGCTGCCTCTAAATTACACCTCTTGTTTCTTGCTCAGGTTGCAAGGAGCAGCACGATTCATCAGGTCAGCTTCTACTTCAACGGCAAACAACATGAGGCTGATTAAAAAGATCTAGAGCACCTCGACCGACTGAGATCGGGCTCCAAAGGTCAAAGAAGGTGGAGGGGGAGAAAAATAACTCTCTATATCAATGTATTTAGTTGGTTAAAAAAAAAATTAAGACTTTTGTCACATAAAACAGGGCTGACTAAGTCCTGGCCTGCAGACACTGGTCTGTTTTTAACATAATGGAATTATGTGTGTTTATGTGGTAAATGCTTGGCTAAAACCTTTTTCCCTCCTACCAGGTGGTATTTAAATAAGTATGCTAGCTTCCACCCAACATTAACACTGTGTAGAATGATGTATGCCTCTTAAATCTTCTTAGTGTTGTTACTTTACAATAAGAAAACTGTAATGGGGGTTTGTCTGGATGTTTCAACTTAAAGGGAAATGTTTATACGCGCCATCTTTTTAAATTCCAGGGAACAGATGGCCAGATTTGCCTATTCTATCTAATTAAAATTGCTGGAGGGGGCTGGAAAGTTTTCTGTTAGAACCAAGTGTCATTTTTTTTCCATGACTAGTTTGTATTCTGGTCCCTCCATCTTCCAGGAATCTCTGACTAGCCTTCCTGTCTCTGATTATGATTCCCGCAGCATGATGGTGCCACTATGATGTTTCACTGTAGGGGTATTATGTCGGTTGGTCTGCCGTGTCTTTTGCATGTCTTGTGAAGAACTGCTAACAGCACTTGCCCATATAGACATCTAACTCTTGGAATATTGTAAACTCACCCTGTTTTAAATGTCTTAACAGCTATATTCCTGACCTGTTTGCTGAGTTGTTTGGTCTTGGAGATCATGATTGTAAAAATGGTTTCTGTTTCCTATTCCTTTCTTTGGCCTTCTTACTTACCCCCACCACCACACGCACACTTATTTCTTCCTTTCTCTCTTTCTTTCCTCTAGACTCCTTCTCTACACAGCTTTAAGAAACCTTTATGACCTCTCTGCACATGGCCCTGGGCCACTAGTGTAACTTTATGATGCTATCTGAAGTCTTATCAGGGGTGTGGAGCCAACCCAACCCAGGCCAAGAGCCTCTTAGCTTTGCAGGGTGTTCCCACCATGGGCAACCAAGCCTCAGTTTGGCTCACCCCATGATAGCTTAGAGCCAGCCAGACATCCATAGCCACCACCCATCCCACCCTCCGCTCCCTGAGTCATTAAGTCCCCCTTCTGGGAGCACAAGTGCTTAGACCCACGTACTACTGCCTGGCCCCGCAAACATATACTTTACGCACGTCTGCTTGTAGTATTTGCATATTCTGCAGCAGTTTTCTAATACACTAAGGCATTCAAATATTAACCAGACAAGCATGTGCACAGGCATTTTAACTCTGATTAAATCCTTATGCGCAACTGGGCCACTGTTTGCCTTTGACACAGCATTACATTTAACGCCTGCAAAAAACTACATATGCATCACACAGAGTTTTGTAAAAAAAAAAACTAATTTAATTGGCCTAGTTGGAATTTATGGATGGTCATGGGTGCATCTTATTCAATGGTTATTTTGAGCTTTTGATGTATTTAACCTTAATAGAATGAAGAGTCAATGACAACATGGTCAGTTTGTTGCAGTAAGTTGCTGTCATTTGATGCTTAGCAATATTAATGACCAATGAGTGCAGAATACAATATTAGTTGAAATCCTTTATGCAGACTTCTAAGGCTCACTAAGCATGTCACCTTCTGTCCACCATTTTTGAAAATGGTGAATTCCTGGCCTGGCCTGCAGATAAATATTTAGGTAATCAAATGTATAATGAAATAATTCATAGAATAAAGGTAAACAATCAGATAGCAGTGTGGTATCTGTAATTTACATACACTATAAGACCTGTGCCACCCCTTTCTACAATCACAGGTTTGGACACTCACACCGCAGCCCACTATCTACAGCCGGTTCACTCAGTTACTATCTATGTTTAGCAGAAAGTATTTCAATGTACATTGTTTTCTTTTATTTAGTTTCAAAATTCTCTTTTGAAAGAAGAACTATTAGGGTTTTTGCAAAATCAAGAAATCACCTAAATAACAACTTTATAACATGACGAATAAGCAAATTGATCTAAAAAACATCATGTAAGGACTCATTTTAAAGAAATTCAATAAAAGATGACATTTGAAATACTTTTGCATTTATTAGCCTTAGAAACATTACAGCCATTTCTAAGGCTTCAGGACTCCACCAAACCTCACTGGGAACCAAGCTCGGACTGGTAATCTGTAATACGGCCTGTCCTGTCCCATAATAGTAAATTAATCAAGGAACTCAAGAAGTAATACAATGTTAACTACTCAAATGATGCATGCAGTATATATAGCCCTTCCTTGTCATGCACATCCTTGTGACGGTTGGCATATGGTGCAGTTTCTATTTCCTTGCAACAAACTAAATTATATGAAAACTAAAACGCATTCTTTAAACCAATCTACAATGTGCCACTTATATTTGTCGAATGTATGTTAGAATATTTTGCAAAAATATGTTGCAGTGCATGATGGGATTTTGCATCTGTTTACATTATTCTATTTCATTCCCCAAATGCCACCTAGACTGGCAGTGAAAGCCTATACACCACTGAACTTTCTTGTATTCATTCTTGAAGAACCTCCAGTCAGCCTCTATATTGTATTGTTTTATGTTGGTGTTTATAAAACACTCGGGCTTACGTTGTAGACCTAGTATTTGTGAGTGGGTGTCTGGCTGGTTCTGTGCAAGTGTGGAAGTAACGCGGCAGTAGTCATTGGCGCCTCCGTGTTAATAACCAAGGCAAAAACCGAATTATAAAAGTCTTGGTTATGGTTGTCGTGTGATGCTTGAAGACAGACCGGTTAATCCACAATGTGTATTTGTATTGTGTTTCACATTTGAGACGCACGCCTATGACTGTGCTTCTATACAGGGGGTGCATAAGTGGGCCAGTGTAGATGGAAAAATGCCAGGGCTGAAAATCATTCCAAGTCAGATCCTGTTGGGAACCACTATCCAGCACTGGTAAAAATATGTAACAACAGTGAACCTTTCAAGAAGTGGCCGACCAACCAAAGTCGCTCCTAAAAGATGGGATGGGCTGATCCAAGAGGTCACAAAAGAACCCAGAGCAACATGAATATCACTACAGAACTCATTTTATTCATTTAAGGTTAGATTTTATGATGCAGCCAAAACAAAGGAGTTTTGTGGGAGAGTTTTAATTTGCTGATGCAACACACCACAAAGCTTAGCCTCACATTTCCAAAAGATTTTTTAATGATCCAAAAGACTGTAGGGAAAATATCCTGTGGACTTTTACAACTGTTGTTGTAAGGTGGTTATGTTGTACTGTATATGTTATCAAGGATCCATCCATCCACCTAACAAACTAACAAACCATCCATCCATCCATCCATCCATCCATCCATCCATCCATCCATCCATCCATCCATCCATCCATCCATCCATCCATCCAGATAATGCACAGAAATATACTTACACAGTCTATTACAAATAAAGAAAATAATGAACTATTAAATTAAATAATTCAGGTGTCAATCATCATTACCTAGAAATTAAAAAATGAGTACCGGTAGGCATTTTTATTCTAATTAATAATGTAAACATGAAAACAACCTCATACACACAGCCAAAATATTTTGAGGATTAAAAAAATGTTATTCACGTATTTTTTAGTTTTAGTTCTGGAGTAAAAAAAACACAAAATAGTTTATACTGAAAATGTGGATATATTAGTTTGAGCATTTTATGAAGGCTAACATAAGTAGCTTTGTTAGGTTCAGTTGATTAGGTCACTGGCACAGAAAGGTTTCTCTAAATCCCATTGCTTTTTTCATATTCTAAGAATGTCAGGCTAAGTTTTAGTCTCACAAGAGTTTCAACACAACAGTTCAACCAGTTTATGATTCCAGCAAAGAGAGTTGGATGAATGAGTAAGAAGACGGTACGCTGAATTTGCAGGAAAATACTGTAGGAAGATGCTGGACTCCAATCTCTCTAGAGGGGCATCCATCAATGTCTCTGTGTATTTATACTGCTGGCGTGTAATAATACTGCCTCACATGCTTGCAAACATTACCTGCACATGATCATAGATGTGCGTCTGTGTGCGTTGGTGGTTGTGGGTGTGTGTATGTGTGTGTGATTGTGTGTGAGAGGGAGAGAATCAGGGGGCATACCTCAGGGGTAAGTTGAGCCTTAGTGGGGTGAATGGCTCCAGTGTAGGACGACTTTGTCACAACCCCAGCCTGCTGCTCTGTGAATAAAGCAGGTCAAACAATGGTGACTCCACCACTGTAAGCCAACCTGCAGTCAACCTGTTCATTTTTCACCCGACAATAGAAATCGTTTTGAGTTACGCCTAAGCGAAGCAGCCTCTTAAAATCCATAACTCTCAAAGACCCTATTTTTTATTCTGCTGTCCTTTCTTAAGCTTTGGCACTTCTACATTTGACTCACAACCAAGTCACAGAGCATTGCTGATGAAGTAAATGTATGATAAATCCCAAAGCCCTTTATTAGAGAAATCACCTTTTAGAAGAACAAACTCAAGACTAACTTGATCAATTAGATTTTTCTCATTTTTAACTGTAACTTTGGGTGAAAAAAAATCAGGTAATATTCATAAACTACTTGGTGCTTACATTTGACTGTTGATTCTCTAATTTTCATCCAACCATCCATCCATTCATCCATCATCCATCCATCCAACCCCCTTTCAATTTAGTTTTTCTAGGTTCAAATTTTGAACTTGTGAACTGAAAGAATATTTATTTTGACTTGAGACATGTGATGGTGCAAGATGGTGAAGAGAAGTTAGGGAGAGCAGCAAAGTCTGGCCCAGATTAGGGAGATGTTGGTGAGTCTGCTGCAGTCAGTGCGTGTGGAAGAGAAAATTTTTTTCAATATGAATAGCAGTGCTGGTATCAGTGTCATTAATACTACAGTTGGATTGATCCACTGACCTCTATCTAGTGTTGAGCAGCTGCATCCAAGCCATACATCATCAAGTGCAATGCAAAGCTTCAGAAGCAGTGGTGCAAAGCATATCACCAATGGACTTGTGGTGATGTTTCTCTGGAGTGACGAATGTTGCTTCTCCACCAGGATATCTGACAGAAGAGTCTGGGTTTGGTGGTTGCTAGGGAGTGTTGGCCTAGCGGTTAGAGCAGTGCGCTTATGCTCTGAGAAGGTTCCAAGTACCCGGTCGAGCCCCACAGCCTGTACTCTGGGTTACTGAGCAAAACCCGTAACTACACTCTGCTCCCTGGGTGCCGCACAATGGAAGCTCACTGCTCCCCAAGGGATGGGTAACATGCAGAGATTGAATTTCCAAATTGTGCGACAATAATTTACAGTACTTGTGTTATTGCATTGTGCCAAATAAAAGGTTTGGTGCAGGGGGGGATTATGTGTAGGTTGTTTTTCAGGAGCTGGGCTTGGTCATTTGATTCCTTGAAAGGAATTCTGAATTCTTCACCATACCAAGACATTTTGGACGCCTTGTTGCTCCCACCCTTGGTAGGAACAGTTTGGAGCTGGGAGATTGTGGTATGGATTAACTGACTGGCCTGAACAGTCCTGACCTACAGTAAACCCAGTGGAACACTCTTGAGATTAATTAGAGCTGAGGTTGATGGCAAGGCTTTCATCCAACATTGGTGTGTGGCCTTTCAAATGTGCTTCTGGAAGAATAGTCAAAAAATGCCATAAACAAACTCCTAAACCTTGTGGACAGCAGAAGAGTTGATGCTCTTGTACCTGCAAAGGGTGTACCAACATCATTTGTCATTCTTGTTGGTATTTTCATTCCTGAAACTGCTGGAAGTCCTTCTTAATTTTCATTAAAAGCATTCTTAAACAGAAGGGTTATGTAAGTAAACAGTCTTTTGGTTTTGATGCTTGTATACCTTGAGGCCTTTAGCCAACCCATGCCTAAGGCCAAATATACTATGATACTGCAACCATTGCTCAAAGTTAAATTTAAAAAACCTTAATTGGCTTTCTTCCTCAACTAATTACATCAGAATGCCTTTGGTTACATGGAAATGGTGTAGGAGACCAATAAAATTCTGTATTGCCATTAAGCATCTCTCTCTGTGTCAACATGTCTAGCTGTTGCTCCACCTCTTCTTAGCCTGTGGCCAATGAAGAGGTCTCAGTTGCATGCCAACTGAACCTCAAATCTCACAGCTTTTGTTCATGTTGTTTATGTTGTAAAATCTAATTAATGTGCAAACACAGATATTCTCTCAATCCTGGATTAAACTGACATATTTCTGACATATTTCAAGATTTAAAATCTAGCTTGTCCGCTGAAACAATGACGTTCACTTTTTTGGTACCAGGCTTTACCTGTTGCTTGTAAAATGATTGTAATCTTCTACAACTCCAGCCCAAAAGATATTTCGATTTGTCTTTTTACTAAGACTTAAAACTTTAGGGCACATATTCTACTAAGAAAATATTTTCCAGTATCTGTAAAACAACTCTAAATCATCATACTTTTTTAAAGTCAGCCTTATATTTCCTCTTTCAATCTTTCGAAGTCCAAATGGACCTCCTATTTATCTTAAAAGGAGAATCCCAGTCTGTATCATTCGTGATTAATGGCAGAATACAAGTGTATATGTCTCAGATTTCCCCACTTTTATAGAGTCTGCTCTGTGGCTGCACCAGTGTGCTCATAATTTCTAACCCAGGTCCAATACACCACCTGATTATTATTTCTCAGTAATGGGATACTTTAATAGCCCTCAAGACTCCCCTTGATTGGAGATGTGAGTGGAAATAATCCTAATATCTAGAGCAAAGGGGTGGGTGACGCTTTGGCATTCCCAGGGCATTGAGAGCCTGGGAATTGTAGGGCTCTCAATGAGCTTTAGGGAAAAGGTATCCAAAATAAGGTATCTTTGTTAGAGTTGAATGACGTGATGGAAGCACAGGTCCGGATTTGTAAATGCGTCTATATTTTCCCATGAAACAAAGGCAAAGTGTCAACAACTGTTGTGAAACATCAGACTGACAGATTGATCTGAAGGTCACACACTTGGTGATACATGCAGGATTTATCTTTTCAGTGTAATTTTAACTGTCTTGCATTCTGTTGTCTCTTTCAGACTTGTTGGTTTAGCAGAAGTCAAGCTGGTGGAAGGAGCCATGTCTGCTTGGCCCAGCCACAAAATATGAACACTTTTTGGTTTCCTCTTCCATCTCCTCAGCTAGATGTCACAACTGATCCAGATTCATGAATACAAATACAAATGCATTCAGTTACACATGCAATTAATCAACCAAATAAACTCTTTTTGCAAAGAATAGGGAAAGGAATAAATGTAGACATTGTTTTAGTCATTTAAACCAAACATTGACGATATGAAGGGAAGAAAAACTTTTGCCACAAGTAACAGAATCATCTTTCCTGGTCATATTCAGAAGCTCAAGCTTAAGTTTTAACAAATCTCTAAGCAACTCTCCAGACACCCCTCAAAGTTCCTTTCTCACATGTTGATCATTTCTTCAAACCACACATGCAAAACTCACTAAACATCAGGACAAACAGCCACATCCTCCTAAAAACCTGAGTTTAATTTATCAAATAATTAACAAGAGCAATTCAGGAGAGGGAGAAGAAAGAACATGCTAGCATCCAGTGAGATGGGCTTAGGACTTTTTCCCTCTCAGTCAGAGTTGTGCTACAGTGAAGACTTGGCCAAGCTGGGGCCAAATGGGAGAAAGTAGAGGGGCCCAGCACAACACAGACGCCAGTCCCGCCACAATGAGCCACTTTAGGCCCTTGTGGTTTGGGCTCGGGGGCAGGCCGCCAGCTAGCTGTAGCTCTCCTTGTTGCTTTATCTGCTAGTCCTTTTTGTTTTTTCTTCTCTTATAAATCATTCAACTTATTTAGAATCTATTTGTTATCTTTTTATTTATGTTCCTTGGGTTAATTCCCTTCTCCCTTTCCTGCAGAGTTTGTGGAATATCCTAGAAACACAGAGTTTAGATTTCATTCCTGTGTACAGATTTAAGAAGTTTAAAAAACAGTACAACACACACACACACATATATGCAGCAAAAGGAGATAGTAAGTCCCCTGGGCTTATAAGGCAATGGATGGAGGAGGGACATGTCTTTCCCTGTCTTTTGTTTTATCTAGTTCTAGGTCAGCAGTCTCTTTAGAGCCGCTCATATTTAGCTTTCACAAGAGAACTCCTACAGGGCATCCAAGCCACCTTTTAGGAAATCATTATCTTGGACTTTGAGGAGCTTATCTTCATCCTCACTACTTTGTACTCAACTCTGATATGCCCAAGCCCCCCCCATAGGTCATGGTCGACAGCAGAACCTTATTATCCAACTTTGCTTGTACAGATACCGGGTAGCTCTTGGTAAAGGGCACCTGGGTACTCTTTGATCATCACCGGCTAGGCACCATAAGCTACAGTACAATAGAATGCCTATCCAGATACACAAAGCACATGTGGATATTGCTTGAGCTTGTGCTCTTCCCTGCCATTTTGAACCACAGACTCTTTGGTGGCGTCCTTCCTCCGGTGTCTCTACATCTTGGCCACCACTGGTATCGGCGGTGGCCGTCATTATCATGCAGGTTGTTTTGCTGTCCTTTGTGTTTTAAACTAAATCGCTCCATACATCCAAGCGTTGTTTTCGCCCAGCTCCTCCAACAAATTGTACACTGGTATCCGAGTCCGACGCCATGACTGCGATGTTTATCATGCAGGTTGTTTTGCTGTCCTTCGTGTTGTAAACTAAATCGCTCCATACATCCAAGCGTTGTTTTCGCCCAGCTCCTCCAACAAACCGTACACTGGTATCTGAGCCCGACGCCATGACTGTGATGTTGAGCTAGCCACAGTTAACTAATACCAGTTATTCTAGGAGTATAAGCCCTACTACTGATTGAGCAGCGCGAGGCACTGTGGGACAGGTGCCGTGTAGGGACAAACAGGGAAACAACGTGTAAGCTTCTATGAGGTTCAAGAAACACTTATATTAGCAATTATAAACAATTACATTTTTTAATGTCCATTCGACCATGGCTTGTAAATTTCATCTGGTCTTAGTCTTGTCAACAGGAATGATTTTTTTTATTCTCATTATATTTTTATTTTATGGAAACAATTTTTGTTCGCTAGCATCTCGTCATTGTCACGGGAAAAAGGGACGTTAGCAAAATTGCCAGGAAAGGCGTCCTGACAGGGTTGAAGACTCCTTCCATTGGCTGAAAATGTCTTCAGTCAAGGTCAGCAGCTTCCCATCTGCCCTCTGGAGATACCAGATGATTTACCTGCATCACCTTGAAGCAGACCAACGATCTTTATCTATGGGTTAATTGAACTTCTCACAAAGGGAGAGCTTTTGGCCTCCTCAAGCACCAGGTGCACCGGCATCATTGCCATAATGGTTTACATTATCTGCACATGGTCTATTAGGTCAGCCAGGCATATAAATATTTATGTTCTTACTGTTATAGAGTGGATCTTCTGCTGTTTAAAGCTCCAGAATGTTAGGGTTTTACCCATTAGGTTAATGGCCCTCTGCTTGACAAGATATAATGGTATATGGATGAATTTGTGGCTGAGATAATATCTGTTAAGTGACTTGTAAACAGGCCCAATTCATTACCAACTTATTGTTTTCTAAATTTTTTCCCCCAAAGATTGTGTGTTGTGTAAAAAAGTGCTTCAAACTTAATGACCTTTCAGTTTAAACAGAGTTGCCAGCATTACTTAAAAAAGTAATTAGTTACAGTTACCAGTTAACTGTTCAAAAAATTTGTAGTAGTGAGTTAATAACTGCTTAATAGAAATAAATTGTTACTAGCCAAAGTAGCTATGTGGTTACTTTATATGTTTTAAAATGATAATTTGGGAAACTTACTTATTAATAAAAATGTAAACACAATTAGAGGTTCAATTGAAATAAGAGATGTGTGTTGTTAATTGACAAATAAAATGCTTCATTTAAAGGTCTACACATCTGAAAATAGTGTGTGTGGTCGAAATTAGTTTTTCTGCAGGGTGGCTGGCCACTCCCTTAGAGATAGTCACCCAGGAGAGATGATGCCTGTCAATATGTTTCTCCATATTGAGTGGCGTCAGCTCAGGTGGTTTGGACAACTTTTTTAGATGCCCCCTGGACGCCTACCTTTTGGAGGGGTTCTTCCTCATGTCACAACAGGAGGAGGCCAAAGGGACGATCCACAGGGCTGTATACAGTGCTGTACCATCCATCCATTATCTGCCATGCTTATCCCTGCTGGCGTCATGAGGGGTGCGTGTGCTTATCTGTCTACGGGGAGAGGCGGGGTACACCCTGGAAAGGTTGCCAGTCTATAGCAGGGCAACACAGAGACCAACAGGACAAACAACCATTCACGTACACACTCACATCTAAGGAGAATTTAGAACAGCCAATTAACCAGTCATGTTTTTGGAAAGTGGGAGGAAGCCGGAGTACCCGGAGAGATCCCACACATGCTCAGGGAGAACAAGCAAACTCTATGCAGAAAGACCCCGGACCAGGACTCCAACCCGGAAACTTCTTGCTGCAAGGCAGCAGTGCTACCCACTAGAACTAGCTAAAAGTTCAATTCACATAGATGAAAATGAACTAGTTCATATTCATAGTTCACTTTTTTTTTAAATGAACTATTATCAAACCTATAAATGAACTAGTTCAAGTTCATTCGGTAAATTAAGCCACAATTCCTGACAATATAACCCCTTTAAATGTGTGATTGTAATATATAGAAAGAAATGGAATATACTAGATGCAGTCAAGGTATACTGTGTGTAAAATAAAGCTTTTACAAATTACACCTAATTACTGCAGAAACATACATGTACATCCAGGTTCTGCTGAAAAGATCTTTATTAAAAATTATTTCTTACGCTCCTCAATAACAGATACTGTATTTCTTAAGATATCTCAGATGCTTTAACTTGATGCGTTGCTTTAAAAAAAGTTTGAAGTGGACATTGCTAATGTATGGACTTGTTTGTTAAGTTCTGGTGGGCACAGTTTGTACAGAAAGGGGAGTTTTTTCTGCCCGAGTCTTCCTTTGTTAGTTCATAAAACTCTACCCAAACTGCCATCAGAAATACCAGAAGATGAATCTGAATCACACAGACTAGTACAAACAGTAGGCATGCTGGTCTGTCACTCTGTTTGCCATAATAAATTCTATAAATCTTGACGTTATATAATTATTAGTGTCGTTATCAATTGAATTCAGATGTGAGCTGTGTGTGTCACTCATTATTCTCAGAGTGAACGTTGCTCTCGTTCACACTCATTACTTTAAGCCTGATCCATTCAGTTCACCGTTCAATAAAAATATTAACGTATTCAGTGAACGACATTCATTAAATGCATTTATGCACAACATTGGCTGTATACTCTGAGATAGAGTTCTCTAACCACCATGCTCTCAGGTGGTTATTTATTATAACCTAGTGGTGAGATTTAACAGGTTATTGAAATGGAGGCCCATTTTGCAGAAAGTTCTAATATGGTTTGGCTATTCTTAAGCCTCCATCTGCAGACAGGTATTTTGCACAATTTGTAACAAAAATACAAAGCATTATATAGTAGTATTTTTAGTACAAAACAAACAGCATATTAAGCTGTTCAGTAGCTTTGACAATTAATCAATTAATTTGAAAGAATTATTTTATTGAAGGTACATAGTGCTTCGCTCCTGTAGTACAAATAAATAAGGAATTTAATTATGTGGGTTTTTTGCTTTGTTATGTCAAAGAACGTCAAGGAAACAGGCTTCTCTTCTACCATGTTACAGGAAACCTCCCTCTGAATCAGTGGTGTAACTTCTGTCAAACCTCTCTTTAGCTGTTGATTGACTGATTTATAGTCCTCCACCTTTCCACTGATGTCTTCATTGTCTCATTTCCTGTATTCTGGCAGCAGGTGGGCAGTGATAGCTCCCACCCTGTCCTTGTCCTGTGTTGCAGCTTCTCTGTTGCCTCAGCCGCTGATCGGGGAAGAGTCACACCTCATTGGTTCTCTGCATAGCTTCACTGCACCAGTCACCCACTCACCTGCCTGTATGCCTGCCTACCTGCCCCCCACCTGTGCTGTCCTCATAAGAAAAGGGTGAGAGAGCGAGGACAATAGTCTCTTTATTTTCCTGTACTGCTTTGAATTAAGTGTTCTTGTTCCTGCTTAATCTCTCACTTTCTGGATCATCTCTTGCTTTTGTCTCATCCTAACTTATATGCCTCTCTACATGTCATGGGAAAATCCTTGTGTGTGTTTCTTTGTACCGGTGGGAGTGATCACAAAGAGGGTGAGGGGTGAAGGGTGGTGCCTAGGCCTTGTTTCTGGCTTCAGACACCCCACTGTTTTGGTACGCTTCCTCCTCCTCTCTTCCTTCAGTCCTCCCCTTTCCTGATTCTTCCATCCCGAGAGAGACAGCTTAATAAGGAGGTACGGGTCTGCCTTCCTTTCTTCTTTCTCAGTCTCTCTCTAATTAAGTCTGTCGCCTTGGGTCGGTTCTTTTTGTTTGTGTCCGCCTGACAGGCCAAAGACACCGCAGCTCAAAATACATCTTTCTTAACAATAATGCCCCCTTCCTTCCCCTTCCTCCATCTTCTGCTCGTGTTCCTCTTCCTCCACTTAAAAGGCTATCTTACCCAGATTACTGAAGGATATCCCCTGGCATTTAGCGCAGCAAGTGGTTTGACTTTTGCATGCCCAAGTTATGGGAAAGATTAGGAGTTTTAGTGATTTTTTTCTATTTAAAAATACATTACCAAAAAATGCTCTTATTTGTTCAGTGAAATAAATTTTAGAATTAACCTTCCGTTGTGTGAAAAATTGTTTAACATTATTGTTCCATCATAAAAACCAAATGACCCTAAAGTCATGTTGGGACTTCTGAATTAAAGAATCTATCAGCTTTTGTGCTGAAATCTTTGGAAATCAAAATATAATCATTGTTTTCACTGTTTTTGATTGGGGGAATTTTTTTTTTAAGAATTCTTTTTAGTCAAGGATTGTGTTTGTGTTGTAGTTTTGTTTTCCCTCTTGGAGTAATTGTGGTGGTATGGCCAGTCCAGTAAAGTTCCCAACTGCTCCACTGAAAACTGTTCTGATACTGGTTCCCTAGATCCCAAAAACTTTAGAAATACCTTCTCTGAGAGCCTTTTTTAAATGTATTTTATTTTCTTCTTCCTTTAGATCCTTAAGCCTACTTTATGTACCTTTATGGTTACTTTGAAGTCATTTCTTTATGTCAGGCTCCTGATACTGATTCCTAAATAAATCTTAAAATGTGATTTTACTTTTTTTATTACATAAAGCCAAGTTGGTTTTGATATGTTTTAATTTTTTTTATCAGTCTATGTAATTATCAAGTTGCAAAGATTTTATTAAGTTTTCTTAAAGCATAGATATTATATCTCTATGGGTATAAATACAATGCTTTCCTTACACTCTATTTTAGTTTTGTTTTTTTGAGTATTTAAAGCTTACTATTCATATTTGTCTATTCTCAAAATAATAGAATAAAAGATAATGGATTTCCTGTTATGTCTGTTGAAAGAATTACATAAGTATGCAATCCTCTAAACTACAGACAGGAATAAGAATATGGAGTAATAACGCTAGAGTGGAAAAACATAGACAATATTTAGAAAAAGGAGATCAAAGGCTCTGCTTTTTTTTCTAAACTTATTTTATTTGATGTTAACAGTATAATTAAAAACATTTTTACAGAGCTCTGTAGAGATAATTATACTCCTTTTGTATTTTGTACTGGTTTGGTTGGATAACAGAAACCCAAAACAATTTACCAAGTGATATAGAGACTGCATTAATACTGTTTGGACAACTTAGAACAAATATAAATATAATATATATATATATCCTTTAACAAATCAGAGGTACTCAATCTGACAAATTAGGCCTTTCATGCTTTTAAATAGTTACCCTCTGATAAAAATCTCTTTATAAAGAAGAACCTTACCCTATTTTTAAAAATTGTTTTCTTAAACAAATGTATATGCAATAGTTTGAAAAAATGTTTCTTTTATGATTAGCATGGCTGAACTATGACTATCTTCTATGTTTGTTTTGTTTAAGACGTTTTTGGAAAGATCAGAAGTTTATCATATCTTCTAGTGAGTAATTGATTAATATGCACAAAAAGTTTAAACTGCCGAGAATGACGTTTATTTTGTTTGCAAATTGTCTGCTTTAAAGTGCATTTGGTTGGAGATTTCCTGTTTTATTCATTCATTTCTTTCCTCATGTTTGTTTGTTTACAAGACATTGCAAAAGTCCATTCATGCGATCGCTCTTTTAGTAAATAAATCTATCTTATTCACTGTTTTTGCCTTACTTTAGCCTCAGCTTTTGGCATGCTGTTTGTTCATTCAATGTTTCACTTTGACCTGCTGTTTGTATAGTTATTTACATGTATGTTTACATCCTAAACTATCCAGCCTTCATGGCTTTCTTTCAACCATGGTCCATGACTCTATTGCTTGGATGAATTGCTGTCATCTGGGGCTTCATAAAGTTAAGGCAGCCACTACACATCAAAGTAAAAATGTCGAGGGTTGAGGTTTAGTGAAAGAATGTTAAGTCGTTATGAGACGCTCAGTGTTATTTACTGCAAATGCCTCGCTGATTGATGTGTGAATTGTGGATCACTACAACTTACATGAATTGCCCTTTTTTTCAGCAGGCTAGAAATCTTCCTACATAACTAAAATTTGCTTTCAGTCGGCCGAGTCAGCATGTTTTTAAAAGAGAAGCTGAGATGAGAGAGAAAGAGAGAATCAAAAAAAGAGAGGAGGGAACAATTACTGGGACGGGAAGAGAGGAGAAGAAAGAGGTAGTGTGGACAGGTAGGCGGTGTGACTTCACCTCTCGTTTGACCCGTCTTCTTTGAAGTGATTACTGGCAGGCTGGAGACTTTGAGAGCGGGACAAAGAACGTCACACGCAAGGCCACATACCTGTAGGCCTCTGTCACAATGCAGGCATGTCGGCTGTCTAGACCTACACAACCGTACAAATTCATCACATGCTCTAAGCAGACATATAGGCTGTGAGGCATTCAGGGCACTATAACATCCTAAAGCAACACAGTAATGATGACCTGCAGAGTGCACAGGAACTGTTATTAACATATACGCTCCTGCGTTGCTATTGTCAGATTAAAGGAAAACTTGGTATATGATCAAAATGAAAGTAAAATAACGATAATTTCTAAAGAAAGAGCTAGCATCCGGAATTAAGCTTTGAATGTTAGAACAATTTTGAAAAAACAAAAAAAAAGCTCTCTTAAAGGTATAGTGGAGGATTTTTATGATTTTTTGAAAAGTTTTCCACTAAAAAAAAAATATCATGCACAACCCTGTACCCGCTCCCTAGAGGTAACGCCTATTAAACACGTGCAAGAGCCCCTTTCTCCTCATCCACGCTATGTTTAAGGGTTGCTGTTTGCATCGCTCATACTTTCTAAAAGAAGATTTGCAATTTTTCCACAATGTCAGAATCACCACCGCTAAGTGAAAATGGGGACGAGCACGTGGGACGGTCTTACGTAAACATATTACCAGAATGATTGAAAATAACTAGGATCACTTATTTTAAAGTTTCAAAAATAAAATTTTCCACAATACCTTTAAGCAATTTTTGCAATGAAAGAAAGAAAAAACTGAGTTCTTATAAAAGAGGCCAAAACATCTATGGTTAGTCTAGAGGGGATACAGAGATCCACAACTCAGATCCAAGAATCAGTTGACAGCACTATTAGCTGTCCATCAAACAAACCTGGCCCTTATGGAAGATCAGCAAGAGGAAAGTCAGTGTTGAGTCACAGCTAAACCAGTTCCAAGCCACCCAGTGGACCCTGCGAAAAAGTGGAAGATGGTGATCTGTTTAAAAGAGCTAAATTGAACAAAATGCTTCATGTTGCAAACCATGAGCATCATAATCAAGGCACCATCTCTTCACTGAAGCAAAATTTCAAGTGATATGAGGATTTAAGAAACACTTCCTGAGAAACCCTATTATAAGCAGGCCTACATGTTTCAGCTGTGGGTCTTCGTCCAATTTATAATTATTTGGTTGTGTTGAAATTTCACAGAAAAATTCAATTTAAATACAATAAAGTGCAAAAATCCAAGTGAACTTCTCCATTTTTATTTATCCGACAAACATTTCAATTTCAAATATTTAATTGGTCAAATCTGTTAATTATTAAAAGGGTTTAACTAAAATTTGTACCTGTTTATTTTCTCTAAAGAGAGAGGAGGGTTATAATAGATTTAAGAAGCAAACTGAGGTGAGAGAATTTTTTGTGCATATGCACGGAGAAATATGAGGTATGTTAAGTCTTAAAAGAGAGTATTTTGAGTCTAAATTAATATAAAAATGTTGTTCTACTTATTTTAAACCCCGAGGCTAGCTGATCCAAAGCTCTCATTTCCAACTTCCAAACAGAGCATGATTGTTTGCTTATGTATAGCAGAACTGCACATAAACAGGCGTAGCTGTTTAACAGTGTTTGCTACTCAGTGGGAATAACTGAGCGTGTGCTTCTTGTCTGGAGGCTGGGCAGGGGGCTGAGTTTCATTGTGCTCTATTTTGATTATTTTGTTTAGTTTTGCTCATACTCTGGGATGTAATTGAAGCCTGTGTAAACTTTTGGTTCTTGTTATAGCTGCTTTTTTTTTTCTCCCCCCACTATTCTGGGAGGCAGCTTTGCTCACTTGATCCTCTCTTTACCCCTTGTTCCATTCTGCCTCCTGTTGTTGCTCTGATGTCCCCCACGCTCCACATCAATAGATTTCATTAGCGTTTTGGGGGATCGGGCATGGCTGGACGCATGCAGCAGGCAGCGCACTTGATGTGGAGTCTGTGGAAGTGGTACATGTGTATAAGCTCATGCATGTGTTTGAATCAGAGAAAAAAGGGAGGAGGGGGGAAGTAGGGGTACCACAGACCTCCTTCTTTTTTCTAATCATTTACCATTTAATAACAGGTTTTATACCACAGCTACTGGGTGTGGCTCCCAGGAAGGCCATACCGTTCCTAGTAGCTCAGTGTACAGAAACATGCATGCACATTCACAAACATAAATATAGTTTAATTCCTCTTTTGACTTTGCCGCTGTACCTTTAGTCCTGACGCTAATGACTGGTTACATGCATGCACTTAACCTATTTAAACTTTTTTGTACTGCACCTGTCATTCATAGGTAATTATCAAAACCATTTGCTGTAGGTTTTATTGTGAGGCACCCCATGGGATCAAAACTGGCATGGATTTATTTAACAGCTGCAAGTTTTTTGCTGTTAGCTTTAGCACCATGTAGGCACTTTAAGTGCACCGTGGTTTACTAAGTTTTATCCACATATTTCACACCTTTTTAAAGAAAGATTCACATTCAATCATCGCTGGTTTAAAAAGCAAAACAGGGGCACTCTTGGCATCTATGAAAAAGATTTTATGAAGCGTAAAGGAGTATCAACCAGATCAATTATGTTTTAGTTTTTGATTTTTCTCAACGTTTTGATAATATTTCTGTGATGATGTATATTGGGAGGAAATCCGCTTCTTTGGGACAATATGTATGAGGATGACAAGCTGATGTCTCAGCATTAAGCCTAAGATTGTTTTGGTTTGTATATCTGTTACCTGCTTCTGCCCGCATTTTTATTCCATTTTGAATTAGTATCTCTGTTGATTTCCCAAAGTAAGTCACATATACTTATTTTTCAGAGATTTGTCAAAAACAGGTGTAAGTGAATCAGCCCTTAGAGTGCAAGTAAAAACAAATATGGCAAATATTTTCAACCCTGGATGGTTTCTAATCATATTCAGAACCACAAATCTTGGCTTCAATGATCTTTTCTCCATTTCTGTTTAGTTTTACCTCATGAACATTTAGCACATTTAGCCAAGAATGTTAATCAGATACAACCATTACATATTTCAGAGTAATTACTCTTGATAAAAAAAAAAAATGTATAAATGATGGAGTGCAGCACAGTGTGTACAGTATGAAAGCAACATGGATCTGTTTAACTAGGTCCTGAGTGCTGCCCCTGTGACAGCCCAACAGACAGACGTGGATCTGTTTAGAAACCTGCAGTTGCTGTTTGTTGATGGAAGTTGTAAAGATCACACGTTAAAGAGCAAATGCAAACACTGTGCATGCTCACAGACATCCCAGTGTAAACTGAAACTCATACAGGTGCACAAACCTACAGACAAACACTTTCAGGAAGGAGATGAAGATTGACAACCGCTGTTACCTGAGATCCCCGCAGCGCATCCTCAAACCGGTCTGTTACCTGCTACACTTCCATCATAGGTTTTGATCACTGAGCTGTCACAGTCTACCTGGAATGCACACACATACACACACACACACACACACACACACACCAACACACACAAAACATGCTTAACATCAAGTTCAGCACAGCCTGAGTAAATGAAAGAGGCTCTTTCACTCAACTTTTCTTTTGATGATGATTAGTAGAGCAAAATATTTCAGGATACACAAGTCATTATGGGTTAAACTCCACTTGAACATATTCAGCTAACCTTATTGGTTCTGGGAAAATTTTTAAAAAATGTTGAGCATGAGAGCAGCCGTAATTTCCAATTTGTTAAAGGAGAAAAATGGGAAAAAAAAAATGTTGATTACTAGAGATGCACAGAGAAATTAGCCGAGGATCTAATGAAGGAAAATGCAGTTCTTTGGAGAGAACTAAATTTAAATGAACCGAATCACCAGAATCAGTTCATTTCAATTATTCATTAAAAAAAAATAATAATTAAATGAGCTGATGCAAAGTTTTCAGTTCCTTTACAGTTGAAAATATACAACAAGCGACCTTTAGTGACATTTAGTGTGCTAATAAGAGAGCTTAGCCTGCTATATACATTTATTTTCAGCTGAAAAGGATAGAGTTAGGGTTATTAGATTATATCGGAAAAAAAACATTACATAGATCAATGTATTACCAATTGATCACCTCCATTCAATCTTGCTTTGACTGGTATAGTATCTGAGCAATGTGACAAATCCCCACTCTCAGTAGTACTTGCATACTGCATGAATCAGTATATGAATTTAGATTATGACAAACTTGAGTAAGAGTACAAGCAATTCAAGCCCTGATTTGAGTGAGTGAGTGAGTGAGTGAGTGAGTGAGTGAGTGAGTGAGTGAGTGAGTGAGTGAGTGAGTGAGTGAGTGAGTGAGTGAGTGAGTGAG